>NC_058415.1:73337391-73637391 GCF_002201575.2 Neomonachus schauinslandi
GGAGGGCAGAGGGAGAAGCAGATGCCCTGGTGAGCACAGCCCGACATGGAGCTTGATCCCAGGACTCCAGGATCATGACCTGAGCTGAAGGCAGACGCTTAACCGACTGAGCCACCCAGGCGCCCTGGTCTTTTTTTTTTTTAAAGATTTTATTTATTTATTTGAGACAGAGAGAATGAGAGACAGAGAGCATGAGAGGGAGGAGGGTCAGAGGGAGAAGCAGACTCCCTGCCGAGCAGGGAGCCCGATGCGGGACTCAATCCAGGGACTCCAGGATCATGACCTGAGCCGAAGGCAGTCGCTTAACCAACTGAGCCACCCAGGCGCCTGCGCCCTGGTCTTTTTTAAGTAAACTCTACCCCTCAACGCTGGGCTTGAACTCGACCCTGAGATCAAGAGTCACATGCTCTACTGAATGAGTCACCCAGGTGCCTCTCAGTTTAATTCCTTAGGTTTAAATGGTGAAGGTCCCAGCCCCTCCAAGGACGTACCTGAGAACTCTGCCTGCAGTTTGGCGAGCTGGCCCCTAAGGAGGTCTGTCTCCTTCAAGCTTCCTGTCAGCTCCATCTGCAGCTCTGTTTCTTTCTTTTGGTGAGCAGTCACTTTCAGCTGCAGACGAGAGACTTGAGCGGTGGCGGCTGCTAACTCTTCTGTCACCTTGGCCTGAACAGTAACAAAGTATGACGCCACTTCAAACATGGGTGTCCCTTGTCTCCAAGTGATAACCCAACTTCACACACTCTATGCTGACTGAACTGGTAGGAAGGGAGCTAAGGCACCCTCAACCTGCATTAAGCCAAAATCAAGCCTTCAATACGTGCCAAGTCTCTGACCCAGGAATTCCCTTGCAGAAATCTGTCCTTAGGAAGCAGGGAAATCTGTCTTTAGGAAGCATTGGGCAAACTTAACAAAAATTTTGCTACAAGATATTTGTTGCAGACTGTTTACATAGGAGCAAAAGAATGGAAAAATAAAATGCTGGAAAATGGGCTTAAGCAGATTATGATACACGCATCCCATATGCAGCTATCAAGAATGGTGTGCAACAGAGCCATAGTCCCTTGTTCAATGTTACCCATCTGATACATGAGAAATGGTGTTCCTGCTGTTTTCTACCTTTTCTAGGATACACATGTATTTTTCTTCATAAGAAAAGGGTATTTTAAAATTAAATTGAATGCCTTCAACAGCAATCAACGTCTGAGTCTGTAGTTTCTCCCTAATGGTCCTGACTACCCGTGCAAGTATGATGGAAAGCTCAGCTACCTGAGGGTGGCTGCTCTGGGGGTTCTTGGAAGAACAGAGCTAATGAAACATGGCCACACATCATTTTTCTGCATGCTCCACGTACTGCAAATGGTGCCCTGGCCTGGCCTCACAGAAGCTCTATGCTCTCAAGTAACATCTGATGAAACCACAATGACTCCCTGGAGAACCCTCTAATGATACTCTGTGTGGTAAGGGTGATGATTAAGAGGATGGTCAATAAAACGGAATGGTAGGGGCGCCTGGGTGGCTCAGTCCTTAAGCATCTGCCTTTAGCTCAGGTCATGATCCCAGGGTCCTGGGATCGAGCCCCGCATCGGGCTCCCTGCTCTGCGGGAGGCCTGCTTCTCCCTCTCCCACTCCCCCTGCTTGTGTTCCCTCTCTCGCTGTGTCTCTCTCTGTCAAATAAATAAATAAAATCTTTAAAAAATAAATAAATAAATAAAATGGAATGGTAAACAAGTGACAAATACCACATCCTCGTCACCTGAACTGATGGGCTCCCATACAAATGAGGAGAAATGAGATGACAAGAAAGGCAGTGAACAGTTGCTCTGCTGGTGAACAGTCTCGACTTTTGGAGAGCCAAGTATTTATGGGGTTGGACCGTCTCTTCTCTGCTGTTATGCTGCTACTCCCATTACTCCTCCTATGCTATTCTACTGACGTGCATTTACAGTTGTCTCCTTCCTGTCACATGTCCCTTCTTAGGCTACTCACTATGCCCCTGCAGATTTAAGCGTTCCAAAGCCTTTACTGGTTTGCTAGCTTCCATTTAAAATCTAGTATTTTGGCTCTGCTAAACATGAAGGAAATAAAGCAAATTAAAAGTGTATATAAAAGGGGCGCCTGAGTGGCTCAGTCGTTAAGCGTCTGCCTTCGGCTCAGGTCATGATCCCAGGGGCCTGGGATTGAGCCCCGCTTCGGGCTCACTGCTCGGCGGGAAGCCTGCTTCTCCCTCTCCCTCTGCCTCTGCCATTCCCTCCACCTGTGCTCTCTGGCTCTATCTGACAAATAAATAACTAAAATCTTAAAAAAAAAAAAAGTGTATATAAGATAAAAAGAAACAGGTTATGAATGAGTATCTGAGAGTCCACCGGCAAAGACTCTCTTTGACCAAACTTTAGTCAGGCTCCTCTGAGCCCCTGACCTTGGCCTCCCACCCTGTCTGTGGCCTGCCCAGCCTAGTTTTAGCAAGAATCCTGCTACATCCGTTTAGAGAGCACCCCCGCCCTGATATCTGAACAAGTTCTTCATCCTCGACCTTTGGTATCCCAGTCCTTGGCCAGTCATTAGCAAGAATCCTACTAGGTCAGTTTAGCGAGAATCCCCCCACCCATGAGGTCTCCTCTGAATAATTTTCCAGCACTGACCCCTCACTCTGCTCCTTAGCTACGAATCCCCCATCTGCCCTTACTGTATTTGGAGTGGAGCCCAATCTTTCTCTCCTACTGCAATAGCCTTGAATAAAGTCCTCCTTACTGCTTCAGGAAGTGTCTGAGTAATTTTTTCTTTAACAGTATGAGACCTTTCAAGTGAGCTCTAAGATACTTATTTTTGCTATTCAGTAGCCTTAGGATTTTACCTGTTAAACACAGAGGACAACGGCCGCTAGAACTTCCAGATAGAAAAGGAGTTTTCATCTACCCCATAAAGAATAAAAGTTTTAGTCACTGTCCTGACGCACATGGCCTAACGGGGCCTGAGCTCACACAGCACCCAGAGAGCTTTGTGTCTGCAGCTCCAGAGTTCACAAATATCAGGGCGAGGGCCCCTCACAAAGGCCTCGCAGCAGCTAAGACCACTGGAAGGGCTGAAGGTCACTGGAGGGGAGGCAGTGGGATGGGTGGTCCCTCTCTCCCCAAAGGACAAGCAGAGTGAAAGGTCACTCAAAAGCTCTATTTATCTCAGGGCCTTATATGGAAAGGCCTATTAGAAGCATGACAAGTAGTACTCTCACCCAAACACACCTGTGTGCACAGAGAAATGAGCGAAGGGACGAGTAAACAGGAAAGGAAAGCAAAGGCAGGGAGAACCAAGAGTTCAGAAAAACAAGTAAAAAGGAGCATTCAAGTCAGAAGCAGGAAAATGGTACCAAAGCAAAATGGCAATTTGACAAAAGGAAAATGACACAGCTGACTGGCAGTGAGGCCCTGGGCAAGCTGCTTCCTCTCCCTGGGCCTAAGTTTACCCTCTGTAAAACAGGAAGGTCAAACCAGGTGACCTCCAACAGCTCTCCTGTTAGTCCAGGGTTTTTTTTTTTTTTTTTTTTTTTTTTTTTTTTTTTTTTTTTTTAAAGATTTTATTTATTTATTTGAGACAGAGAGAATGAGAGACAGAGAGCATGAGAGGGAGGAGGGTCAGAGGGAGAAGCAGACTCCCTGCCGAGCAGGGAGCCCGATGCGGGACTCGATCCCGGGACTCCAGGATCATGACCTGAGCCGAAGGCAGTCGCCCAACCAACTGAGCCACCCAGGCGCCCTAGTCCAGGGTTTTATGTGGAAATACTAACCCTGTCAGAGAGAAAAATAATGAATTCCATTCACCAAATGTCCACTGAGCTCTCAGCCAAAACTCTCTGAGCTGCGTTTGAAGGCAGAGAGCTGCCTCCAGGATCAAAGGACCTTGATGATCTCCCTTTAGGAGGACAGCCCTCATAGGGATGACTATCAAGTAAGAAAGAAGTGGAGCAAAAGGAAAACAGGAAGGGTCAAGCCTTGAAAAGTTTCACTGAAATCAAAGCAGCCAAGCGAGGTGTATGATACCTGGTACCCAACTCATCAAGCACAGTGCTACTCAGCCCAGAAGATGCTCTCAGACAGATGTGTGGGAAGCACGGTGCCTAGAACCTGGCAGGGACTGAACAGATCAGAGCTGTTCTCTCTGTTGTTGTCATTACTGCACGTTCTGCTATCACAGACGGAGCATCTACCAGGTGCCAGGCATGGTGCCAACCATTTTTGTTTATCAACATGGGGCTCCTGGGTGACTCAGTCGGTTGAGCGTCTGACTCCTGATTTCGGCTCAGGTCATGGTCTCAGGGTCATGAGATCCAGCCCTGAGTTGGGCTCTGCACTCAGCGCGGAGTCTGCTTGAGAGTCTCTCCTTCTACCTCTGTCCTTTCCCCTGCTCGCGCATGCGCTCTCTCTAAAATAAAAAAAAATGTTCAAAAAAAAAAAAGAATCATGTGGGTGGATTAATAAGCTAACTCATGCGGTTGGCAAACTCTGACCCACAGGCCAAATTGGCCTGCTGCCTGTTTTTGCAAATAAAATTTTATTGGAACACACACACATTCCCCCCACTGATGCTCAACATGAGAATCACATGGGGAAGTTCCTAAAAACAAAGGCACCCAGCTGCCACATCCAGAGACTGAGGCAAAAGAAACCACTAACAAAGAGCAGTGAGTCCTAGCTGGCTGTGCGTCAGAATCTAAAGGAGCTTTTGAAAGTTCAGATTCAGCCCTTGGCTATATAATGCTGAATTAGAATCTCAACGTGAAGTTTAATAATATGTATTTTTAATAAAGCACCTCAAGTGATCTTGAGGCAGCCAGACTAGTGTGTGGGAACCACTGATCTAGAGCAAGGTCTAGTAATCATGCTAGACCTGAATAACAGGTCTAACAGCTCGACCAAACAACATATTTGGGTGTCCCTGCCAGGCCTAAGGATTAAAAAAAAAAGTAAATGAGAGCGAGAAAATAAAAGTAGAAGAAGGAGAAATAGTAAAAAATATGGTTAATGGACAGTGAAGTGACTCCAGTATTATTCAGTGATGGCAGCGTCCCAGGCTGCTGACCTCAGGCTAGAGGAGCCAGCCACAACAAATGAGGGATGCTGGAAAGTAGCAGCGAGAAAGGACCGGGGTAATGTTGGGACGGGGCTATGCAGGGCAAGGCACTGCTCATCGGAGGGTAAGGGGTCGGAACTATTTCTTCCCGGGACACTATGACTAAGAGAACACAGAGAATAATAATAGCATAAGACCTAAGTAAGGAATCCTCAGCATTACTGGCCTATGAGAAAGTGAGTAAACTCCACAGGTTATAAAGTGCATTCCACTCAACTTCTTCAAGTGTTCAGGAAAAATCCAAATACAAAATATAAACTATTTCTTAAACCTGTGAGATAACAGCAGATGGCTGGGTCAAAATCTCCAGCTAAGGAGCAGGAGCCCAAACCAGAAGGACTCCACTCCAGATAAACGGTGTCACTGGGGCAGCAACGGGAGGAGTGCACATCAGCATCAGCCTAGCCCAGCCCAAGACCCACTAGGGTCTTCCTTACAGCTACTCACAGGAACAGGTCGAAATGCCTCATTCTGAACGGACTGAAGCCAGACAGCAGTACTCTAAAATGCTCTGGCAGATGCAGATGGAGGAATAAGCTAGACAATCTTAAATTTCACTAAAGTGTTTGTTATATGGCATAATAGGAATTTTCTGTTGATTGGGTCAAGAGAATAAATTTCATTTGCTAATAAACAATGTAATCCTCACTTTAAACAAATTACTAAGATCAGTGATAGTTTTTGAGTCAACTCACTGCAAAGAGTACTTTAAAACAGAAAGCTAGGGATACCTGGGTGGCTCAGTTGGTTAAGTGTCTGCCTTCAGCTCAGGTCATGATCCCAGGGTCCTGGGATCGAGTCCCACATCGGGCTCCCTGCTCAGCGGGGAGCCTGCTTCTCCCTCTGCCTTTCACTCCCCCTGCTTGTACTCTCACGCTCTCTTTCTCTGGCAAATAAATAAATAAAATATTTATTTAAAAAAATAAAACAGAAGTCTGGATGGTGGATATAGTAAAATCTGTTAGAAGCTTTCTAGTTCTGTTCCCAATGATGGCAAAAGTTTTTGCTGAAAAGCAGACTAGTAAGTATGTACACAGGAGCACTCCTTAGCTCTACATATCCTGATGGGCTTTTCTCTCCCTAGTTACTTTACCTTCTCTTGTTCAGCATGCAATACTCTTGCCTGTGTGTTTTCTGTGGCTGTTTGAAGTGAGTTATTCCTCTTCTCCATCATCAGGTTACTCTGCTCAACGTACCTGTGAAACGGGAAAAGACATTTATCAAGCACCGAATGTACACCAGACCCAACCAGCGCACATTCAGTCCTCACAACATTGCTCTACACCTTCGAAAAAATAGTCTGAAAGCATTTTGTTTTCCTTAGATCTGCAGTAATCAAGTTTGGAGGTAGGAACCTGGGCCAGAAGTGAATTGCTTTACATAATGAAGAGAAAAGGAACTGGAAGCATGTGTTGTGAGGGGGAATGAGGATGAAAGAGGAGAGGGGTGAAGAAAAGAAAGCACTTCTCCCCCCAGCTCCCCCTCCAACCCCCCCACTGTGTGGGAGACAAGAGACACTAGAAAAGAGAACCATGGAAGAATGATTTTCTAAGTGAAATGCTATTTGCTATGACACGTTACCCTGACCACACAATCCCCCCTCATCCCCTGCCAAAATCTTTAGAAGGATCTAGAAAAATTACACAATGTTTGGGCTTTACATGGAAATCGCTGAAGTTCTGGTTGATGAAATAGCCCACATAGTAGAGAGAAGAGTTGACAGTATTTTCTAAAAGTGTTCTAAGTATTAACGCCACTTTTACAGATGAAGAAACAAGGGCAGGAGGAGTAAATACCCAAAGCCACACAACAAAAGAGGAGCAGAGTTGGGATTCAAACACAGGTCTGCCTGACATCACAGCCTACTGCGCTCTTTCTATCGGAATGCATCTCAGAAAACAAACAATAATTCACATGACAGGCAGGAAACAGAAATAGCAGCAGTACACATAAACTACCCTAAACAAACATGTTTATCTAACTTGGGCATTTACAAATGAAACCCTTTGTCCATCCTAGCCAGTGCCCCATACCTATCATTACCTCTGATTTCGTTCAATTAGTTCACTAATCTTGTCATTCTGTTCTTCTATCCGACTGCTCTTTTCAAGGATCTCTTGCTTCAATCTTTCGTTTTCCTAAATTCAAAATATACAATGTATAACTTAAGTTTTTAGAAGAAAAGTGCCAGATATAAAGGAATCAACTTGAACTGACAGGTGATACTGTTACAAATTTTGAGATAAAAAACTAGAATTTATGTCCACATCGATAATAATATTTAAAACATCAAATCATATCTGATGGATACCAGTCACTATGCCTAATAGATTAAACATAGAAATGCCCATTAAATGAGGCAAAATTCTAAAATATGGTCCAAAAGAAATGTTTCCTTGTGACTCTATACTGATAAGTCACTTGGACCAAATTAGGCCATAACAGATTTTCCAGAATTTCCCAACTCAGTGTAGCACTGATCACATGCTATCTGTGCAGCAGAGGTTTTAGAGAGTAGCACATCCTGGAAGAGAAGGAGGCAAGACCTCCAGGCTGTGTTCTCTTCTCGATGCCCCTCACCTGAATAATACGTTGGATGTTGCTCATAATCATGCTCGTCTCCATCGTAAGCGCCATGCTGGGAGGCAGCAGGGAATTGCCAGCACTGTGCTTCTGTAATTCTTCAACCTACAAACGTGGGGACAGAAAGACTTTGAGAGAAATTTTTAAATGGAGAAATATAATTTACCCAAGATCTGACCACTTTTTGGAAGGGCCTAACAAGTTTCTGAGATAATCTCTAAGATAAGCTAGAATTTTCTTCTGCCAACTGGATTCCAAACTAAAAACTAACCTTCCAGGGAAATAACTACTAACTACTAGGAATACAGGAAACCAAGGAAGAGTTTACCTATAGCCCTGGTTGCTCCCTGCTTGTACCCCCTGTTCACTCCCCCACTTTCAACACAGCCCCAACCCTGACTCACTCACCTTCGTCATTAGATGATCCATTTTATCAGCCACTTTGCTGACAGCCATTCGAATTTCAGTGTTATGTTGCCGGGCTTCAGTCATGAGAAATGAAGCCATGTCACCGGATCCTAAACAGACATAAGCCAAAAAGAACTTTACGAAACTAGAGCAGAGGAACATCCCAAAATAGTAGGAAATGCTGTAGGTGATTCACACGGTCTGGAGAAGACACAGAGGCAAAAGGGTGCCAAAGCTAACAGTAAGTAAGCTCTGCTCCTGCAAAATGCATCAAGGGGTACGGTCTGGTCCAGAGCACAAGGATGCCCACTTTGGTCTGCCATAGCACTAACAGCTCAGATTGCTTCTCCACTCATCCAACTGTATGCCAGGTATTGTACCAGGCACCAGGGATTCAGCAACAAATGAAACCCGGTTCCTACCCCTGGCGAGCTCACAGTCTGGTGGGGAGACTCACATGTAAACAGATCATTACGACAGAGTGCTTAAGTGCAAAAAATGGACCATGTACAAAGTACAAAAGGAGCACAAAGAAAAGGAAGATTAACTCTTTGGTGACACATATACACAGTTATGTCTGTGGGAGGAGAGGAAGAGGCGATGGTAACAATCGGGGAAGGCTTCACAGAGATGATAGATTTGGTGGTCTCCCAGATGGACAAGTGGCAGGGTTTCCAGACAAAGGGAGCATCCGGGAAACCCTTACCAACCCGGGACCATAAATTATGCTGTAGGACATACTGGCTCCTTCCTACCACTGTCCTAATACCAAAGATAAGCTGCAGAATAAGAAGGTAGAAGAGCATGCCAGCTACTTACATTTTATTTTGTTTTGTTTTTTAATATAAAATTATAATTTTTGTTTTTTATATCAATGTGCTTTTTATGCACACTTATAAATGCATGAAAGATATCTGAAAAGTTACCCAAGTAACTGTTAACAACAGTTTCCTAAGGGTGGGGGGTGTTAATGATGGAGAACAGTAACTTTTCATTTTATACTCTTTTGTGTGGACTTTTTTATAAAAGCATATGATTTCCATAATTTAAAAATGTTAACAAAGTAGCTTTCATTTGAGATACTGAACACCCACAGTTACCATGCGTTCTCCCAATTCCCCCAACATTTCACTCTCTTATTGTTTTCTAGAAACTCTACAGAGCAACACTGACAGAGCAATGGAAAAGGGCTGACAGGAGAAAATGCAAGAAACAAAACAGAAAGTGGGCATGAGGTGGTTTTTGGGGAAGATGTAAACGTTCTAAAATTGGATTGCGGTAAAGGTTGCACAACTCTGTAAACTTACTGAAAAAATCCTTAAATTACACACTTAAAGTGAGTGAATTGTAGGATACATAAATTTCACCTCAACAAAGCTGTTTAAAAAAAAAAAGCAGAGATCTGTTGGGAGTGAAAATGGAAAGCGGGGTGGGAGGAAGGAGAGCAGAGCAAGAGTGGAAGACGAGACACTGAGGGCCCACGGCCTACCTTGAAAATGGGGAGACTGAGAGAGTGGAGCGGGGTAGAGGGGCCGGGCAGGCTGCAGCTGGGAGGTGACGGCTGATGTGTGGGGATAAGCGTAGGCTTGCATACCTGCATAGGGCTGAGAAAATGTCAAGTTATATTCACGGCTCTCTTTCCTGCTTAATCTGTCTTTGATGGAATAAAGAGATTAAGCTGGAAGGAGATGCAAATTTATTAAAGCTGGAGACAGGTGAGATCTGATTTGGTACTGGGTAGGCACCACAGCAGAATTCTGTATCATCCAGAGACACAGGCGCCCGATCACTGAAGTCCCACCCAGAAAGTCAGGGAAGGCTGTCTCAGATTGCTCCCCAGTCCTCTGCCACTGTGATTTAATTAAGTAGGAATTCAGTTCCCAGCTGTTAGGCCTACTGATGGTCTAAGAAATTGTAAATCTAAAGAGACTCGGCTGAGGGTGCCTGGGTGGCTCAGTCGGTTAAGTGTCTGCCTTTGGATCAGGTCATGATCCCAGGGTCCTGGGACAGAGTCCTGATTCAGGCTCTCTGCTCAGTGGGAAGTCTGCTTCTCCCTCTGCCCCTGCCCCCCCACCGCTCACAAGCGTGCGCACGAGCGCACGCTCTCTCTCTCTCTCTCTCGTGCATGCATGCGCGCAAAAATAAAAACATAAAATCTTTAAAAATAAATAAATAAAGACACTCGGCTGAGTTTCCATTGGGATCAAAGGACAGGTGTTCATTGAGATTCCAAAGTAAATCCACGAGTCTCCAAAGGATACCTCTCCCCTGCAAGATTCTGATGCCTTTGTGATCAAGAGCTCTCATTTTCCCCTGAACCTTGGTCACCTCAACTATAAGATGAAAAGAGTAACACCACTCAGGGTTGTTGTGTGGACCAGATGAAGTGATATATAAGTAAAGTTCCTCACAGCTGGTAAATTAAGTGCACAGCAGATAGTAAATGCTCAATAAACAGCAGCTTTATTTTAAATGATGATGGTTGTTCTTCCTTGAGTTAAGGAAATCCAGTTCATTTCCAGGGACAGATAAACTACCCATCCATTATTATTATTTTTTTTAAAGATTTTATTTATTTATTTGAGAGAGACAGAGAGCACGAGAGGGAAGAGGGCAGAGGGGGAAGCAGACCCCCCGCTGAGCAGGGAGCCCGATGTGGGACTCGATCCCGGGACTCCAGGATCATGACCTGAGCCGAAGGCAGTCGCTTAACCAACTGAGCCACCCAGGCGCCCCATACCCATCCATTATTAAAAAAAAAAAAACGAACTTAGTCTATAGGATCGAATTGTCCACTAGGGAGTAAGGAGAGGGCAAGGTGGGACTTTTTAAAATTCGAATACACCCTGTCCCAGTGGGGCATAGCCCGCTCACCATCACTGCCACCCTTCCATTAAGAATCACCAAGGAAGTGAAGCCCTCCTATCGCTGGGAGTATGTTCATGCACCCAGTGTGTCAGACAGAAGAAAGAGCCCAGTACCCCGGCAAATAGCAGAGGCAGGCTGCTGCCACTACCTTCTGTGAAAACAGAAAAAACCTACTTTCCGACACCCCTTTTGGAGGATAACCAGAAGCAGAGTTGGCTGTATTTTCCACATACCCTCAAGCTACAAGCATTCTGCTCCACACAGAGCAGAACCTTAGCCTATCGAGCTAGTGGACAAGAACAGAGGACTTGCATCCCCTTCCAGGCGACCTGTGTGCAAAGGAAAGGAAACAAACACTGATTGGGCCTTTACCATGCGCCAGGCCTTGTACCCGGCGCTGTGCCTGTTCTTACCTTTCGGCTTTACAACCTGTAAGGGAGGTAATCCTTAGTCTGATTTAGAGATGAGATGGTGGTGGTGGTTCAGGAAGGGGGAAAACGATGAATTCTGATGTGGGGAACTGCTACTGCACAAAGTGTGCAGGAGGGAGGAGAGAGACTGACGAGCACCTAATAAATTACCGCCTATGACTGATATGGTTTAAAAACGTCATTACCTGAAAGGACTGGGCATTTCCAGACACAGCGGAGTGCGAGTCGAGGGAGGCAACTTGCATTAAGGCAGGAGAGGGTGCTTGGAGGCCAGAAACAGATGGCTGAGGTGCTACGATAAAGCAAGAAGTTTTCACTGTCATCCACTCTGGTTTCTTGGTAAAAGTCTGGACTAGAACCTTACATACTGCAACATGCTTCAGACTTGACCACCTCTCCTCACCTGCTCTCCCGAAACCAACTCTACTGGAGTCTCAGGAACAGACTAGTAGAAGAAACCTGGGGTTCTCGGGCACATGGGACTCAGACCTACAGTGCCATGCGCTGATGGGAAGTGCACAATTACACACAGGGAAGTGTCTCATTAGCTGAGAGCACGCTTCCGAACCTGGCAATGCCACATGGCAGGAGACAAAGCACGCAGACCAAATCCATCTCCAGGGTGGAAAATGCCCTACCCAGGGACAAACTGCCAAGTTTTACACTCTAGTCCAGTCTCAGTACTAATACACTGCAGCCCGACAACTTAAGGAACCGGGATGATAACTCTGGTAATCTGCAGAGCCGGAGAGGCCCCTTACCTTGTGCGGCCATCTGCGGGAGCGCTGGATGCGCTGGCTGAAGAGCGGGCTGCAGGGACGGAGCTGCCGCGGGCTGTGCAGCTCCGCGCAGGGCACTTGCATCCTGAAACAGGAACGGGCATTTTGGTGACTATGTATGTGGGTCCTTAACTGGAGACCGAGGCTGACTGTCCACCCTAAACCTGCTTACAGCCAGTGTTTTTAGGCAAAGAAGAGGAAGGAAAGGCAAGAGTTTAGGGTGTGGGCTGTGGGGAGATCCCTTCTCCCTGTAAATCATATCAAATAATTAAGTATATGTAATTTCCCCGAATGTTCTAAGTTGTTGTTTTATTGACTGAAGCAGCTAAAGTGACTGCTCTCCAGAATGGATCATTTTCCAAACCAGCAGCTACCTTAAACCCGACCTAGTCTGTTCCCACAGAACGGGGGTCTCTTGCAAGGAAACCCAAGCAATAGTGCAGCCTCTTCTCTTCTGCCAAATCATCTCCACAGACCTCAAGGTACTCACTGAAAATCAGACAGAGCAAGATTCACTGCACCTCATTACCATGTTTTTTGGATAATGCGGGTTTTTTTGTTTTTTATTTTTAAAGATTTTTTAAAAATTTTATTTATTTGAGAGAGAGAGAATGAGAGAGAGCACATGAGAGGGGGGAGGGTCAGAGGGAGAAGCAGACTCCCTGCCGAGCAGGGAGCCCGATGCAGGACTCGATCCAGGGACTCCAGGATCATGACCTGAGCCGAAGGCAGTCGCTTAACCAACTGAGCCACCCAGGCGCCCTGGATAATGCGGTTTTAGAGTGTTTCTTCCCCATTCTTTCTTTTCATAAAAGTCAAAGCAATGTTGGTCCCTACTATAATTCTAAACAAAGTTACTAAACATCTTCCCAATTCATACAAGGAAAAGAAAAACTTGGGGCACAATATACAGTTTACTTGCTATCCTACAGTTCAAAGGCAGAAATCTCTTTGACATTCTTTTACTTTAGAACTTCCCCTTGCCCCCTGATGTTCTCCAAAACGCATTATGCACTTCTGGAAAAGCATGCCAGTTTTATATCGCTGCAGCTCTAAATCCACCTAAATGTCTAACAACAGAATGAAAGAAATTATGATAAATCGATCTAACAGAACATTGAGTTGCCTTTAAAGGAAATAATGCTTTGCTTTATTTACTTATGTTAATTATATTATTTATGTTATTCATATTGGTATTAACATAAATATTCATGATACTAAGTTAAAAAATCAGGTTACAAAGCAATAATATATAAAGAAGAATGCACTTTTTGCTAAATATATTTTTTCTTTCTTTGCAATTTAAATCATTCTACAATGAATAAGTAGCACTTAAAAATTTTAATAACAGTATTACCTTATTAAAATTTAATTTCCAGGACCAGCTAAAAATCAATCCTATAACAAGAGGCCCCAGAAATCCTACCCTCTTTTAAAATATTAAATCTACTTACAGCTTTTCCAGGAAGAAATAAAACAAAATTATGAAAAATAAAGCCTATGCTAGAAAATTTTTTTAAGAGCATCACCTTTGCTTTGTTTTACATCAAAGTCAAAGAATCCTAAAAATCAATCTCTGTTAATCTCTGTTAAAAGTGTTTCAATTCAACTGAGAGGATGACTTTACTCAATAAGGAACTAAGCAATGGGAAAAGAACTAAGTTAGAACTGAGCTACTTCGTATCATACACCAAATTCCATATGGATTAATATTTTAGATCTAAACATGAAATAATATTTTTAGAAAACACGTGATGTTTATAATACCTGAAAGTGAGAAGGCTTTCTAAGCATAATGTCAAAAGCAAAAAACAAAGGGAAAAAACTGATAGATTTCACTGCAATAAAATTCTTGAACTTCAAAACACTCACACCATATACAAAGCCGAGAGACACAACAGTGCAATCTTTAGTAACAGGTAACATCAGTGGGAAGACCAATGTTTCCCAAGAGAATCTAAACATTCAATCAACCAAAGTGAATTGAGCATCTTTTATGGGTTGGGCACCATGTGCCTCAAGTGTGATTTTTACTGACAGTAGAGAACCTAGTAGAAGGCTATATGGACTACTTAAAACTTCCCCGTTCTTGTGCAGATGTGCGGGATTGCTTCCATTTTTCAGGGGAAGTGCTAATCACAGTGGAAACACATGTACCAATACCAACCTATACCATTTTGAATATAAGCTTTCTACATGATGATTCTGGGTTACAGGCAGAAAAAGTAGTAATCTTAACCAAAAGAACACAAGGCAGAAACGTCTGCACTATTCATTCTAACATAGCCCAGGGGTCATACCTCGATTTCTGAATCATTGGAATCCAGCTGTGGTGGAAGGATGGGCAGCATGGGCTGGCCCATTTTAGCCATCCGAGAGATCAACTTGGCTTTGACTGTATCAGGATTCTAAAAAGAGGAAAGTCACAAAAATCACTATAATCAAGGCTCACTACTTTAGCTCTATGTCTTTGGCTCTTACATCAAACCCTTCAACAAGTCCCCCTGCTATATCGATTTGAAGCCTTTTCTTCTACAAAATGAGAATTAAAGATTTCTTGCCAAGAAATTGTGACATGGGTCACAATTAATAATAGCAGTAAAAATAATTCCCTACATGTTGGAATGGACAAAGCGGTTCCACATGTATTATTTCATTTCAATCAAGTCTCCCCACCAGGCATAATTCTTCTCATTTTCCAGATGAAAAACTAAGTACAGATCAAGGGAAGGAGGCATCTTAGATGACAGTACCCTCTGAAAACCCTGGGAGCAATTCAGCAGATAATATTCAGAAGCAATTTGGGGAAAGAAGGAAACAGGAGCTCTTTGTTCCAAATTCACATTCATTTAACTCTGACTTGGCACTGACTACATAATAGCCCCTGTGCTAGAAGCCTCTGTATCCATTAACTGGTCCAAAGTGCAGCCTTCAGAGTGGAGAGTATATACCCCTGAGGGTGTACATGATAATCTACTGGGTATAAAAAGAGATGATCATGAGGCACCTGGGTGGCTCAGTCAGTTATGCGACTGACTCTTGATTTCTGCTCAGGTCGTGATCTCATGGGTTGTGAGATGGAGCCCCATGTTGGGCTCCGTGCTTAGTGGGGAGTCTGCTTGAAGATTCTCTCCCTCTGCCTCTCCCCACACCCTCATAGGCGCATGTGCACATGCACACATACCCTCTCTCTCTTTTTTTTTTTTTTAAAGATTTTATTTATTTATTTGAGAGAGAGAATGAGAGACAGAGAGCACGAGAGGGAAGAGGGCAGAGGGAGAAGCAGACCCCCTGCTGAGCAGGGAGCCCGATGTGGGACTCGATCCTGGGACTCCAGGATCATGACCTGAGCCGAAGGCAGTCGCTTAACCAACTGAGCCACCCAGGCGCCCCATACCCTCTCTCCTAAATAAATAAATAAATAAATATATCTTTAAAAAAAGAGAGATGATCATAACCTCTATTTTTGAATTATCTCTAAGCTGTGGTAAACGTAACACATTAAGCTTGTTTACAGGGAGGGACAGTATGTATATAATTTATAAATATATATAGATACTGGGAGTGTGTGCTCAATTTTTCTTGACTGATTGGAAACACATAATCAAAGAAAGTTGGGTTCAGGGGCGCCTGGGTGGCTCAGTCGTTGGGCGTCTGCCTTCGGCTCAGGGCATGATCCCAGGGTCCTGGGATCGAGCCCCACATCGGGCTCCCTGCTCAGTGGGAAGCCTGTTTCGCTTCTCCCTCTCCCACTCCCCCTGCTGTGTTTCCTCTCTCACTCTCTCTGTGTCAAATAAATAAAATCTTAAAAAAGAAAGCTGGGTTCATCAAAAGAGGACTAGTTACATAAACCATACCCCACAATGGCATACTGCAATCCACAGAAGAAAAAGAAAGAGGAAGCTTCCTGCACACTAACATGGAAAGATACTATTACATATATTGCAGTATGTAGAAATGGTAGGTAATATATATACTATGCTATATTTTGTGAAAGGAGGGAGAAGTAAAATATACATTCCTATCTGCTTCCATCTGCATACAGAAACACTGCAAGAATATATATGAAACTAATAAAAGCAGTTACCTAAAAGGAGAGTGAGATGGGATGGGGTACCCAGGGGTCAGGGTGGGAGCAAGTCTTTTCAAGGTACACTCTGTTATACTGTTTTAATAACTGAACTTTATGAATGCAATTACCTATTAAAAAACTTAAATGTAAAAAGAAAAAAAAAAAGATGGTGAGTTTTGCTTCAATTAAAAAAAAAAACTGTAACAAGACAAAAGAAAATTTTAAAGGCTGGAGACCACTAGTCTATTGGAAGTTACTCAAGCTTAGAAATAGGTGACAGAAGTAGCTCTGTCTAGAAAGTATCATAGAACCAATACTAAATAAATTTTGTGACTGTTCAAAGATCTGAGATTATAGTTTTTTTTTTTTTTAAAGATTTTATTTATTTATTTGACAGACAGAGACACAGCGAGAGAGGGAACACAAGCAGGGGGAGTGGGAGAGGGAGAAGCAGGCTTCCCGCGGAGCAGAGGGCCTGATGCAGGGCTTGATCCCAGGACCCTGGGATCATGACCTGAGCCGAAGGCAGACACTTAACGGCTGAGCCACCCAGGCGCCCCCTGAGATTATAGTTTTTAAAATTTTCTTAATTCTTTGGCTTAACCTTCTGGGTTTCAGAGATCACTTTTTATACATACCAGATCAATTATTTGCTTAGTAATTCCTGCTTTGGGCTGAATATAAACAAGTAAACTAGGGCTGGAGAGAAAGTAATCACCAATTTCACTCCAAGCAATCATCCTGTTTCCCAAAGTGGTAGGTGGAAGCCACAGGGCTTTTGCCGCATGCTCATGCAGCAAACTCAGATGCCTTCATGAACTAGGCAGGGTAGCAGCAAAGTACAGCGTACATGCTCCCAAAGGCTTTCAAATCCAAATTTTACTACAACTGTATGCTAGTCTTCCTGTCTTACAGTTAGGGAAACACAGAGGCCCAGAGACCATCTCAAAGTCAGCTAGTTGGTGAATTAGTGCAGAATTCATCTAAGAGAATGAAAGTGTGAAGGTATGTAGTGTTAGCAGTAATTATAATAACAAGAGCTAATGTTAATGGAGCTCTTACAAATTGCCAGACACGATACTAAAAACTTCACACATATGATTTCATTTAAATCTCATAAATACCTCTTGAGTATAAAAATCTTCATGCTTAGTGAAGTCATACTTTATGTAGGCTCTGAGCTTAGTGCTTTGGGGCTGTGAGAATTATTTCCATTTTAATCATGAAGAAGCGGAGGAGCAGAAAAGTTAGATAATTTTCTCAAGGCCACAAGTTTACAAGAATAAAGATTTGAACCCAGGTCAGCCCATGCAGAAGCTAATTTATACTAACTCTCCAGTAAGGGGAAATTAATAAAGTAGCTTTTTTTTTTTTTTTTTTTTTGCTCTAACCTACCCTACCGTGAGGCACACGAAACCTTCTCAGTAGACTGGGGGTGAGAGACAGACTTGTATACTCACTGAATTTACTGTAAGCTGTTCACTGAGGGAGTTAGATTTGATACGAAGGGCCGGCTCCCTGAAATCAAGTAAGACATATGCTGAGGTTAAAAGAAAAAATCCCAAATCTATAATCATAAGTCCCGATTATGCTGGATAAACAAATTGTTTTTGAAAGCGTTTGCCAATTCAATGGCTATGATACAGAATCATAACTATTCTTCAGTTTGCATTAATCTCTGAAAGCTGGTGAAAATGAATAATTTTCCATTCAAATTCTTATTATTTACATTTTTCCCTTGGGTATATATTTTATGTTTATGCCTTTTACCCAGTTTTCTTCCAGAGTTCAGCAGGTATTCATACACATCCAAGTTAGTGCATTTAAAGACTATGAAAATTAATCCTTTGTCAGAAAAATCTTGATGCTAGTATTTTCCCCATTTCTCTCATCCCATTTTTTTCCCCCAATTATTTAAAATTACTTAAGTTTGCAACCATCCCAATTTCTGAACCCCTCTAAGGATCATTTTTATGGACAGTAAAAGAGCATGATACAACTCCAGGATCTTACCCTGATTTGAAAGGCACTGAGGTGGGTGGTGATAAAACAGGGTCAGCAGAGAGGCCATCAGCACCTGGTATGGGAGAAGGGGCCGCAGAATCCCGGGAACTAACACTGTGCCCATCAGAGCCAGAATCTCTGGCAAACTTGAC
The DNA here is from genome assembly GCF_002201575.2 of Neomonachus schauinslandi. Classification (NCBI taxonomy): domain Eukaryota; kingdom Metazoa; phylum Chordata; class Mammalia; order Carnivora; family Phocidae; genus Neomonachus; species Neomonachus schauinslandi. The sequence goes on from NC_058415.1 coordinate 73,355,810, forward strand.
CTAGGGAGAGAGCAACCACAGGTGGAACAGGCTACAAAAAAGGAACCCTGCCCTCTCCACCCTCCTTTCTTTTACCTATTCTTCACTACACAAGTCATTACCTGTTCCCTTGTAGCAAGTCAGAAAATGTGGATAAGCCAATAATAATAATCACCCGCAATCCAACCACGACAAAATAACACTGCTAGAATTTGAGATGCAGTATTTCACATTTATATTATGTCTTTGTGTATTTTTTATTAAAAAGGGACCATATTGTTTTGTGATCTGCTTTGTTCACTCAGTAACATATTTCCATGTTACTAAATTATTAATCTACAACATCATTTGTAACTACTGAACATTATGTCTAACTTCAAGGGTCATGCCCATACCTGCCATTATCTATAGGAAAAAGTCTCTAAAAGATTTTGGGAACAGAAGTCTTAAATACCTATGCTGCTACAAAATATATTTCACCAATTCCTGGTTGTTAGATACATAGTTCATTCCTAATTTTCCTGTCACATCACAAACAATACTTCAATGAATAACTTTCTATCTACATCCTTGCACATAATCATTCCCAAAGTATAAATTCCCAGAAATTAAATAGTTGAGAGAAAAGGTATGTTCATTTTTAAGACTTTTGGTATATACCACTAAATTTCACACCACAAAGGGTGAACTACTCTATACTCCACAAGTAGTGTGTAATGTTCTCTCGACACTCATCACACTGGGTATTATCATTCTGTAGCAACCTGGTCAATTTAATAAGCATGTCAATTTGTTAACAATAGCCAAGGGGTGCCTGGGTGGCTCAGTTGGTTAAGCGCCTGCCTTTGGCTCAGGTCATGATCCCAGGGTCCTGGGATAGAGCCCCACATGGAGCTCCATGCTTGGCAGGGAGCCTGTTTGTCCCCCTCTCTGCCCTTCCCTCCAGCTTGTGCTCTCTCTCTCTCGTGTGCACTCTCTCTCTCAAAAAAAAAAAATCTTGGGCGCCTGGGTGGCTCAGTTGGTTAAGCGACTGCCTTTGGCTCAGGTCATGATCCTGGAGTCCCTGGATCGAGTCCCACATCGGGCTCCCTGCTCGGCAGGGAGTCTGCTTCTCCCTCTCCCACTCCCCGTTTGTGTTCCCTCTCTTGCTGTGTCTTTCTCTGTCAAATAAATAAATAAAATCTTTAAAAAAAAAAAAAAATCTTAAATAGCCGAACTATGGAAGCAGCCCAAGTGTCCATCCACTGATGAATGGATAAAGAAAATGTGGTGCATATATACAATGGAATATTACTCCACCATAAATAAGGAATGAAATCTTGCCATTAGCAATGATGTATTTTTTCCTTATGGTTACAAAATGCCAGTCTTGGTGGATTCAAATTGGTTTGTTATCTAAAACCATTCATGACTTCCTCAAACTCAATGGAAAATTGAGACAAGATATAAAAGCTGTGAAAAAGGCAGCTAAAAGCCATGAGTAAAAGAGGGTTGGATTGACCCAGCAGAGATAAGGGTGTTCAATTAGGAAAGAGCCACTGAGAAGAAAAGTAGATCATTTGTTGCAGCAGAAATAACAGCCACAATAAAGATAACCATAATACTTATTTTCTGTACTATATTTTGTAGTTTATAGTCACAACCACTATCACATTTGGACCTAACAAACACAGTGTAAAACAAACAAGGTCTTTTTTTTTTTTTTTGAGGGGGGCATTAATTTATTTAACCACAATTTGTTACAAATTTTATTGTAGAAAATTGTGCATACTCTTGATAACATTTTTTTAAAGATTTTATTTATTTATTTGTCAGAGAGAGGGCATGCGCACAGAAGCAGCGGGGAGCAGCAGGCAGAGGGAGAAGTAGGCTCCCTGCTGAGCAAGGAGCCCGATGCGGGACCTGATCCCAGGACCCTGAGATCATGACCTGAGCTGAAGGCAGCTACTCAACCGACTGAACCACCCAGGCATCCCTTGATAACATTTTTTAATGGAAAATAAGGGGAGAAAATAAAAAGGAAAAAGTTTCTGAACTCCATTACCATTCCCCAGAGAAAGACGCTTTTAATCATTTCTTCTAACACTTTCAGCAATTTTCTATGAATATATGCGCATATATGTATCAATATGTATAGATACACAAATATGTACATGTGTATGACTGTGTAAATTATTTATTTATATGTAAGTATTTTTATATGTTTACATGTATTTGTATACACACAAGAGATCATACTATATGTACTGATCTGCAACTTCCTTTTTTCACTTAATAGATTTTGGATATTCTGTAAGAACTGCTTAAAGCCTACTCCGTGAAAGACCTTAACTTAACCAGTTGTTTAATGATGGATATTTAAATTGTTTCTAGTTTTTACTATTACAAATAATGTGGCAGAAGGAGGAAACTATGTATCTCTATCTACATACAGATATCTTTGCATACTTATGTGAACATAGCAATACAATAAGTTTATACCCATGGAATTACTAAGGCAAAAGGCAAGTGCACTGGGTAGGAACCACTATTTTATAGACAGAATAAAAAGGGTAGTGTAGAAAGGTCATTTGTTCAGTCACCACCTCTTCTAGACTTTAAATAGGGTGCCAGGAAGGACATAAACCTTGGTCTTTAGATTCCAAAGCCACTGCCCTTTCCAACTACACCATTTTTACTTAAAAAAAGAGAAAGAAGGTCCTTGAATTTGTTATTCAAACATATTTATTTATTCATCTTACTTAATGGCAAAAAGGACTCATCAAACACAAAACAGCACAATTTCACTCACCCGCCTTATCTCCACCTCGTACACCAGGATTGAGTCCGGCGACTGAGTCCATCCTACTACCCCTTCAGAGCCAGCAGCACAGGCTGGAGGGATGACAAGCAACCGCTTCCCTCCTTTTCTCATGCCCAGCATCCCATCTTCCCAGGCCTTCGGGAATCAGAGAAGAGGAAAAGCTCATCAGGACACAAGCCTCCTCATAAGATAAAATGAAGTCCCGGATATTAAGCTCCTCTCCTCCACACTTTCAGGTTTGGACCTCTTGAGAGACATCAAATTCAACTATAATCCCCCCTTGGTTATAAGAATATCTAGAATACTGCTTTTATATATGCTTATCTTAGGTGATGAGAGAAATTGGAGGACAGGACAATGGTATTAAAAGAGAAATAAAAGCTACCATTCATTAAACATATTTTCTAAGTACTCTGGTAAGTGCTTTACTTACATTATGTTGTTTAATCCCTAAAACAACCTTATAAGATTAGGAGCATTATCTCCATTTTACATCTAAGAAAACTGAGGCTTAGGGAGGTGAAGCAACTAACTCAAGATCAGATCACTGGTAAATTGTTAAGCCAAGATGAAACACTAGATCTGTGTACCTTTAAAGTTCATGCCTTAACTCCTATGATCTACGGGAAGAAATCTCCAAAAGATTCTGGCAAAAGGAGGCATAAACAAAGCTATGAAGAAAACCTTTCTGTTATGCAAAATGGCAATGAGTACTTTTGCCAATGAGTGCTTCGTAGAGCATCATCAGGTCCTGACATGATGATACTCAACATGTGTAAAATACTCTTTATTCTATAAAGCACTTGCACAGCTGGTAAAGAAAAGCTTCACGGGGCACCTGGGTGGCTCAGTTGGTTAAGCGACTGCCTTCGGCTCAGGTCATGATCCTGGAGTCCCGGGATCGAGTCCCACATCGGGCTCCCTGCTCAACGGGGAGCCTGCTTCTCCCTCTGACCCTCCCCCATCTCATGCTCTCTCTCTGTCTCATTCTCTCTCTCAAATAAATAAATAAAATCTTTAAAAAAAAAAAAAAAAAAAAAAAAAAAAAAAAAAAAAAAAGAAAAGCTTCACAACATGAAGCCAAGTCCCAGACTCCAATCCCAGTGTTCCTCTTGCTGTGTGGTAGTTGCTTCCCACAATGACTGGGAAGTGCTGATTCAAGGCATCTCAAACAGGTAAGAATCACCCATTATGATACAATTCTAGAAGAAACAGTTTCATCTCTTCCCCTATTAGGCTACATGGAAGATTGAATAATTTTAATAATTTCCTCAGAGTCACACGATGAAAAAAAAGAGTGAGAATTAAACAAATGTCATCATCTTCAATATATTCTCATAGGTAAACATTTCCCAAGTAATCTCCCAGATAACGTAAACATTCTTCTCCTCCTCCTTTTTTTTTTTTTTTAAGATTTTATTTATTTATTTGAGAGAGAGAGACTGAGAGAGAGAGAGCATGAAAGGAGGGAGGGTCGGAGGGAGAAGCAGACTCCCTGCCGAGCAGGGAGCCCGATGCAGGACTCGATCCAGGGACTCCAGGATCATGACCTGAGCCAAAGGCAGTCGCTTAACCAACTGAGCCACCCAGGCGCCTACTTTTTAACCAAGCTTTTCCAGACTCAGAAAATACACCCAGGTTAGAAATTTTACAAATTTAATATAAACTAAGCCTACCACAAGTGATAAAGCCATATAAGAACACAGTCAAGCCAGTACCTTGATGACTTTTCCTGATCCTAATTTCAGGCGAAGCAGCTTATCTTTGTTAGCAGTAGAGTCCAAAACCTGCAATTTGATCAAAGTAAATGAGGTCAACCAGTTTCAAAAATAATAGTAATCAGTAATAGTCAGTACAGATTAGCACAGTATTCCTGGAATAAGGAATGTCAAATATACTGGGGGAGGCGGGGGGGGGGGGTAGTTCTTAAAATACCTGAAGAGAAACGTTCACTCACATCATGGCTAAATTGGGACTTGAATGTATATTTTTTTGAATCATAGTCTAAAGCTCTTTCTATATCATACTGCCTTTGGGATATTAAGACACAAGTCCCCTCTATTTATAGTATCTATTATACAAAAAACAAACAACTGTGAGGAAGTTCTAAAAAGAAGTTTTAAGACCTAATCCCATAAGAATAAATTCAAGTTTAAAACCGATATAGGAAGACAAGACCTACACATGAACAATTACCAAAAATGATACTTAGGAAATGGGTTTCCATTCTAAATAGAAGAGATAAAGTGGCACTGAGCAGATTTAACCTGATAGGATTTCATGGCTGTGCCCCAAAAGCAGCCAAAGCAGGGTTCCTAGAAGATTTCTATTTGCCGACAGCAGCAATTCATGGTAATAACACCTTACATATGAAGAGTCCCAGTGTGATTTCAACTACAAATGAACTTGTAGGCTACATTTCCTTACCTGGCCCAGCACGTGATTCTGGAAGAGCCAGCTGGTATAGGCCACTTCCAAAGAATCTCCAGCTTCTACAGCAGGGCCTTCTGCTACAGTGAGGTCCTGGGAGAGCACTGCCTCCAGGGAGCGGGTGCTGTTGCACTTGGCAATGCACACCTGCGAGATGAAACCAAAGCCGCATAAACTCAGTGTAAGCTCGGTAAATATTCACTCCATTATTGCTAATGTTTCCAAACAGTGGTATCCACTAACAAAACTGATTACATGTTTACAAATAAACCATTCCAAAGTCCGTAATCTTGCCAGGAATCAAAGTGCCTAAGAGTAAGGCTTTGGAGTCAGATCATCGGGGTATAGATCAGGGCCACTTACTAACTTGTGGCCTCAGCCAAATAACTTCTGTGAACCTTATTTCATACAGGTATTTTGTAAAATGGAGATTAAAGACTCTGCATGCTTCCTTGGGTAGTTATGAAGATTGAGCTAAATACAAATAGAGTCCTTGGCACTGTGCCTGGCAAATAACAGTAAGTACACAAAAACCATTAGCTAGCATTACTATAAGGATCTTACTGTTTCAGTGTTTGGGAACCCATGAAAGAAAGGAGAGCTTCTAGAACAATTTCAGAAGGCATTTCTAAAGACAGTAAGCTAGAAAAAAGGCCCTTTATAAAACCATGCTACATTCCCAGATTTCCATGCCCACCACCTACAGACTTAGTCATATCATCTTAGCACAAATCTTAGACAAAAGAGTCAAACACATCTTTGTGAATACTTACTTTACTGTCAATTTTTTAACATGGTCTACATTACAAATTTGCTACTCATTTGCTTAAAAGAAAGGTTTCATTATTACAATCAAATAAATGCTACCTAAAGCAATGAGATGTCGTTTTTTACCAAGCATATGAGACTAAAAAAAAAAAAAAGATAATTCTAAATGTTGGCAAAGGTATAGTGAGAGAACAGATATATATATGAAATAGTACAATCTCTCTGAAAAGCAGTATGCCAAACTGTCTACAGAACCAAGAAATATTTGGACTCTTTGACCCAATCTTCCACTTCTAGAAATTTAGCCCGAGGAGATGATAGGGGGGGGAAAAAAGGACACAGAATTATACACAACAATGCTTGCTACAGTATCCTTTATTTCAGACGGAGAGTAATCTAAATGTCTAAAAGTAGGAGAATGGTTAAATAAATTAAGGAACATTCATACTATGCAAATTTCAAAAATGTTTCCAAACAATTTTTCATGAGGTGGGGAAAGACACATTATACATTGTTAAAAATACATATACACAGCAAGATATTGAACTCTTAAAGGGGTATACTTACTTATGTACACTACACATAGAAAAAAAGAAAATATTAATAGTGGTTACTTTGGGCAGTAAGATTTCAAGTGATTTTTTTTAAAAATGCTGTTCTAAATGTTCTACAAGGATCATTTAACTTTGTAAAAATTCTTTTAAAACACTATTTTTAAATGACAGTTTTATTTATTCCTTAAGATAATTTATGAAGTGGAAAATGTTTTAAAGAAGTTTGCATTCAGCCTTTTTTCTCTTAAAGTCTCATTTTCAAGCAATTTCAGTAAGTATTCCTATTATCTCCTTGAAATACAATAAGCTCAAGTGACAAATTTAGTGGGTTTTTAATGCTTGTCACTAACAAAACATAGCAGGTTATGAATTTTCCATATAGTTTCCTAAAATCAAGGGAAATCCAGGCTAGTGTTTGGCCTTTCACAGGAAGAGTAAGATGGTATTACCTGTTTATTGAACTCCACAGCAGCCTTTTCCGACTCAAACATGATGGACCAGTTTTGTCTCTGGTCATCATAAAAAGTGCTATAGTTATTGGGCCGAACCTGGGGAAAGAAGAAATGTTGGGATAACTCAACGACAGGCAGCAGAGTGCAAAAATCTGACTGCTTAAACTCACAGAGAAGGGCCTTGACTCAGGTGGACCCAGAGAGAGATAGGGAACTTTCTCCTTCCCTCCTGCCCTCCAACAACCACCCCTTGGTCTGTTTCCCAGAATGCGGCCAAGAGACCTTCTCGAGAGGCTCTGTTAAGATATCCACTCTGATGTCCAGGGGCTGAAGCAGTAGATCTAATTCCTGCCAGGTACATACAGACCAATTTCTCCTATAAACCCATCCCAAAGGAGCTGATGATTCCAACATGAGAAGTCTTACCATTAGCTCAAAGTTCAGATGAATCCTGGCAACAGTAACTGACTGTTGTTGACTGATGTAAAGAAGAATCCTATACTGTACTCAAGTAAAGGTGGGCCGGAAAAAAAGAAAACCGAAGTTAAAAGGAAATACAAAATCATCAGCGAGATGTCAGGGGTTGTGCTGCATAGAGGTATAAAACTCAAAACTCACTAGATCCCTTAAAGCTTAGGTTTTAAATTCTATCTTCTCACTATCCACTTTCATCTCTTCTCATCTTGGCCTTACTTACTCTTTTACTGTAATTAGCAATTATTTTGTTGGTGTTTTCACTGGTATGAGGGTGACAAGAGATCTACAAATGGCCAACACATACATGAAAAGATGCGCAACATCATTAGTCATTAGGGAAATGTACATTAAAACCATAAAAAAGTATGACTTCATACTGACTAGAATGGCCATTTTTTTTTTTTAAAGATTTTATTTATTTATTCATGAGAGACAGAGAGAGAGAGAGACGCAGAGGGAGAAGCAGGCTCCCAAGGAGCAGGAAGCCCGACGCGGGACTCGATCCCAGGACACCAGGATCATGACCTGAGCTGAAGGCAGACGCTTAACGGCTGAGCCACCCAGGCGCCCTAGAATGGCCATTTTTAAAACGCTCATCTATTGCTTGTGAAAATGTACAATAGTACAGCCACTGCGGAAACAGTCTGGCAGTTCCTCAAAAAGCTGAACATAGGGGGGCCTGGGTGGCTCAGTCAGTGAAGTGTCTGCCTTCGGCTCAGGTCATGATCCCAGGGTCCTGGGATCGAGCCCCACATCGGGCTCCCTGCTCGGCGGGGAGCCTGCTTCTCCCTCTCCCTCTGCCTGCCCCCTGCCCCCGCTTGTGCTTGTGCGCTCTCGCTCTCTCTGACAAATCAGTAAAATCTTAAAAAAAAGAAAAAGCTAAACAAAGAATTACCATATGACAAGGCAATTTCACTTCTAGTATATACCCAAAAGAACTCAAAATAGGTACTCAAACATATACTTGTATGTCAATGTTCACTGTACCATTATTCACAATAGCTGAAAGGTGGAAACAACCAGAAGTGTCCATCAACTGATGGATACATAAAATGTGTTACATGGGCGCCTGGATGGCTCAGTCAGTTGGGTGACTGCCTTCGGCTCAGGTCATGATCCTGGAGTCCCAGGATCGAGTCCCGCATCGGGCTCCCTGCTTGGCAGGGAGTCTGCTTCTCCCTCTGACCCTCCTCCCTCTCATGCTCTCTGTCTCTCATTCTCTCTCTCTCTCAAATAAATAAAATCTTTAAAAAAATTAAAATAAAATGTGTTACATACACACAGTGGAATATTATCCAGCCCTAAAAAGGAATGAAGTTCTGATATATGTTATAACATGGATAAATCTTGAGACCATTATGCTAACTGAAATAAGCCAGATTCCGTAAGTGATTCCACTTATATGAAATATCTACAATAGACAAATTCATAGAGACAGAAAGTAGATTAGACATTACCAGGAAATAATGGAAGGCAGGAAGGGAAGTTATTGCTTAAAGGTTACAAATTTTTTTGCTTGGAGTAATGAAAAAGTGGAAATAGATCGTGGTGATCATTGCTCAATATCATGAATGTAATTAATGCTACTGAACTGTGTGCTTCAAAATGGTTCAAGTGGCAAATATTATGTTTCATATGTATTTACTACACACACACACACATGCACGCATGCACACACACAATCATAGTTAAGCAAATGACTAAAATTCAATTCCACAGGGGAGGGAAGAACTATGTCGGCTGATATACAATCTTGCACCAAAAAAGACTTTCCTTATCCTATGTTAGGCAGATAGAATGAGGGGCTGAAACCTCAATTCAATCTGATCATAGATTGAACTGCTCGGGGAAGGATCAGAGATTTATCAATAGTTGGTCCACTTCTGGGCTGCCCCTATTCTCAAGTATTTATTATCTTCCCTGGCTTTTGGTTGAGAGCCTAGAAGCTCTCTGACTCCTCGGTCCTGAAAGTTTTGCCCATCATAGATTCTGAGCTGAATTCTTTTTTTTTTTTTAAGATTTTATCTATTTATTTGAGAGAGAGCGTGTGAGCGAGCAGGAGTGGGGAGAGGGGCAGAGAGACAAGCAGACTCCCCACTGAGCACAGAGCCCGATGCGGGGCTCCATCCCAGGACCCTGAGATTATGACTTGAGCTGAACTCAGACGCTTAACTGAATGAGCCACCAAGGTGCCCCTCTGAGCTGAGTTCTTTAGCCTCCTCCCCATGAAGTTCAAAATCTAGCAAATGTATTGAGAGGAAAGTTGTTGCTGTTGCTTATTCCAGGTACCAGCCCTATAGTAGGACTTTTATCTCCTGTGCACCACGAGATGAAGAAGTTTCCCTCTGCCTTTCCGGCATAGCCCCTGGACTTCTGCACCATCCCAGAACTCTGCAAATGTCCCATGGGGAAAAACCAATCTTGTGCTTGGAGCTCCTCTAGTGTCTGCCGGTGTCTCTTCCTCTCAGTAGCCTCTTTGATTGGGCCATACCTGACCATGCCATGACACTCCTAGGCATCATATCAGCGAAAGAACCAAGGGAAGGAAATAGTCAGCTCAATGGCTTTTCCCTCTCTGAAATTTTAGTTCATCTAGTCCTCATCATTTCCACAGCTCTCCAGTGAATTTTAAATATAATTTTTGCAATTTATCTTCTTTATAATTGTTGCAGTGGGAACTGCTGCCTGCCACAACCTACTACCTCCTACTGGTGGTGAAGGGTGGTGAAGTCCCAATACCAGATTTTTAAAATCCAAATGGCAACTCCTAATGAATTAATACATCTAGATAATAATCATGGATGGCTACTATATGACAAAATCAGGGACAACTAGACATCATTTACCTCTAGACAGGAGAATGAAAGATTTAAGGGACATAACAACCAATTGCAATGTATGGACCTTATTAGACCTGATTAAAGCAAACTGGAAAAAAAAAGAGACAATCAGGTAAATCTGAACACTAGCTGGTAGTAAATGAGATAAAAAATATTAGGGATGCCTAGGTGGCTCAGTTGTTAAGCGCCTGCCTTCAGCTCAGGTCATGATCCTAGGGTCCTGGGATCAAGTCCCGCATCGGGCTCTCTGCTCAGCGGGGAGCCCACTTCTCCCTCTCCTCTCACTGTCTCTCCTTCTCTCTCAAATAAATAAATAAAAATCGTAAAAAAAAATTTTTTGTGGGGTTTTTAGGTGATAATTGGATAATGGTTATGTTAGAAACAAAAATCCTTGGGATATATACTAAAGTATTTACATCTAAAATTGTATGCTGGAGATATAGTCAAAATACTCTGAGCAGAAGAAGGAAGACAGGCTGGAATCAAGATGAAATAAGATTAATAACTCTTAGAGCCTAGGAATGGGTTTCTGGGGGTTCATTATTCGAGTCCCACAATTTTTTTTTTTTTTAAAGATTTTATTTATTTATTTGACAGAGAGAGACACAGCGAGAGAGGGAACACAAGCAGGGGGAGTGGAGAGGGAGAAGCAGGCTCCACGCAGAGCAGGGAGCCCGATGTGGGACTCGATCCCAGGACCCTGGGATCATGACCTGAGCCGAAGGCAGTCGCTTAACCAACTGAGCCACCCAGGCGCCCCGAGTCCCACAATTTTTATATGTGTTTCCAAATTTCCACAGTTAAGTTTTTTGTTTGTTTGTTTTTAATACGAATGAGTGTTGTCTATTACATTAGTTACCCTGAACAGGTCATCTTATCTGTGTCTCAGAGTGTCTTAGGAGCGTGGCCCTTAGTTCACTGGACCTTTGAAATGCCAGAATTTCTTATGCTTCTCTCAACAATGTTTAAAACATTCTGGAGCAGAATTTTTTTTTTTTAAGATTTTATTTATTTATTTGACAGAGAGAGACACAGCGAGAGAGGGAACACAAGCAGGGGGAGTGGGAGAGGGAGAGGGAGAAGCAGGCTTCCCGCTGAGCCGGGAGCCCGATGAGGGGCTCGATCCCAGGAGCCTGGGATCATGACCAGAGCCCAGGGCAGCCGCTTAACAACTGAGCCACCCAGGCGCTCCTCTGGAGCAGAATTTGAACCTAGATACAACCCACATAAGGAAATCAAGTCTTGGGGCTTCTAGCCACATTTCTTTTTGACCCAAACCAATACTATGCTGTGCGATCCACTGCCCACCTCACTGTCAAACTTTCAAAGGATAAACACCGGTCATTGATTCAGGCATAAAGACAGAATGCTCTAAGTAGAACACTAAGTGTTTTTCATTACCTAACAAAGGGATGTCCTTGGTAAATGGTTTACTCTAAAACTCTCCCAAGTCTTTAGTACCATATCACAAAGGTCAAACTGAAAAGATTTTGCATGGTTGGATTTGTTTTAATGCACAACAGTAAGCAAGATGTGACTATGAATGTTACTATGTACCTCATATTAAAAATTCACATTCAAAACGATCATTCTAATCCTCTGACACATGAGACATTGGGCGAGTCGAGGTAAAAACTAACTCATTAGTATGATATGGGACACCTGAATGTACACGAGACATGGGGGCATTCTCACCTCTCTGGCTGTGTGATTCCCCAGCACTGCAGCACCAAACTTGCCCTGCTTTATATATTGACCATTTGTGCTACAGAAGCAAGAAAATAATAGGTATTAATACTTCCTTAAACTAAGTAGAACAGCTTTGTCTTCTGCCACAGAGAAGTGAGGAATCTAGTCATTTAGCCTCAAGAAAAGGATAGCGGTGAACAGTTTATAATTTAAAGCTCTTATACAACTTCTTTACTCTCTGAATATCTATTCATGGTATCTCAGTGGAGTGAGCACTTAAGAAGGCAGTTGTTGAGGGTACAAGCACTTCCTAGAGAGAGTATACAAAACAATGGCTCTGCAAAGTTGTATGTGCAGAATTCTCTAACCGAAATGTTAAAAAGCATTACTGATCCTCTGCCTATGGAAGGACTGTGCAGCCTAATTGTGTAGCTCCTTTGGCCACCAACAGAGGCTTATTGAGAAAAGACAGGAGCTTAAGCCAGTATCCCACACCCAACTTCAGAAAGCATTCCTTCTCAGCTACTTACTATCGATACGCATGAACTGCTGTTGCAACCAACACGGTGGAGGTGCCTGTTGTAGTGGGGGCTGCTTTTGCTGGCACCTGATTTCCTAAAGATGAAGAAGAAAACAAAGATGTCATTCATGTCTTTCTTAAAACTGATTTTTAACCACTGAGGCAGCTTCAAAATTCTCCTTTACATCTTACAGTTGGTGGTACAATGTTTTCATGGCCATTATCTTTATCTGACCCACAGAACAGCCCTATGACCTCATCTGGGAATGAGGACACGGGAGCTCTAAGCACCCAAGTGCGATGACACGATGATAGCAGCGAGCCCAGGATAGAATCCAACTCTGGTTCCACTCCAAACAAGTCTCGGAGCTGGACAAGAGGCCCTGCCCAGAAAGCGAGGTCATATTCCATCTACTTTTTCTTTTTCCAGTATTTTGCCAGCTCTAATATAAATAAAATTACTTCTCCTTCCCTTATTTCAGGCTAGAAAATTAATGATGATATTCAGATCATATTCACTACTTCACTTTTCCAGTGATTCAGGGTAACACTAATGTTTTAAAACAGTGTATTTAGAGAAAACTGCATATTTATACTCACCACATTTATGTGTTGATGGAAGAATAGTGAGAACATTGGCACAGACATGGAAACCAAGAACTTACTTTCAGAAGTATCTCTGTTTGATTTCTTTCTTTCCTTTTATATTTTAAAAACAAGATGACAGGCTTAAGATGGAGTCACTTATGCTAAGTCCCAGTCACCAAATTGAGACTTACTGACAGATGTCACTAAACTGAGACTTACTTAACAGTTTCGGCTCTCCCTGAAATGGAATCTGAAACCAGTCAATCAGGAATTCCCTGCTCAGCATTAGTTAGGTCATCTACATGACAGATCCCTGCCATCCCCTGAGGAAAGCAATCTTGCAATAATCATCCTGCTTTTTTGCCTACTGTAACTTCCTTGTTCTTGCTCCCTTTTGCCTATAAAAGTCATTTTGTGCAACTCCTCAGAGCTCCTTTCTACCTGTTGGATGGGATGCTGCCCAATTCATGAGTCATTTAAAGCCAAAAAGATCTTTAAAATTTACGCAGTTGAATTTTGTTTTTTAACAATACTGACACATCTTTTTGTCTGATTATAGAGTACATGTACTCTATAATATGTAAAACTTAGCAAATGCAGAAACAGATAAAGAAAATTAAAATGACCTGTAGTCTCACCAATTAAAAATAAATGTTAATAATTTGATGCATTTATTCCTGGTCCTTTTTCAATACACATAAACTTCACAGCTTTTTTTCTTTTAGTTTTTAAATGAAATTTATGATATAATTTGACAACCTCCTTTTCTCATTTAGTACTAGTTTTTCTTTTAAAACAGTCTCCAAGACAAAGATAAAATAACCCTAAAGATGCTTTTTGGTGGTTACATAAAATACTGTATTATGACTTGGCCAGAATTTATCCAATGTCCTATTATTTGACATTTCTTTGGACTGTTTCCAATTTTCCTCCATTATAAATAATGCTGTGGTGAACATCCTGAAAACATACATCTTAGTATGTATCTCTAATTACTTTCTTAAAATAAATTCTTAAAACTGGAATTATGGGGTGAAGGAGTGTAAAACATTTTAAGGTTTTGTTACGTCCTGCCCAAATGCCCTTGAGAAATGTCGCACCAGTTTACAGCCCCACTAGCAGTGTGAATATGCCCGCTTTGCATTCTTGCCTACAACAGGAGACGATCTTTTTAAAAAATCTTTACCAACCAAAGAGGGACAGTAGGGAAAAGGGAAATGCCATGTTACTGTTGTTTTCATTTGCATTTATTGCTTACAGTGAAGCAGAGATTTAACATTTTCTATAGATTTGTACTGGTCCTTTTGTTTTGTTTTGTTTTGATGAATACCCACCTACGTTGTTTGCTTGCTGTCCTAGTCTGGTCTTCATGTTTTCCTTATTATTTTATAAAAACCTACAACATAGTTGTCAATTCAACCAGTACTGTCCAGTTGTACGTCATTCGACAATAAAATTTTTCTCCTGATAAGCCAGCTGTTAAGAAAAAAAAGTAACTAAGGCCAGAGGCAGGTTATCAGGACAGGTGTGAAACACTGAGAAAAAACACTGTCTCCCCAAGGTCAGCCTAGCATCCTCCTTCAGGTTAGTTCTGCTTCTCCCAGTACGCTCTCATCTCGCTATCTAATACCCTAGAAACGGAAGGTTGCTCATGGATTTGCTAGAAGGGTAAGTCAGATGGGATCTTCTCATTGGCTCAGCAGCCCTTCTTCTCCGAAATCAGTACTGCAGATTCTGAATGCCCCACCGACAAGGACTTCTTTTAATATGTACTTACAAATCTTTTTTTTTTAGTAAAGTTTTTTTTTTTTAAGATTTTATTTATTTATTTGACAGAGGGAGAGAGAGGTTTTTATAAAATAATAAGGAAAACATGAAGACCAGACTAGACAGGGGGAGTGGGAGAGGGAGAAGCAGGCTTCCTGCCGAGCAGGGAGCCCGATGCGGGGCTTGATCCCAGGACCCTGGGATCATGACCTGAGCCGAAGGCAGACAATGACTGAGCCACCTAGGTGCCCCTGAGTAAAGTTTTCTTGAATTACAGTTGTTAGTGTCTGTTCTTTTCCCCTTCCTTTTTTTTCTTCTGTGCACACGCACGCGCGCGCACACACACACACTTTCTCTCCATGTGTTGAATCTTCTTTGCCATCCTTAATATTTGTCACACTTTCTTTTGGAACATTTTTCTCTCTTAAATTTTTTATTTTTTAACAATTTCCTCTTGTTAACCTTCTATTTCTCTTCAGGTATAATCTGCTGTTTTTATTCATTCTTGTGTTCCTTCTCATTTAGCCCTCATTTCTTTTTTTTTTTTTTAAAGATTTTATTTATTTATTTGACAGAGACAGACAAAGCGAGAGAAGGAACATAAGCAGGGGGAGTGGGAGAGGGAGAAGCAGGCTTCCCGCGGAGCAGGGAGCCTGATGCAGGGCTCAATCCCAGGACTCTGAGCTGAGTCATGACCTGAGCTGAAGGCAGACGCTTAACGACTGAGCCACCTGGGTGTCCCTAGCCCTCATTTCTGAAATTTTTCTTATGTCTCTAATTCTTTCCTGAGTCTTGTCACTTACTTCTGAGATTTTCTAATCTCATTTAGGTTCTCATTTCATGTCTTATATTATTTTCCTAATGTTAACAGGTGGTTGTAGTTTTTGATCTATTCAGTAAGAAACATTCTCACAGAATAGAGCTCTCACTGTAAGGATAGTATTCTCATTACTTGACATGGAGTTGGATTCTGGTAAATTCCTACTGCTCTTTTTAATGCGCAATTTGCTTTTCCGAACTTCTAGAAAGCGGTAGGGTTCAAAGTGGCTTTCTTAACTTCATAGAGCTCCCTCTTCTGCTGCTTTCGAATAGAGCTCAAAAATATGGTGGCTTCCTCCCGAGACTTCCTGATTCTATTTCTAGCCCTACTTTTATCTATATCTTTTCTCCTTCACTTCTATTATATCCCCATCCTCCTCAGTTTTAATTCCATTCCCAGCTGGTTCTTCTGAGTGTGGGGACCTGTCCTACAAGATCACCCTAGGGGATGAGTTCCAAAAGTTCACAGGAGTGGAATGCTTGGCTGGCTCAATTGGTAGAGCATGTAACTCCTGATTTCAGGGTCATGAGTTCAAGCCCCACGTTGGCAAGGAGCCTACTTAAAAAAAAAAAGTTCATAGGAGCAAGACTGCTCCACTTCTTTCAGTCCCCATTATCAACCGCTTGTACCTACCCACAACTAGAGTGGGCAAAACACTTTCCAGTTTCGGCTTCACCTGCCATATTCTCCATGAACATCTGGTGGCTGTTTTGGGGTTCTTCCATGCTCAGATTTAGATAACCCATTGCTACCCTGTTTTCTCCCATGCAAATGCTGATACCACACAAGCCTTGGAGCTGTTAGTGGTTTGTCCAGACCTGCCTGTATTTTGAGATATTCATGAAGATACCTTTTCAACTGGATTTGTTGTAAATATTACCCATAGGTTTGTCTTTTCTATCTGCTCTATTTTTATATTGAAATCTGAAGAGATTCAAGAACTATGCTGCAGTCACTTTCCCCGCAAAGACTTCTTACACAAATATCCCTTGAACAGAGAGGATCTCCTATCTTGCGACTTTATTTTTTCTTTGTAAATGCCTACATAAGACTGTATAGGTAATTTTTAAGTTGAAACGCCTCTATAACTCCCCTTTAAAAGTATAATTAACTCATAGTTGTTGTTTTCTAGTTAAAACAAAATCAAGTTACCTCATTGGCTGGGGACTGAGGCTGTTTATTTTTATCCACATCCATTAACTCAGCCGCTTTAAACTGAGTCAGAAACACTGCTGATGAAGAGCTGTGCCAGAGGAAATGTAAAGGCAGAGCCTACTAGAAATCTGGCCTGGTCATGGCTTGGAGAACAGGACCAGCAATCTATAGCAAAGCTGCCCAAAGTGACAGGTAAGATTTAGAGCAGGGGACAGCAAACATTTTCTGTACAGGGCCAAGCAGTAAATATTTTAGTTTTATGGGCCATATGATATCTGTTGCAACTCTTCAACTTTCAATAATCTAACAAACCCTCAGTGCCAGCATTGTGCCCAACATGTAAAAGGCACTCGATACTTTCATCTTCATTCAACAAACCATTTAATGCCCCTTACCACCTGTTCTGCTCAGGACTATTTCTATCAGTCCCCCACCCCTCTTCAGGTTCTTACAGAAAGATAGCGAAGTGTAGAGGAAAGAGCTTTGGAGTGAGTCAAGTCAGGGTTCAAATTTCAACTATGTCACTTACTGCTGTATGACCTTGATCAAGTCCCTAAACCTCTCTGAGCCTCTGAACTGGTGGTAGTCTTCCCTATTTCACAGCACTGTTGAGACAACTAAATAAGGCAATTTATGTAAGTACCTGAGACCAGACTGAAAGCAGGCATTTTAGAAATATTAGTTGCCCCTTTCTCTCCTTTCATTCAACAAATGTTCATTCAGTGTGTCTCCATCATGATGAAAGGTACAGGGGAGAGAGCACTGAGCACCACTGTCCAGTTGGGAAAAAGTCACTGTCAGCATACATCTAACCTATCCAGGTAAAAGAACTGAAAAGCAGCTCTTCCTTCTTGCCAAAACATTGGACAGTGCCTCAGGCAGTTTTAGAGAGTGCGGTTCACGTGGGGCAAAAGAGTTTGCCTGAGACCTTCCTCCCCCAGCTTCCAACAAAGGGCATACTATCTAGGTGCTGGAATTCAGGATATCAGAGCTTAGAGAGGAATGTACCACTGGTAGTGAACTTGGCCAGACTGACTGAGGATGGACAACCTGGCATGTCACTTTTGGAAGGCTGTTTATCCTTCCAACTAACCTGTTAGGGACCAATCCTAACCTCTTCACTTACCTGTTGCAGCTGCTCCTGGGCCTTTCTTAGGCTGCTTTGGGGCTGTGTACTGGAAGAATTCATTTCCATGGCCAGCAGATGTCTGATCCAGTCCAAAAAGAGAGGCCAGTCTGGCACTGTTAGTAGAAAATGAAAATGACATTTCATTTGACATATCTCAAACCTGGAATCATTATAAAAGCTGTTCATCTCCAACCTTGAACAAATACCTCCTTGACTGCATATCCCACCATACCGGAAATGACAAGTAAGTGTCTTTGAAATCAAGATTGTATTTCTGGGGATGCCTGGGTGGCTCAGTTGGTTAAGCATCTGCCTTCGACTAAGGTCATGGTCCCAGGGTCCTGGGATCAAGTGCCGCATAGGGCTCCTTGCTCAGCAGAGAGCCTGCTTCTCCCTCTGCCTGCCGCCCCCCCTCCCCCCGCTCCCGCTTGTGCTCTCTCTGTCAAATAAATAAATAAAATCTTAAAAAAAAAAAAAAAAGATTGTATTTCTGATCTAAACAGCATCAGCTGACCTTGCCTGTCCACAGGACTTTGGTCAAGGCATTTATTTGGGACCTCAGTTTCTGCGTATATAAATTGAGGTGATTGGTAAATTGAGCAGATGCTCTCTGGTCTCTTAAAACTGTAAATTCTTGCCTTGCAAGTCATAATTTCCTACCTTTTACTCATTTATTACACTGAAATAGAACTGTACTTAAAACTTACTCCATCAAACATGGTCCTATCATCTAACAGGCAGAATGATTCCTTCCCATCCGTTGCAATGAATCTTATGCCCCAACCATTCCAATGAAACTGCTCTTGTTAAGCTCACCAGCAACCTCCTTGTTACTAAACACAGTTTATCAGTCCTTATCTTATTTGGCCTTCATACCGCCCTTTTTACACTGTCAACTAATTTGTTCTTCTTCAAACAAACTCTTCCCTTGACTTTTGTGGGGATATTTGCAGGGGTGGGAGAAGGGATTGACCCAAACAAGACATCAATAAATGCTAATGGGATCCCTCTCTTGTTGTCTTCCCATGTCTCTGGCTCCTTGTTTAACTCCTGGGCCTCTTCTTCCTTTGCCCAACCTTTTATTTTCTTTTTTATTTATTTATTAGAGAGAGAGAAAGAGAGGGATGGAGGGAAGGAGGGGGTGAGAATCTTTAAGCAGACTCCCTGCTGAGCATGGAGCTTGCTCTCACGACACTTGAGATCACGAGCTGAGGACGTGAGCCGAAACCAAAAGTCAGACACTCAACCAACTGAGCCACCCAGACGCCCCTTGCCCAACCTTTTAAATGCCCATGCTCCCAGATTTCACACTCTCCCTCCCTTGGCAATCTAATTCATTTACGTTGGTATCAAGTGCTATCCAAATGCTGATAATGCTCAAATCTGTATCCCCAACCCAGAATTTGCTCCTGAGTGTCAGAAAACACAGATATCCCACCAGCCACACAAATGCAATATAACAAACTAGAACCTGTATCTTTCAATCCCCACTGCCCCAGTAAAACCTGCTCTCACTCTTGTATTCTCTTCTCCTGGTGAAAATAGTTTTTTTATCAGGGTCCCCAAGACCACCACCAGGTTCAGTGATTTGCCAAGACTCACTGGACTCAGCATATAGTTGTACTCATGGCTAAGATGTAATACAACAAAAAGATAACACAGCAAAATCAGCCAAAGGAAAAGGCACATGGGGGCAAAGTCCAGAGGAAATGAAAAGCAAGCTTCCAAGAGTCCTTTTTCCAGTGGAGTGACACTGGACACATTTAATTCCTCCAGCAAAGAGTTGGAAGAACATATATGAAATACAGTCTCCCAAGGAAGTTCATTAGAGACTCAGTGCCCCAGGTTTTTTATTGGGGGTTGGTCACACAGAAACCCTCTAGCATAAACCAAAACTCTACACTCCCAGAAAGGTAAGGTTCAATAGAAACCTACTGTTTGTATAGTTTAGGCACACTGAGCCACGTATCATTTATGGAAAGCTTTGTATCAGTGTGGGGAACTGTTTACCAATCAAGTTCCCATATGCTAGCCAAGTGCCAACCTTGTAAACAGGACTTTCTAAAGATGATGTTGTCATGTCTCCTGTGTTAACTCTTTTCTGCAAACATACACAACCAAACTGAAATCTGGGCAACATCCTTTGTCTTTTTTTCCTCTGGTGCTTATGACCAATCCCTGAGTCCATCTGATTTTACTTGCTCAATACTTCTTGAACCCATCCATTTCTCCCCATCCTCACTGCCACTGCCCTAGTTCAGGTCACCATCATATCTATCTAACTAGAATTATTCCAACAACCTCCTGACTTATCTCCCTGTCCTGGTCTTGCCTGCTTCTTATCCATTCTCCACACGGCATCCACAGTGGTCTTTCTAAAAACCAAACTTGATCGGGCACCTGGGTGGCTCAGATGGTTAAGCATCTGCCTTCAGCTCAGGTCATGATCCCAGGGTCCTGGGATTGAGTCCCACATTGGGCTCCCTGCTCAGCGGGGAGCCTGCTTCTCCCTCTCCACCCCGCCCCTGCTTGTGTTCTCTCTCTCTGTCAAATAAATAAATAAATAAAATATAAAAAACAAAAACAAAAACCAAACTTGATCAAGTCTCTTTCCTCCTTAAAACCCTCAATAATACCTCAATATTACCAAGATAAAAATCCAAACTCCACAAGACAGCTTTACAGAGTCCTTCAAGACTTCACCTCTCCATACTTCCCCAGCTTCCTAACTGGCCATTTCTCAACTCCAACTGTGTGCTACACAGAACTTCTAGTTTCTCAAATAAGGCAAGATCTTTCTAATCTCCATCCTTTGCATATCGTGTTCCCTCTGCCTGAAACATTCTTCTTGTTCTTTCTCTCCCCTGGAAGTTGCCCCTAATCTCAAAGTCTAGATTAGATAATCTTCTTAGGGGCTCCCACTGGAGTCTACTTCGTTTATTCAAGAAATATGTATCCAATGCTGTGCTAAATGCTGAGTATATATTGATGAGCAAAGCTGAGTTCTATTTTCAAGGAGCTTACATCCTCTAAAAAGGATATTAAGCATTACGTAATAAATAATTGCAAACTGTAATATAAGATATATAACAAGTAGCTGTTGTATGGAATTATACCCTATACAGATTAATAAAAGTTATTCAATCAGTTATTATGTAACATGATAATTGACTATTATAATTACCACTTGACTATATTTTGCCTAGGGTCTGGTATATAATAGGCTCAATAAATGAACTCAAAGTGGGGCGCCTGGGAGGCTCGGTTGTTAAGCATCTGCCTTTGGCTCAGGTCATGATCTCAGGGTCCTGGGATCGAGCCCCGCATCAGGCTCCTGCTCGGCGGGAAGTCTGCTTCTCCCTCTCCCGCTCCCCCTGCTTGTGTTCCCTCTCTTGCTGTCTCTCTCTCTCTGTCAAATAAATAAATAAAATCTTTTAAAAAAATAAATAAATAAATAAAAAATAAATGAACTCAAAGTCTAGTCTAGCTCTGAGCTCCTCTTCTCCAAATATTGAGGGGTGCCTGTACGGTTCAGTCAGTAAAGCACTGCGACTCTTGATCTTGGGGTTGTGATTTTAAGCCCCACACTGGGCATAGAGATTACTTAAAACAAAACAGAACAAAAAAACACCTTAAAAAATAAAAACTTCACAACTTTTGGGGGCCTTTTCCCCCAACAATTTTAATGTATAATACATACTAACATTTTGCAAAATAAATTTAACATGATTTGAAACTATTACCCTGTTTTCTCAAGGTAGTGTACTGTAAGTTTCCTTTAAGTTTCCTGTATATGGGGTCAACAATGCCTCCTCTAAAGGACTAAGAGGTTAAGTGAGATTGCAAGCGTAGAGATCTGTGCTGGCCTAAATAAGACATAAATGATAATACTATTAAGAGGAAACCAAGATTTCTCCTTTAACCGAGGCAATCTGGGAAGATTCCCTAAAAGAATAAGATTCTGGGGGCGCCTGGGTGGCTCAGTCGGTTAAGCGTCTGCCTTCGGCTCAGGTCGCGATCCCAGGGTGCTGGGATCAAGGTCTGCATTGGGTTCCCTGCTTGGCGGGGAGTCTGCTTCTCCCTCTACCCTTCCCCCCTGCTCTTGATCTCTCTCTCTCTCTCTCAGATAAATAAATAAAATATTAAAAAAAGAAAAAAGAATAAGATTCTGGGAGAGTTGGGCAATGCCTTTAACAGTGAAAAATTTACAAAACTTAGAACCTAGTTAAGATATAATAGTTTAGGGGCGCCTAGGTGGCTCAGTAGGTTAAGGGTCTGCCTTCGACTTGGGGCATGATCCCAGGGTCCTGGGACTGAGCCCCGCATCAGGCTCCCTGCTCAGCAGGAAGCCTGCTTCTCCCTTTCCCACTCCCCCTGCTTGTGTTCCCTCTCCCGCTGTCTCTCTGTCAAATAAATAAGTAAAATCTTAAAAGAAAAAAAAGCTAACAAGGACATTCTTATCAATTATCTGTGCAGGAAGACAGGAAGATCATGACCTGAGCCAAAGGCAGATGCTTAATGACTGAGCCACCCAGGCGCCCCGGCATTAATTCATTTTAAAAATAAATGTTAGCCAATGCATTTAGTTGCCAAAGTCTTTACCTAACCTTAGCTTTATACGCCTTTTCTCTTCTCATCAAAAACGGTAACACAGGGGCACCTGGGTGGCTCAGTCAGTCAGGCATCTGCCTTCAGCTCAGGTCATGATCCCAGGGTCCTGGGATCAAGCCCTGCGTTGGGCTCCCCATTCGGTGGGAGGCCTGCTTCTCCCTCTCCCTTTGCCTGCCGCTCCCCTTGCTTATGCTCTCTCTCTCTGTCAAATAAATAAATAAATAATCTTAAAACAAAAACAAAAACAAAAAACAGGGGCACTTGGGTGGCTCGGTCGTTAAGCATCTGCCTTCGCCTTAGGTCATGATCCCAGGGTCCTGGGATTGAGTCCTGCATCAGGTTCCCTGCTCGGTGGAGAGTCTGCTTCTCCTTCAGCCTGCTGCTCCCACTGCTTGTGTGCTCTATCAAATAAAGAAATAAAATCTTAAAAAAAAAAAAAAAGGTAACACATAGCAGTTATACTGTATTAACATATTTTAAAAAACAGGGATTCTTTTTGCTGTTAAAGTATTTCTTTTATAAACTATGGCATCAAACATCTACTTCTACAATAATAATAATGGGCACATGGCAACCTACTGGAAATCTGCCTGCCTGATTTCAAATCCAGGCTCTTCCACTTTTTAGCTGTGTGACCCTGAGCAACTCAACTCTCTGACTCTTAATTTCCCATGTGCAAAATGGGTATAATAGTAAAAATTACCTAATAAACTAGTGGGGAAAAGTAAATGTGATAATGTATATTTATTACTTAGTATGGTACCTGGCACAGAGTAAGTACACAATATATGTTTTATATACATGTGCACATATCCTATTACCTTGAAATGTCACTTGAACTCAGATACCCCTATAAGGGAGAAAGCATGATCAATCAATGCACAAACTGACTTGCAACTATAAAATGCTATCAGCTGAAATGAAGTACCATACACTTAGCAGACATTCAAATATTTCTTCACTTCAAAGTCATGATGGCAGGAAAAGAGCTAAGAGGAAAAGAGGTAAGGCATAAAAAAAAAAAAAAGAAAAAAAAGAAGCAAGGCTTCTGATTACTACTTCTAGGTTAAACATGGATTTGAAAAGACCTGGAAACTTGGAACACAGATTATCAATCATCTCAACAGCCATCCCAGGTACTAATACTCCCACCTCTACCAGGCTTGAATATCCTAAATGAAATCAAGTCAAAATACTTGAAAATTAATAAGCAAGTATATTTACAGCAAATTACAGTTATAAGAGGAAGTGGAAAGCAGCTGCAATACTTACTGTCATATGTTCTACTTCCTCAGGAAAAAACAAAGAAGGAATAGCTGAATCAGAGACCCTTGGTAAAACCTTCAATATCCTCAATCTTAAATTTGATTTGGTTTCTCTGGTTATTACTGGGAACAAAAATAAGTGATCTGTACAACTTTGTTTACTAAGCCTTTTATCACTCAATTAGCTACTGTCTATGTTTAGGAGCACAGTTTTAAAAAAAAGATTTTATTTATTTGAGAGAGAGAGAGAGAACGATTGGGGAGAGGGACAGAGGGAGAAGCAGACTCCCTGCAGAGCAGGGAGCCCGATATGGAACTCGATCCCAGGACCCTGGGATCATGACCTGAGCCGAAGGCAGACGCTTAACCAACTGAGCCACCCAGGCACCCGAGGAGCACAGTTAAACATCTAGAACTAAAATGTTTCATGTCCTTGATGGGCCTGCTCAGAAAAGCAGCACAGATGAGCCACCAAGAACTATCTCAGGCCAGGAATCTGGAAAAGAACACATGACTGGCGTTATCTACCCTGTCATTTTCAGTCAGTAGCAGACTGCTTGTTGCATAAAATTTGGGAGCTTTAACATTCATTTACCAACTTCTCCCAAATATTTTCACCTAGGGAAGAATGTGAATTTAAAATATCTCTTATAGGGGCACTTGGGTAGCTCATTTGGTTAAGTGTCTGCCTTCGGCTCAGGTCATGATCTCAGGGTCCTGGGATCGAGTCCCGCATTGGGCTCTCTGCTCAGCGGGGGGCCTGCTTCTCCCTCTCCCTCTGCCTGCTGCTCCCCCTGCTTGTGTTCTCTCTCTCCCTGTCAAATAAATAAAATCTTAAAAAATAAAGTATCTTTTTTTTTTAAATATTTTATTTATTTATTTGACAGAGAGAGAGGGAGTGTGCACAAGCAGGGGGAGAGGCAGGCAGAGGGAGAAGCAGGCTTCCCACCGAGGAGGGAGCCCGATACGGGACTCGATCCCAGGACTCTGGGATCATGACCTGAGCCGAAGGCAGACGCTTAACCGACTGAGCCACCCAGGCGCCCAAAAATAAAGTATCTCTTATAGGGGCACCTGGGTGGCTCAGTTGGTTAAGCGTCTGACTTCAGCTCTGGTCATGAT
Source organism: Neomonachus schauinslandi (assembly GCF_002201575.2). Lineage (NCBI taxonomy): Eukaryota > Metazoa > Chordata > Mammalia > Carnivora > Phocidae > Neomonachus > Neomonachus schauinslandi. Next base: position 73,380,779 of record NC_058415.1, read on the forward strand.
CTCAGAGTCCTGGGATCGAGTCCTTAACCTTAACCCCGTGGGCTCCCTGCTCAGTGGGGAGTCTGCTTGTCTATCTCCCTCTACCCCTCTCTCCACTCATGCTCTATCTCTCTCTCTCAAATAAAATCTTAAAAAAAAAATTGTTGGGGCACCTGGGTGGCTCAGTTGGGCGTCCGCATTCGGCTCAGGTCATGATCCCAGGGTCCTGGGATCAAGCCCCGCATCGGGCTCCCTGCTCAGCAGGAAGCCTGCTTCTCCCTCTCCCACTCCCCCTGCTTGTGTTCCCTCTCTTGCTGTGTCTCTCTCTGTCAAATAAATAAAATCTTTAAAAAAAAAAATTTGTTAAAGTATCTCTTATAAAGTTCCAAAAGTCACAGCCATACACAAAACAGATTGATATGAAAAAATATTAATTCAAAAAGCTTTTTCCCCTTTTAAAAAACATATCCTTACTAATTTTTTATCCACTTTATTCTAGGTTTGGGAGATGTTTGTTAAAGTCTTCTTATGAATATGTTTATTTGCCCTTTCATATCCTGTAGTTTAGTTTTATGAAAGTTGCCGCCCTACTACAAGAAGCCCTCAGCTTGCACGGTTCCTATACACAACATCTTCAGGTAACGTTTTAATTAAACACTAGTCCCTCAACAGCACAGTTCAAATTTCAGTTATAATGGTTTATTAACTGTGAGTAAATGCATAAAGTGCAAACTTTGCAGCTGGCTCTTCAGTCCACAAATCAGTACATAAGAGTTACAGATCATGATCAGTGAGCGACTGTCACTTCTTTCAGTGTGTTGGTGATTGGACATTGCACACTGTTTTTCAGTTCAGAGACAGAGAGCAAAGCGTGTGCTTGTGCTGTCTTGTCTACCAATGATAAACCCATGTGACATTTTAGAAAACCAGATATTCAAAAGACAGAATTGGCCAACAAAGATAAAAGTGCAGCACAGAAACTAATGTGATAATGCTGGAAGTGAAATTTGGGTCACAGTATAAATGAAGTTATAGAAGAAATGGTAAACTGTGAATTGTTAACGTCACTGCTGTTTGACTCTAGATATGCAGTCAGAAGAACTTAAAGAGGGAAAACATCAATATAAGTAAGTGGTTATGACGAATGTCCCAGAAGAAATGACATAGCAAAAAAACTTCACATTAAAGGAACTCTTGGAAGTACTTTACAAGATTGAAAACTCAAATGATAAAATGTCAGAAGCTGATCCAGACTTAGAAATATGACAATTTGCCAAGGTATAGAAGAAATGTTCACTCCATATAAGATGTACAAAGGGAAGGCAAGCACTCTTGACTTTTTTCTTGGTAAGATTTTTTTTTTAAGATCTTATTTTTATAATTAGAAAGAGACCTCGTGCGCACAAGCCACATGAGCCAGGGGAAGGGGCAGAGGGAGAGGGAGAAGCAGACTCCCCGCTGAGCAGGAAGCCTAACAAAGGGGTCAATCCCAGGACCCAGAGATCATGACTGGAGCTGAAGGCAGGTGCTTAGATGACTGAGCCACCCAAGCACCCCTCTTGACAAGTTTTTAAAAACAGAAATAAGGGACGCCTGAGTGGTTTAGTCGGTTAAGCATCTGCCTTCGGCTCTGGTCATGATCCCAGGATCCTGGGATCGAGTCCCATATCGGGCTCCTTGCTCAGCGGGGAGCCTGATGTGGGACTCAACCCCAGGACCCTGGGATCACGACCTGAGCCGAAGGCAGACGCTTAATGACTGAGCCACCCAGGCACCCCATAAATAAAAAAAATCTTAAAAAAAAAAATAATAAAATAAAATAAAATACTAATTTTCAAGGTACAGTTTGTTTCAACCAAAATTTTTAAAGACCATGAAACAACTGTAATCTTTCCCATTAATTATTAAGCTTGCTTTCTTTTTTTTTTTTTTTTAAGATTTTATTTATTTAACACAGAGAGAGAGAGAGTGAGGGCAGGAACACAAGCAGGGGCAGTGGGAGAGGAGAAGCAGGCTTCCCATGGAGCAGGGAGCCGAATGTGGGACTCGATCCCAGGACCCTGGGATCATGACCTGAGCCGAAGGCAGACGCTTAACGACTGAGCCACCCAGGCGCCCCATAAATAAAAAAAATCTTAAAAATAAAAACAAAAACAAAAATAAAATACTAATTCTCAAGGTACAAAGTTTGTTTCAACCAAAATTTTTAAAGACCATGAAACAACTGTAATCTTTCCCATTAATTATTAAGCTTGCTTTTTTTTTTTTTTAAGATTTTATTTATTTAACACAGAGAGAGAGAGAGTGAGGGCAGGAACACAAGCAGGGGCAGTGGGAGAGGGAGAAGCAGGCTTCCCATGGAGCAGGGAGCCCGATGTGGGACTCGATCCCAGGACCCTGGGATCATGACCTGAGCCGAAGGCAGACGCTTAACGACTGAGCCACCCAGGCGCCCTATTAAGCTTGCTTTGTACAGTTTCAGCTTGCATGGCCACATTTGCAGTAACTCACTACCATACAGTGAGTTCTGCCTGTATTTGGTTCCGATTTCTCTACATCTTTACCAGCACATTATTGTCTTTTTGATAACAGCCATTCTAGTGGGTGTGAAGCAGTATCTCTTCGGCTTTGATTTGCATTTCCCTAATAACTAATGATGTTGAGCATCTTCTTATGTACTTATTGGCAATTTGTACATCTTCTTTGGAGAAATATCTATTCAAATCTTTTGCTTATTTTATTTTTTTGTAAAGATTTTATTTATTTATTTGACAGAGAGAGAGAGAGACAGCAAGAGAGGGAACACAAGCAGGGGGAGTGGGAGAGGGAGAAGCAGGCTTCCCGCTGAGCCGGGAGCCCGATGCGGGGCTCGATTCCAGGACCCTGGGATCATGACCTGAGCCGAAGGCAGACGCTTACCCAACTGAGCCACCCAGGTGCCCCTCTTTTGCTCGTTTTAAATTGGGTTCATCTCTTTATTTTGCACCTGAATCTATTTGCTAGCTCATCAGTTTTTTGTTTTTTGTTTTTTTTTAGATTTTATTTATTTGACAGAGAGATACACAGCAAGAGAGGGAACACAAGCAGGGAGAGTGGGAGAGGGAGAAGCAGGCCTCCCGCCGAGCAGGGAACCCGATGTGGGGCTCGATCCCAGAACTCTGGGATCATGACTTGAGCCGCAGGCAGACGCCCAACCATCTGAGCCACCCAGGCGCCCCTCAGATTTTTTTTTTAATAGGTGAGTTAAGCCTAAATCAAAAAGGTGACTACACAGTCAACAGCAGCAGGCTAGACTATGTGGAAATTTTAGTGAGTGTTTTGGGTGGAATAGGGAAAAAGGAACCAAAGCATAGCTTAACTCCAAAATAACTGAGCAACTTAAAGAACCCAAAGCGGAACTCAGTGGATATAGACCATCTAAAGTGAGAGCAGGGGTGGAACAGGGTGGTAAGGGTGAAGAAAGGACTTAAGGGTAGGTAATATACAGCCAGTCACAGTGTAATTCAAAAGATCCTATTCAAGACCAAAAGAGAGCTGATGTCATTTTATGGTCATTCTTGTACTGAACTCTCCAAAAGAAGCAACTTGAGAGCAGGGACAGTAGCTTAATCATTTTTGTAACCTCTTAGCAGTAAGATGAGGAATGTATGTTGGTGTATTCACCACTCCTCTGTACATTCTTAAATTTGTTAAACATATGTTCAAAGAAAGGGCTCTGTAAGGATCAGTACTGGTAGCTCACTTTCAAAGGAGTCAAGCTGTCTACTGACACAACATGAGGGAAAAGGCTAAACTGATTATGGGAAGAGACAAAACCCTGCCTCCTGAAGTCCTGCACCCCAGGCTAGCATATATAATGACTGGGGGCAAGGGATAGCGACTGCAGTCTCTTACGTTGGCTTTGAGCTTATTTTAAGTGCAATTTCACAGCTATCATTCATTCAACAGGCACTTCCGGAGCACACACGACATACTGTGCTGAGCGCTAGACACAGATGAACAGCAAAAGCAAGTCCCTGTTCTGTCAGGGTTCATAATCCGGTAGGTTCGGTGTTGCAAGGATAGAGGTAATCAGCCTAACTGTGAGAATAAGGAAGAGAAAGCAATGCATTCTGCCTGGGTCTGTGGGAGAAGGGAAAGCACCAAAAGGTGACATCCGGGCTGGGCCTTGAAAGATGCGGAAGCTAACCCACAAGGGCCAATTCTGAAGTGTCACTGCTTTGTCCACAAGGAAGAGAAAGTCTCATATCAGCCCCAGCTGACTCCTATAAAAACTCTTGAGGCAGATGTTCTCCTCAGTAATCACCTCCATTTCACAGAAGGAGAAACTGACCCACAAAGCAAAAGGCGAAGCCCAGGGCCAGGCTGAGTGACATGGGACATGCCAGGTCCAGAATCGAGGTGGACAGACACGGCACAGTTTCGAGCTCTGCCCGGATTCTGAAACCTGTAGAGCACCGGAATGTGGCAGGGGTCTGGACCCGGAAGTTGGAGAGAAGTCTAATATGAGAGCGACCCCTCCCACCATTTGCCCAGTTCTCTCAGTTACGCCCTCTGTCCCACGCTTCTCAGTCACTCACCCGCCGCTAGGCGAAAGGAAGTCGGTGTCGTCTTCGTCTCCCGCACCGAACATCGCGGTGCCTCTCGCCCAGCCGTAGGGGGAAAACAAGAGTGTTTTCGGGCCTTTCACTGCCGACGTCGTGAAATGCCGCGGTGGCGTGCTGCTTTCCGGCAGGACGAACTCTCGCACGGTGGCTCGGCTGGGAGGGGTCTAGACTCCGGAGAAGGTGGGGGAAAGGCAAATGGCAGGACCTCGCGGGCACGCGCGCCCGTGACGTAAGGCTTCTCCAGCCTGCAGAGGCAGTGAAATCCGCGGGAGCTCCGAAATCCTGCGCAAGGATTGGCCGATGAGGCGGGGGGCGGGGCAGGGGCGGGAATCCGCGGCCTCGGTGGCGGTCGTGGACACGTCGAGCCCGGCAGAAGTGGAGGGGGCTTCCGAAGAGTCGTCGGGGTGGTGACGGGTTAAGGTTCTAAAAGAGAGGTGCCGGTGGCGAGACTAGATCTGGAAGGTAAGCACCCACCGCCCCTCTCACACCCCTGGCATGGGCACAGTCCTTTCCCCCCGGGACAAGGACCCTCCACGCCACTCTTCTCCGCTCTGCGAAAGGAGAAAGGGCCCGGGACTGGCAGTCTGGAGAACTGAGCTTTCGGCCGGGCCCCTACAGTGACAGCTAGAGTGACCTTGGGGCTGGGTGTTCGGTGCCTCACTTTCCCCGTCTTTAAAACGGGCCTGCCGTCCCTCTCGCTTGTGCCCTGTGGCCGACCTCGCTATTTATTCAACGGGCTCTTTGTCCAGTGTTTCTCTGTGCCGGCTGGTCAAGAAGCTTTTAGACCTCAGAGGTCATCCAGTTCAATCCCAGTCTCCTCATAATCCCAGAATTTGCAATAGGGAAACGAAGTAATAAGCACTTGGATGACTAGTCCCAAGTCACACAGAGTAAAGGGCAGACTGGAGCTGGATCCCTAGTCTCTTGATTCAGGATTTAGTAAGCTGATGGGTGAACAAGAACCTTATCAACTTTTAAACACTGTGCGTCTTTCCAGAGTGGTTATTGCTAGACTGTGGCATAAATCTGGAGAGAATTCCCCTCCCTATGCAGGTGAGGTGCAGAAGAGCTGGGATATTCTGGGGGTGAGTGATGGAAAAGAGAAAACTTTAGAAAGGAAAATCCCCAGTCCCAATCTTGGTCTGGGTTTTGCATAGTCTTCTTGCCACAGACCTAAGTCAACATCAGTTGTTGGGGACTTCTCTGTCTCCAGTTTCCACCTTCTCTGTATCTTATATAAGTATTTCTTTGGTTAACCTGGTATAATTCTTGGAACAATCTCTGGGTAAGCTTGGTTTAGCCAAGGTGTGGATAAGCAGATAATGTTTCACTGTAGCATCCGTTTCCATAGATCTCAACTGGAGTTGTTTCACTCGGGGCTTCTCTTGATCAGGTTAGTACAACAGGTGTCCCTTACCTGGATGTTTTAGTCTGTTAACATGAAATTGAAGTGAAGTGATTGGTAGTGATTCACCTCCTAGAGAACTTTGTACTTCTTGGTACTTCCTTTGTTCTGCCTGTTACTATAGTTTGTGTGCTTGTACTAAATTGTAAGCTCCTCAAGGACAGGGACAGTTTTATTCATCTTGATGTCACCTGTGTCACAGAGCACTATGCCTTCTTGACCATAATGGATTCTTATTCTTTGTTAGACTTAGTAATGGAATTCATCCTTATTCCCATTCCTTAATTTATGCCCTTGGGATCTTTTTCACATGTGACTCAGAGAGCCTTACAGTGGCTCTTGCCTTCCAGAAAGATAAAAATGCTGTAGTAGCTGTGAACTATCAGGGTTGCTTCGTCTCTTTTGTTAGTTGAAGATGATTTTACTATTGTTTAAAGCTCTAGGGGAGGGCGCCTGGGTGGCTCAGTCGTTAAGCGTCTGCCTTCTGCTCAGGGTCATGTCGAGTCCCGCATCGGGCTTCCTGCTTGGCGGGAAGCCTGCTTCGCCCTCTCCCACTCCCCCTGCTTGTGTTCCTGCTCTCGCTCTCTCTGTCTCTGTCAAATAAATAAATAAAATCTTTAAACATAAATAAATAAATAAAGCTCTAGGGGAGGGGGAAGAGGGGGATAGAATAGCTAGAAATAGTATATGGAACTGATTTTTGTTAGTAAAGTATCTCTCTATTAAACTGAGAGACAGGGCTGTTGTCTGCTTCCTGTGTCCATTTTACAAATTAAGATGGTTAAAGCAGTGAAGGCTGACAGTGTGAAAACGGTGATGCAACTGGAATATAAGCACTAGAACTGGAATCCTTTGCAGTAGCTCTGTTTAGAATATGAACTTGGCTACCTCTCAGGGAGAGAGAGAATGAACTGCCTAAGTGACATCACTTTTTCTAACCCCTTTCCCCAATACTGGTCATCGTCATTCCAGCACTGAAACATCTGAATAGTACCTTTTAAAAAATGCTAAAAGATCATTTGAGTGCTTATCCTGAATTCTTGAGTTGGGGATGTTTTCATCCAGTGTATTTAAGTAGCCTTTTTAGATAGGCACGTAAAATCTGGATCAGCATTTTTGGCAATTGGGACACCACAAATATGCATGCCCAGGTCACCACTGTGGGAGCACAGCTGCTAGTTCTGATCAGCAGTATGAAAAAGGGGAAGACAGTGGTGAGGCTCCCTAAGTCTTGCAGCATTTGAACTGCAGGATTAGGTATACATCTAAAAAGCCACTGTCTGGGCCGCCTGGGTGGCTCAGTCGTTAAGCATCTGCATTCCGCTCAGGTCATGATCCCAGGGTCCTGGGATCGAACCCCACATCGGGCTCCCTGCTCAGCGGGAAGCTTGCTTCTCCCTCTCCCACTCCCCCTGCTTGTGTTCCCTCTCTTGCTGTGTCTCTCTCTGTCAAATAAATAAAATCTTAAAAAAAAAAGATAAAAAGCCACTGTCGGGGTGCCCGGGTGGCTCCGTTGGTTAAGCATCTGACTCTTGATTTCAGCTCAGATCATCATCTCAAGCTCCATGCTCAGGGGGAAGTCAGCTTGAGATTCTCTCCCTCTGCCTCTGCCTCTGCCCCTCCCTCCACTCGTGCTGTCTCTCTCTCTCTTTCTGTCTAAAAAGTAAATAAATAAATAAATAAATTTTTTTTTAATGGAAAAAAATTTTTAAACAAATAAGTAAAAAGGCACTGTCTTCCTCAATTAAAATATTGGAGCAGGAATCAGGAAATCTGAATTCCCATCCCAGCCCTTCTAACTCGCTCTGAGCTTAGGCCAGGCTTCCTAAACACTTTGTGAAAGGAGTGGCTTAGACCCAGGTATCTATTAAGTACTGCTGGGAATACGGAGATAAGGAAAGCACAATCCTGATCTCAAGTTTGAATTAAGCATTTTTGTTTGTTTGTTTTGCTTAAATACACAGTTTTTAAATGTATTTATAAAATATATTTTATATTTAAATAAATATAAAGATTACCCAAAATTAACCAGTAAGTGGCAATTTTAACAATTCCTTTCAAATTACCAGCAATTTTGGGCGCACTGGGTGGCTCAGTCGGTTAATCATCTGCCTTCGGCTCAGGTCATGATCTCAGGGTCCTGGGATCGAGCCCCCATCGGGCCTCTGCTCCCAGGGAGTCTGCTTCTCCCTCGCCTCTGCCTGCCACTCCCCGCCTTGTGCATGCGCGCGTGTGCTCTCTCTGTCAGATAAATCTTAAAAACAAAAAAATTATCAGCAATTTTGCTGTAGAGATGATAATTTTTATATACAGGTACACCCATACTAACCTGTACTAGTGAATGCATTGCAAATATTAAACTATAATTAAAGTTTAAAGTCATAACCAAGTTAGATGATAGGTGTGGTGAGAGCAATATGAATTGAATGTAGGTTTGGGGGAGTTGGTATAGTGTTCTTTCTGTTCAGTCACTGAAAACAGAAGAATGTCAGAACACAATTCAAGAAATATCTGAAAACCTTCTATGTGTAAGGTACTGTTGGGTGTTGCCTGGAATAGGAAAATGAGTAAGTCATTGTTCTTGTCCTCAAAGTGCTTGTACTTGAACAGTAGGGATAGTTGAAGTATACAAATAATTATACTAGAAGACATAGCAAAGTAAGTCCCATAAGTAGAAATTAATTATTGTAGGTTTTCAAAGGAAGAAGAGATTATATCTAGTTTGAAAGAGTATGTGTGGTTAGATAATAGGCTTTGAGGATGAGTGGGATTCCAAATGGAAATGAGGAAGTATGGTTCTCCAGGTTGAGGGGGTGGCTTTGGCAAAAGCACAAAGACAGGAGAGATGGCACAAATTTCTTACAAGACCAGAGTTGCCCTCTTATTTGATGCAATTAGGGCCAATAGTTGGCCAACTAAAAAAATAAGTTAAAACAGAGAATCCTACAGATACTAGTTACACACAGACCTTAACCATTTGATCTTAACTTAAAGCATAAACATCTTTTTGCCATTCTTTAAAATAAGGCTTTTCTTGGGCTGTGGACCCCAGGAATCTGTAAACTACAGCATGAGGGCCAAACCTTGTCCTAGCCTTTTGCCTATTTCTGTAAATAGTTTTATTGGAACACAGCCATGCTCATTTGTTGACATATTATTTATGGCTACTACTTTGATGTACAAGGTAAAGTTGAGTAGTTGTATGTATCTGTGTGACTCATTTTTATCTAGTCTTTCCAAAGCTTTCAACTTGGTTTTCATGGAAACAACTACCAGACAGTCCATGTAGTATAGTAGCTAAATTCTTAAGCTCTGGAGCCAAATTGTTTTGCCGTTTATTAGTTATACAGGTCTTGGGCACGTTGCTCAGTTTTCTCCTTTGGAAAATAGGGACAATGATAGTACCTAGTTTCTAGGGTTCTTGTGAAGATTATAGGAGTCAGTTCATGTAAAGCACTTAGAACAGCGTCTGGCAGGTAGCAAGTACTCAATATTAGCTGCTGCTGTTTTCCTCTTGTCACTTACAGTTAATTGCTTTATGTAATACTTTATTAAATTATATTCTTACATTAATAAGCACAACTGGCATAAGTTAATTTATGAATAAACCTACCTGACACTTGATTAAGGACACAACTTCCCTGAGGGAGAGAAAAAAGTGTTGATCCCATAATATTAGAGACTAGCCTTGTTAGTGTGTTATCATTTAAGTCAGGTAAGAGAATTCCCTGGGATCGTTTGCTAAGAGTATAAGACAACAGAACAGATAGGGAAGTAGTGGATTAAAATTGAAAAGGAGACCAGAGCCATATTTGTCTAACACCTTGAAAGCCAAGGGGATAAGTTTGTACTTAGCCATGTAGGAAATGGGATTATTTATTCTAAAGGACATGATTGATAGGAAAAAATTCAAGTGGTTTAGGAGTATATGACAAAAAAGTAAAAGCTTCCCGTGTAAGTATCTGCTTCATTTTTCTTTTTCTTTCTTTCTTTTTTTTTTTTTTAGTTTTATGTTTAATCTTCACACCCAGCATGGGGCTCAAACTCACAACCCCAAGACCAAGAGTCACATTCTCCACTGACTGAGCCAGCCAGGTGCACCTTCACTTCATTTTCCTAATAGTCCTTAGAATGGGGAGTTGTTGTGAGGATTGAATGAGATAAGGCATGGTAAACACTACTTGTGAAACAGGTATTAGCCCTTGAAAACCTCGATCCAGTTTTTCTTTGGATTATAATCTCAATTTTGAATTGAGAAAAAAGTAAAGGTTCTAGGCTGAATGTGAATAAAACAATTTATGCCATACTCTGTGGAGTCTCTGAACTTTGAGTCTTTACCCCTCCTACTTCCAGTTTGGCTCTGCTGTGGATTCCTCTTTGTGCCTTCCTCACCAGAAGTGCTACAAAAGAAGAGATGGCATAATTATCACTGGAAAAGCAAGTGTTTACAATGACAAGACGACTTTAACTAGTGGAAGCCGTCAGATAAGTCAGTCACCAGGCATCCCCCAGATAACTCTGCCATTTAAAGTTGGCAAGCCAGGGGGCGTGTGGGTGGCTCAGCTGGTAAAGCAGCGCAGATTTTAATCTCAGGGTCGTGAGTTCGAGCCCTGTGGTGGGCTCCTTGAGCCCACTTAAAAAAAAAAAAAAAAAAAGTTGGCAAGCCAGGAATGACTGGGGGGAAAGAGAGGGGAGAAGACAGGGCAGGTTGTTGATGCGGGTACTCCCACATGCAGCTTTTAGCATAATACAGCCATTTAGAAAATCAAAAGTTTTCTGTAGTTTGCTGTGAGAAGTCATCAGGAGTCTGATATGTAATACATTAAAACGAACCTTTTATGCCAAAAGAAAGCTTACAGTAGGGACTGGGAAGGAAATGCTTTTGAAGTTCCACGCTTTGAGTGGTATCATTTCAGATTTAGGTAACATCCCCAAGCAGAGGAGGGGCCCATCCTTAGGAATGCAAAGCGCTGCGGAAAAGGAAAGGGTTGAGGAGGGTCCACCCTACCTCTTCCTTTACACAAAGGCCCTAGGCTTTTGTATACAACCTGCTTTTGTAGGTTGAGAACATTATGCAGTACAGTGTAATGAGATGGATACCTGCATTACAAGGAGAAATGATTTGGAGGGAATCTATACATTATAGAGAGCAAATCTAGCAACCAGTGAAATGTTAGAGGACCTTTTCAGCCAGGTTGAGTCTTTGAGTCTAATGAGACTGTGCTGAGTGTTGACACAATTTTGAAGCAGTTTAGAGCACCTAGAACTTAGTCTTTTGGTTTTCAAAATCAAAGGCAAAGGCATGCTGCTAACTATGTACCCACAGGCCCCCATTCCTCTCTCCTACCTTTTTCCTCCCTACCTTTTTGGATGACTCTTTATCAGCTCCCACACAACCCTGTGCATGATCTATATCTTAGTACATCTTATACTGTTTTTCATTATTTGTATGTATCCCTTCTCCAGACTGGGCTTCTTGAGGATAGGGGTTCATCATAGTTCCATCACTCCATACGTACACAGTACATTTGAGTGAATGAATGAAGACAGTGAGTTCCTCAGGGTCACAAAGATAGTAAGTCCCAAGAGCCAGATCTAGAACCCAGGGCTTCAGATTCCTAGCCCAGTAGTTTTCCACACACTGTGCAACCTCAATCTGAGGTATTAAACAACTTTTCTCATTTTTGTGTATATTCTTTCAGTGCGTTTTCATTAAGTCATCCTTTGTTAATTAAAGGGAGGGAGGCGGGGCGCCTGGGTGGCTCAGTCACTTAAGCATCAGACTCTTGATTTCGGCTGAGGTCATGATCTCAGGGTTATGAGATCGAGCCCCATGTTGTGCCCAAGCTGGGTGGGGAATCTACTTGAGATTCTCTCTCTTTCCCTCTTCCTCTGCCCCTCCACCTGCGTGTGCACACTCTCTCAAATAAATAAATCTTTTTTTAAAAGGGGGGAGGGAGGAGTAAAATAGCAGTTAAAATGTTTTCTAGTTTCTGCCTCACACCAAATTAATTCCCAGCATTCACAAGCAAACCAATAACATTATGATCTAGATTATTAAAATCCTGTATAATGTAACTAAAGGAGAATTTAGGGACGTCTGGCTGGCTCAGTCGGTAGAGCATGCAACTCTTGATCTCAGGGTCGTGAGTTCAAACCCTACATTGGCGTGGAGCCTATTTAAAAAAAAAAAAAAAGGAAATTTTAAGCAAGGGGAACCTTTGCCTTTGATTATAACAGGAAGGCAGTTAAAGCAATGCTTTGCTGATGTATGTTTATCTGATTAGCTTGTTTTCTTTAAATCAAACTGTAAGAGACTGTATACTTTAAGTGACATGAAAGTGAGCCCTATGTGTGACTTGGACATCTCCTTTCAGAAATTAATTTTGTCATCTAATGAGTAAGCAAACCTTTACTAATTATATTTCATCCTTTCTGTACCTTAGAATTAGAAAGTATTTTGACATATTTGATCCTTACAACCCTATGATATTGACAGAGTGTAGGTGTTTTTATATCCATTTTGCAGTAAAGAGACTAGTACTTGTTGGGTTTAAGTGATTTGCTTAATGTCATGTGGCTAATATATGGCACTTGTGTCTATAGCTCAGAGCCTCTCATGTCTAGTCCAGTGCTTTTTTCTACTTTTATCACACTGTCTACAAAACACTGAAATCTACAAAAATCATACTAAAGCCTTCGTGGTTAGCATGTTGGAAATGTATCAAGACTACAAAAGGATCCAGTAAGAGGGTACGAAAGGGTGTATCTCGTGATTGCTGGATTTCAGAATATGGCTTAGCCAACAACAAAGGTATCCAAGAAATGGAGTATAGTAGCTGGGAGATCCACTCCCCATTGGACTTAGGCCCTTCTATCATTGCATAACTAAAAGACCTTTTCAGTTTGTTTGCTTGACATATCAAATTTGAGTTGTCCTATTCAAACTAGGCAAATAAAAGCTTTGCTAAAGGCCTTTGTGAAGAATGTAGTTGTATACTTGATCTTCTTTGTACAGAAAGGTGAGAGTGGGCAAGAGAAACAGGAACTTTTATGGTATTTGTCACTAAAACAGGATATGTAAAGCTCAGAAACACCCGCTCCTTAGCTGCTTCCCAGCATACCATCTGGAGAAATGGGAGGTTTGGGGTAAGTGGTTAGACCACTGTTACAGAAGCCTTATATGAAAAGTAGATGTTATGGTTCAGTTGACTAAAAAGTATGTTAGTGCCATTGTTTAATAATGTGGGCCTCAGTTTCTTCACCTGTAAAATAGGGGAGTTGTATTTGATAATGTAATTTTTTAAAGTAAGAAATATATTCACATGGTTCACAATTCAAAAGATACAAAAGGATATTTAGTGAAAAATGTTCCTTCTGCTCCTACCCACATCTGACCAGTTCCCCTCCTAGGGATCATAGTGTTACCTCTTTCTTATGCCCTGACCCCTAGAGATAGTATAGGTGTTTATAAATAATATGTATATACTCTTAACCCTATTGAATTTTTTTTTACAAATGCTAGCATACAGTACACCTGCTTTTTTTCATCTCAGAACTTGGAGATCATTCTATATAAGTATATAAAGAGTTTCCTCATTCTTATTTATGGTTGCAAAGTATTCCATTTTATGGAAATATGATAATTTATTTAATCCATGCCCAATCAGTGAATATTTATGTTGTATTTTCTTTTTTTTTTTTTAAAGATTTTATTTATTTATTTATTTGAGAGAGAGAGAGAGAGAGAGAAACAGCATGAGAGGGGATAGGGTCAGAGGGAGAAGCAGGCTCCCCGCTGAGCCGGGAGCCCGATGTGGGACTCGATCCCAGGACTCCGGGATCATGACCTGAGCCGAAGGCAGTCGTTTAACCAACTGAGCCACCCAGGCGCCCTATGTTGTATTTTCAATATTTGGCTATCACAGACAGTCCTGTGACAAATAACTTTGTTCATATAACATTTGACATATGTGTCAGTGTATCTTTAGGATAGATACATCTGATCTTTGAACAACGTGGGTTTGAACTGTGTGAGTCCACTTATAGGCGGATTTTTTACAGTACAGCACTGTAAATGTATTTTCTCTTCTTTATGATCTTCTTAATAACATTTTATTTTCTCTAGCTTACTTTTTTTTAAGAGTTTATTTATTTATTTTTGAGAGAGAGCGAGCAAAAGCACCAGCAGGGGGAGGGGTAGAGGGAGAGGCAGGCTCCCCACTGAGCAGGGAGCCCAATGCAGGACTCGATCCCAGGACCCTGAGATCATGCCCTGAGCCAAAGGTGGATGCTTAACCGACTGAGCCACCCAGGCGTCCCTCTAGCTTACTTTATTGTAAGGATATAGCATATAATACATATAAGATACAAAGCACGTTAATTGACTATGTCATCAGCAAGGTTTCCGGTCAACAGTAGGCTTAATAGTAGTTAAGTTTTGGGGAGTCAAAAGTTCTACGCAGATTTTTGACTACTTGGAGATTGGTTCCCCAACCCCGGTGTTGTTCAAGGGTCAGCTGTGTTTAGAGGTGGAATTACTGGCTCAAAGGGTATGTACATCAGACGGATAATTAAACACTCTTCTAGTTCTGGTATTCTGTGAGATTTTAATTGTGAATGAACAGCAAAAGAGATGAGAAGGTATCATTTTCTTGAAACATCTTAATTTTTTAAATTTATTTGAGAGAGAGAGTGTGGGAGAGACAGAGGGAGAAGGAGAGAGAGAATCTCAAGGAGACTCCCCACTGAGTGCAGAGCCCGACATAGGGCTCGACCCATGACCCTGAGATCATAACCTGAGCCAAAATCAAGAGTAAGACACTTAACCAACTGAGCCACCCGGGCACCCCTGAAACATCTTCATTTTTATCTCTTGTTATTCGGAAACTACATCTTAAGTGAGGGCCAAGTATAGGCAACCTCACCAAAATGCTGTTGAATTGCAAATTTGATAAGTCACCTACTACGTCACTATCCTGTAGATGTTTCTAGTGCTGTTCAGTGTGCTGTTACTCAGGAGTTAATTTGTAAGGTGAATGTTATAAACTCAGGACAAAATGGGACTGGCTCCTAACTACTTTTACCACATAGAGGATTCAGTCCATCCATGTAGGGAATAAAAGTGGAAAAATCAAGAAAGAGAGCATAACTGAGATGTCTGTTTGTGTGTGTCTTTCACTGGCTTCCCAGGTTTTTGATGATTGTGGAATGTGATGATTTTGTGAAATGAGTGGTACCACAACAATCAGATGTCTTTCTGAGGAGCTAGGGACCACAAAGCAGATCAGAATTCTGTCATCCCCTCGTACCTCTTGACCAGACCTACTAACCTTCCTTCCTTCCATTTCTCACCTCCATCATTCTCTCTCTAGGTGCCTTAAGCCATTTGTGAAATTTGTTCTGTAAATAGCTTTCAATCATAGCCTCTATCCTCTTCATCTCTAAATTTCCTCTAGCCCCTGGGGAAGAGGGTATTTAATAAATACTCGTTGAATTGAGATTGGGTAGATGTCAGAGTGATCTGGCCTCTATTTGGCTACCCTCTCAAGGTGCCATATCTTTCCTTTTCCCGGTATAGTGTGAACACCTTCCAACCCACTCCTCTGCATACCTAATACAATGCAAGAAGGGACAAAAGGCCAAGTAAACTGCCTTGAAGAAGGGTGTGTGGGTGTGTGGGTGTGTGTGTGTTTAAGTAAGTGTACAAACACATTCCTTTTGGCTCCCACTGCCATTCTTTGTGCTGCAGTTAAAAATTTGGACCTCACTGGGCGCCTGGGTGGCTCAGTTGGTTAAGCGACTGCCTTCAGCTCAGGTCATGATCCTGGAGTCCCTGGATCGAGTCCCGCATCGGGCTCCCTGCTCGGCGGGGAGTCTGCTTCTCCCTCTGACCCTCCCCCCTCTCATGTGCTTGCTCTCTCTCATTCTCTCTCTCTCAAATAAATAAATAAAATCTTAAAAAAAAAAAAATTTGGACCTCACTTAGCTACATGCTAGTGGTAGCTGTGGAGTTAGACATACTCAGTAGGAATAACCCAGGAATATTCAGCTCAAAATAAACATGTATCTTTTTATTCCCGCAAATCTCATGTATATGAAATCATAAAGATAAAAGGGAAAACTAGATGAATACAAACTCTGGCTTATAAATAAAGTTGTACATTTAGAAGAGACCATTGGATTAGTGTTGACTTTTCTAATTTTAGAATAAAGAAACTTGTCTATAGACAAGGTAGGTCCCATCTTTTCAAATATAAACTTTAATGCCAGGCTCCCAAGGAAAATTACTTTTGGATAGCTTAAGGTAGATGCTTCACTAGGCTTCTTTCTGCCTGTTATTTGGACAACTTGTAAAAGGGCCATAAGCTTTCTAGCAACTAACCATGAAGAGAGTTTCCTTTATTATGGTTTCAGAAATACCACAGGGTGTATGGTGCTATGTTATAGCTTAGAATTAAGGGGCAGAATTAATACCCCTGTAGGATGTAGAAAAGATGGGATAGGCAAAAGCATAATGTATCATATTTCCATTTCAGGATGGTGGGGGTTTTTTTTAAGATTTTATTTATTTGAGAGAGAGAGAGCGCATGCATGCATGAGTTGGGGGAGAGGGACAGAGGGAGAGGGAGAAGCAGACTCCCAGCCCACCAGGGAGCTGGACTCAGGGCTCCATCCCAAGACCCTGGGCTCATGTCCTGAGCTGAAGGCAGACGCTTAACCAACTGAGCCACCCAGGTGCCCCTCAAGATGGTGTTTTGAGGAAATCCCTTTTCCTTTCCAAAATCCTAGTAAAATGACTATAGAAATCTAAACATTTTTTAAGTGTGATATTGTGATTTATAATAAATATATATTTGGTCTGCATCCCGTTTCTGGCATAGAACTCGTAAAACCTTTGAGATTTCCTAATTGATGTGAGCTATAAAGGTGTCTTTTGTTATGTTATAATGAGGTGACTTTTTTTTTTTAGCAGTTGTTAATTTAGTTGGAAATCAAGAACGTAAACCTGAGTCAATTAACCTTCTAAGTAAAGTTTATATTCTTAAAAAATGTATAAGACACTCAAGGGAAATGCAAACACAAACTGGATGCTTGAAGATATTAAGGAATTATTGTTAATTTTTCAGGTGAGTTAATGGTATTGTATTTTGTTTTGTTTCTTCTAAAGTCCCCTTCTTTTAGAGATACAGACATGTATACAAATAAAATGTTTTAATATCTGAAATTTGCATTAAAATTAGGCAGGCCATGGGAATGAATGGGGTATAGACAAGACAAGGCTGGCCTTGAGTTGATAATTGTAGAAGTTGAGCAATAAGTACATTCGGTCTACTTTTGTATATATTTGAAAATTTTTATAATAAATTATGTTATCTTATTTAGTTTTTCTTCAATTGTGAAATCAAACACTAAATATGCCTGGGGCCTCAATGACCCACCATACTCTATATTATACTCTCTCCACCTTCATATCCTAGCCAGTGAGCCTGCCTGCCCTTTCCTCCATGGCCTCTATCCAACTATAATAAGGTGCTTTTAGAAAGCCCCAATGTCCTCTAAGGTTGGTTGCCAGTAAAGCCAACCAATGTGAATTGGAACTTTCAGTACCCAGCCTCCCAGGAGGAGAATGGGGCTTAAGATTGAGTTCAGTCACCAATGGCCAATAATTTAATCAATTGTGCCTATGTAATGGAACCTCCATTAAAAAAAAAAAAAGAGCTTTCAGCTTGGGGAACCAGAACACTTCCATGTACCACTGTGCCAAGTCCCAAACACCAGGACAGAAACTCCTTTGTTCAGGACCTTGCCCTCTCTTCATCAGGCTATTAATTCATACTGTTTAATATACTTTGTAATAAATCAGTAATCTGGGGCGCCTGGGTGGCTCAGTTGTTTGGGCGACTGCCTTCGGCTCAGGTCATGATCCTGGAGTCCCTGGATCGAGTCCCGCATCGGGCTCCCTGCTCAGCGGGGAGTCTGCTTCTCCCTCTGACCCTCTTCCCTCTCATGCTCTCTCTCATTCTCTCTCTCAAATAAATAAATAAAATCTAAAAATAAATAAATAAATAAATCAGTAATCTATTGAGTAAGTGGGTTTCCTTAGTTGTGTGAGCTGCTCTAACAAATTGCTTGAACCCAAAGAGAAGGTGTTGTGGAGACTTCTGATTTTATATCCAGTTAGAAGTGCAGGTAATAACCTGAGTCTGTAATTAGCAGCTGAAGTGGAGGGCTGCCTTCTAGGACTTAGCCCTTAACCTGTGGACTCTGCTGCTGTCTCTGGATAGTGTCAGAATTCAGTTGAACTGTACGACACCAAGCTGGTCTTGGAGAATTTCTTGGTGGTGGGGAAACCACCCATAAAATGCAATTTTTATAATTAGAAGAGAGGGAGAGAGAAGCCTGAAACTTTTGAGACATCTCAAAGAATATGGATGCAGATTGGAATCCAATTAAAGCAAATTACTGACCACCCGATTCAACATAGGTGAAGGACGTCCCTGTGGGTGAAGTTAAGTGGCTGGGATTCGCTAGCTCACCCCAAACACTCCCAAAATGAGAACAGCAAAGGTTAGAAAGAAAGGTTAGCTATGGAGCAGGCGGTGAAAGACAAATCAAAGACAGAGAACTGAAGTTTAGAGAGAACAGTAGATGAAGAAGTAACAATGCACTACAGCATTCCAGGGTCACTGTATTTGCGTACACCATCATGAGATTGGTGCTATAGGCAGCCCTAGCTTTGAGGAAACTAACTTGCCCTCTTAGCTACTATGCTATCACCTTAGTGAGCTCCTCATAACAGTCCTGAAAACAATCCTATGAGGTAGCTACTTTTATTACTCTGATTTTTAGAGCTGAGGCACAGAGATAAATTAAGTAATTTGCCCAAGAGCCTACAACCAGTAGGTACAGTTTTACCAGTTAGAGAATGAATATACTGCCTGGCGTACTTGGAGAGCCGCCATAAAAAAGAAAGAGAAAATACCTTTTCTGCCCACAGCTTCCTACTTGTGGCTTTTTGTTTGCTTTTGGTGGATTGTTCAGGATCTCAGACAGACCTTTCGATCTCAGAAATGCAGGAGTTAATGGTTAGGGACAGACCCTGGGAGCAAATCCACTTTCATTAATCATGTTGGGAAATATATCCAACAATTTCTTCATACAGTAGTTTGGTTTTTTTGTTCATGCATTTCCTATTTGAGGTCTATCTTCCTGGTAGTTCAGTTACTGTAGTTCATAACTAGTCTATAAAAGTAAGACTACAGGAGATGTATACATTCCCCTTCATCTGGAACTCAGAGATTTTATTTACATAGTAGGTAAAAAAAAAAAACAACCCTCAGATCCCAAAGATGAGCTGTTTGGTATTAAATTCAGTGTCAGCCCAGAAGGTTCTTTGATTATCAGGTGACAAATTTTAAGTGAGGCTAGGTTAGCTCTCTGCCCTTATGGAATATCACAATAAACAAATGCTTTATTTTAGTTCCTGGCTGAATCTTGACTTTTTTTCTTTTTTTTTAAGCTCTCACTTGTTAAACATCGAATCCTTAGATTCTGTGTACTGTATATCTATGTTGTACATCTCTATAATTCAGAACTATGGTCTCAAAGTTTAGAGTGTGTAAGAATTGCCTATATAGCTTGATAAATAGCTAGATTCTGAGGCCCCTTCCCTGCAAGGAGATTCACTGGTCTGGAGTGGGGTCTGTAATTTTCATTTTTCACCAAACATCTCAAGTGATTCTGATTCAGGCAGTCCTGGGACCACACTTTAAGAAATCCTTGAACTAGGAAGTAATTAACATTTATTATTTACTATGTATGTTATTAATGTATCAGTCACTTTCATACGTATTTTTACATTTTGATGTTCAGAATATTGGGAGATTTTGTTTCCTAGTTTTATATGGATGTATTATCCCACAAAGTTTTAGTAACTTGTTCTGAGCTTCAAAGATGACATAGCCTTATGACAGCAGTCTGACTCCCAGACCAGGAGGGCTCTTGCTTTCACTGTTTCTGCTTCAGCAAGGTATCTCTCAGAAGAGATGATTAAGATTGGTGGTTTGGAGGGCTACCTGGCTGGCTCAGTCAGAAGAGCATCTGACACTTGGTCTTGGGGTTATGAGTTCAAGCCCCATATTGGGTGTAGAGGTTACTTAAATAAAACTTAAAAAAAAAAAAAAGATTGGTGAATTGGAAAATGTGACAGAGCGATATGAACAGTATGCTCTGAAATGTGTTTGATAAAGCCACTGAGACGTTAGAATGTCTAAAGCATATCAGTTAATATTCACAGCATATCTAGAAAAGATAGGTATGCATTGTTTCTCATGAAAAATATCATGTACACCTAAAGATGAGTTATTTTCTTTACCGAGGAAACTGTGACCATAAAGATTAAATTACCTGATGTAATGGAAAAACCGGGGCTCGAAACCAAAATTTCCTCACTTTACTCTTTAACATTCTTTCAAATCGTAATCACAGTAAGGGCTAAGGGCGGCTGCAACCCATATGCTGCCAGAGAATTATCCAAAGGACTGTGGAGTCAATGGTTAGGAGTGATGGCTCCTTGTGACAACATTGAGCATTTGAAAGTTTGCACAGAGGCATAATAATCAGAGGTGACCTGGTATCTCAAAGGAGTAGAATAAATGATGACATTTTTAGAAGTCTGAAAATATACAGTAGAATGGCATTTTGGGATTTTGTGAATTTGAACAGATTGCTAAATGTGGCCTGGAGCTCGGGCCGCATGGAGTGTTTTCTCACCTTACTTAGAGCCATGTAGAGGTCGAGGAGTCAAGAATACTGCAGGTAGGGGCGCTTGGGTGGCTTAGTCGGTTAGGCGGCTGCCTTTGGCTCAGGTCATGATCCCGGCGTCCTGGGATCGAGCCCTGCATCGGGCTCCATGCTCAGCAGGGAGCCTGCTTCTCCCGCTACCTCTGCCTGCCTGTCTGCCTACTTGTGATCTCTCTCTATCTCTGTCAAATAAATACATCTTAAAAATATATATATATAATAAAAGAAGGTAACCATTTTAGCCCAAATTGTATGCCACAGCACGGTAGAGAGCATCGGAAGACACACCTGCTCTGCAGGTAGGTAATAGCTAGACTTAGTTCCTCCTGGACAGCTTAGTGGGCAAGGACTTCAAGACTTGGCAGGGCCCTTGGATAACTGGACATCAGTTTGCCCCGAAAGTAGGGAATAGCCACGTGTGCCTCCCCATAGAAATAGGTCCACATTTCTTTCTAAGCCACTCTCCATTTCCTTATCTCAGCTTTCCTGGATTGCACCCAGAAAGCAAAATATCTGACTTTGTGCTAAGAGACAGGGATACAAGATAGTTCGATGAAAGTACCATGATACAAGTAATAGAAAGAGCACTAGACTTGAGGTCAGAATCTGGATTCTAATTGCAGACTGCCACTAGGCTAACTGCAACATGACCTTAGCTTGTCTGTTAACCTTGTGTACCTCAATTTTCCGTCTGTAAATGAGTAGCCATTCCTGTTTAACCCAGGCCCATCTTTCAAGTGCCATTAAGTTTGGAAACACACGACATTGTTGTAGCTCAGCAGAAAATAGCCTGAGAACATGCCACAAAAGTGAATGGGGTAATTACTGGGCCCAGACTTAGAATCACAAATATTGAATGCCTGAAAGGTATATTAGGCTGCACTTAGCCTTAACTTAAGGCTTACGATGCATTCTATAAACAAGATGTGAGTAGTTTTCTTCAGCCTCATTATTGAGCACTCACAGAGCATAATAATAACTCACTGATGCCAAAGGGGAGGTGGGTGGGAGGATGGGTTAAGTGGGTGATGGGAATTAAGAAGGGCCCTTGCTGTGAGGAGCACCGGTGTCCTGTGTGGGTGTTGAGTTGCTGAATTGTGCATCTGAACTGGTATTACACAGTATGTTAACTGAGTGGGATATAAATTAAAATTTTTAAATAATAATAATTATAACTCGGGGCGCCTGGGTGGCTCAGTCGTTGGGCGTCTGCCTTCGGCTCAGGTCAGGATCCCAGGGTCCTGGGATCGAGTCCCACCTCGGGCTCCCTGCTCTGCGGGGGGCCTGCTTCTCCCTCTCCCACTCCCCCTGCTTGTGTTCCTGCTCTCGCTATGTCTCTCTCTGTCAAAAAATAAATAAAATCTTTAAAAAAAAAAAAATAATAATAATTATAACTCAGTGAGGGGCGCCTGGGTGGCTCAGTCGGTTAAGCAGCTGCCTTCGGGTCAGTTCATGATCCCAGGACCCTGGGATCAAGTCCCCATCGGGCTCCCTGCTCAGCAGGGAGTGTGCTTCTCCCCCTGCCTACCCTCCCCCCCCGCTCATTATTGTGCTCTCTCTCTCTTTCTCAAATAAATAAATAAACTCTTTAAATGATAACTCACTGAGTAATAATGCTTTTACATATGTTATATGGTCTTTTTTTCCCTCAGTATTTCTTCCCATTCATTATTTCATTTGAATCATATAACGACCGTGAAGGAGAGTAAGACTGATGTTATCTCTCTGTTTCCCTGAGTTTTAGATGAGACACTGAAACTCAAAGACCAAAAGTAGTTCTCAAAGAGGTAGGGTGGTTTTTGCCGTCCAGGGGACTTTTGGCAATGTCTGGAGACATTTTTAATTGTCACAACTGGGACGATGCTACTGGCATTTGGCGGGTAAAGGCTACGGGTATTGTTAAATACACTACAGTGGACAGGACAGCTCATACAACAACGAATTATTCAGCTTCAAATGGCAGTAATGCCAAAATTGAGAAACTCTGAGATAGGTGTTTTATCCACAAGAACACAAAGTGAAAGAGTTGGATGAACCAGAATCCAGATCTTAGACTCAGTCTAATGTGTTCTCCACTGTCCTCAAAACACTTGAGAATAAAGACTAGAGTCACATAAATTCTGGATTTTGTTGCTACTGTTTTGAGGAGGTACAAGTGAGAAGTGGGGTTTGTTTATATCACTGTTGAAGGTTTCCACAGTGCAGATTGCATAATCCAGTAAAAATCTAAGCACTTGCTGTGTGTCTCACAGTCTGCTGTTCTTGTCCTTCAGGGAGCTTAGTCTACCTTTATCGTATTTTCTGTTTACTGAGTAAATACCAAATTTGAATCATTTATCCAGATACTTTTGAAATCTGGACACAGCCCCTTTAGCAGTCTCTATACAAAGTACCTACTGATAACCTAAAGACCCATAGAATTTTTACAGGAAATGTCACCAGGACACTCAGCTGGAAATTAGCAGAGCCAGGATTTGAATACCATCTGACTCCAAACTCATGCTCTTAGCAGTATTCTGTAAGCTTAACTCTCACCTACAAAGGGTGCCATGGGATTTGAAAAGCTCTTACAATCCAGGATAGTTCTTGTAGAATGTTCTTCAGTTTTGCCCCTCAAACCATTTTATAACCCAGAAATTAGAAGGTTCTTTTCCTTCTAAAGTTTTAACAGATATCTTTATGGTTTCTGGCAAATTAAAGGACTATAGCCCATGGTTCCATAAGGATTTTTTTTTTCTGTGAATGCCTCGCAGAAGAACTTGAGCAGAAGAGCAAATAAAGGCTACTCTATATAGCAACAAAAGTACTTACTAAAAGATAAATCTGATCATATCACTTCCCTGCTTCTTACCCTTAAATAGCTGCCAGTTGCCCTTAGAATAAAATTTAGTCTCCTTAAAATGACTCAATGTGTTCTATTCATACTGACCTTGAATGCCCTTGGTTCTTTTCTTGCCTAGGGATGCTGTTCCCTTACCTTTCTACCCAACTCCAATAATTCATCAGTCTGTTTGAAGTTACCTCCTAAGGGGCACCTGGGTGGCTCAGTCATTAAGCGTCTGCCTTTGTCTTGGGTCATGATCTCAGGTCCTGGGATCGAGCCCTCCATCGGGCTCCTTGCGCAGCGAGAAGCCTGCTTCTCCCTCTCCCACTCCCCCTACTTGTGTTCCCTCTCTCGCTGTGTCTCTCTCTCTCTGTCAAATAAATAAATAAAATCTTAAAAAAAAAAAAAAGTTACCTCCTTAGAGTGCTTCTTTCTTCTTCCTCCCCCCCCAATCTAAATTAGTTATTTCTCTCTTATTCTCTGCCACAGTACCATGTTTACTTCCTTCATACCACTTATCATGATTGGTAGTTGTATATACTTACACATATTTATTTGTTTATATACTTAATGAGGGCTTCCTCTTCTTAGAATAAGCCCCACAAAGGCAAGAATCTTGCCCTTTTGTACCTGGCTCCTTGGAGGTAGATATTGAAACCTATGGATTTTGTAAGAATTAAATACTTTTCGGGTACCTGGTGGCACAGTCAGTTAAGCGTCTGCCTTCAGCTCAGGTCATGATCTCAGGGTCCTGGGATCGAGTCCCACATTGGGCTCCTTGCTCAGCAGGGAGTCTGCTTCTCCCTCTCCCTCTGCCCCTCCGCCTGCTTGTACGCTCTCTCTCTCTCAAATAAATAAATAAAATCTTTAAAAGCAATAATAATAATAAAAAATTTTAAAAAGAATTAAATACTTTTCTAATGAATAAATGCTTATTGAATGTTCTTCCAGATGTAGTAAGGAGGTAGAAATTAGAATGTTTACTTGTCCTCAGGGAACTTGCTATGTAAAAATGGTATTTTTTATCTTGTATTTTAAGAACTGTAAGTCAAATTTTCCATAAGAAAAGATTGCCGGGGAAATTCAGAAAAGACATTTCTTCTGTCAAGAATCCAAGGAAAACCTAATGGAAGAGATGGCATATTAAATAAGCCTTAAAGAGGGGCGCCTGAGTGGCCCAGATGGTTAAGCGTCTGCCTTCGGCTCAGGTCATGATCCCAGGGTCCTGGGATTGAGCCCCACATCAGGCTCCTGGCTCAGCGGGGAGCCTGCTTCTCCCTCTCCCTCTCCCCCTCCCTCTGCCTCTCCCCCTCCTCATGCTCTCTCTCTCTCTCTCTGTATCTCTGTCTCAGATGAATAAATAAAATCTTTAAAAAAAAAATAAGCCTTAAAGAATGAGCTAGATTGTAAACTCAAAAGAGCAAGGGCCATGTTTTAACTTCACTCTAATTCTGACACATTTTAAGTGCATGATAAATGTTGACTAAATAATGGGAGAACTTGCACATGCTCGGGAAATGGGGGAAAGCGGGGGGAGGCATTACAGGGAATGACACAAGCCAAAAAGACATACAGGTGTCAAAGTGCTCAATTTATTCAGGAAAATGAGTAGGTCAGTTTCAATGGGATACTTGCAAAAAGGATTAGTTTGAAATAGGCTGGAAGGTAAGTCAGTAACAGATAGACATAAATGCCAGATAGGATAAAGTAAGCATAACTGATATAAAAAGTTGGATATAAAGATACTCAGGGGCACCTGGGCGCCTCAGTTGGTTAAGCATCTGCCTTCAGCTCAGGTCATGATCTCAGGGTCCTGGGATTGAGCCCCGCGTCGGGCTCCCTGCTCAGAGGGGAGCCTGCTTCTCTCTCTCCCCTCTCCTCATTCTCTGTCTCTCTGTTTCTCTCAAATAAATAAAATCTTTAAAAACAAAAAAAAGATATAAAGATACTCAGGTTTCACGGAGCGCCTGGGTGGCTCAGTCGTTTAAGTGTCTGCCTTTGGCTCAGGTCATGATCCCAGAATCCTGGGGCCCTGCGTCAGGCTCCCTGCTCAGCAGGGAGTCTGCTTCTCCCACTCCCTCTGGCCGCTGCTCATGCTCTCTCTCTCTCACTTTCTCAAATAAATAAATAAAATCCTTAAAAAAAAAAGATACTTAGGTTTCTTGGGGCGCCTGGGTAGCTTAGTCGGTTGAGTGTCCGACTCGGTTTCAGCTCAGATCATTATCTCATGGGCATGGGATCGAGCCCTGCATCAAGCTCCATGCTCTGTGGGGAGTCTGCTTGAAGATTCTCTCCCTCTGCTCCTCCCCCAACTCGCTCGTTCACTCTCTCTCTAAAATAGGTAAATAAATCTTTTTTTTTTTTTTTAAAGATAACTTAGGTTTCTCTTTGCAGACAGTTGTTAGTTCAGGGGAGTAGAGCCTAAAATGCAAATTACAGCTTCAGGAATGTATGTAAATAGTACCTGGAGTACAAATACTGGTTTAGCTTTGAGCACTGGTTCCATTATCAACATCATCACCATCAAATAGGAAGATTCAGATTCCTGCAGAACATCTTCTGTACTTGGCTTGTCTGGAAAGAGAGTGTTTGCTTCCTCATATTTCTAGAAGAAAGCAACACACTAGCCTGACAAATCCCTGGGCATGTTCAAACAATTATTACAGAATTTGTATATCACTGAAGAGCTCCATGTAGTGCGTTCTGAGGTCCTTCTAATTCTTAGTGAGATTTCTATGACCCACCAATTAAGGGACAGTGCACTCAGGTTTCCATTTCAGGTGGTCTGCATATAGTTGAAGAAATGGCTCATGCATCTCTTTCCAGGCCTAATTGTGTCTCTCCTACCTTTTCTCAATACCATTCTATCAATGTGATGACCGAAATAGGCCCCAAATGAAAAGATCATAACAACATTTCAGGGTATTTTGTGAGACCTAATCCAAGCTGGGGTTATTGGGAAAGGCACAGTGTGCTCTGAATGTTCGGAGGCTTAGCAGGAGACCTCGGAAGATAAAGGGTTTGTTGCATCAGAGATGGTAAGGATGGGCATTCCAGCCTGAAGAAACAATGTAAGCATAGATACCAGACAGAAGAGCGTGGGGTTTGTCCAGTTCAAGTTTTGGCTATTGGACTCGTTTGACTGGAACTCCAAGTATGTGCAGGCAGGAAGGTAGATTGAGGCCTTTATTTTAGAGATCTGTGATCTCAGAACAAGGAAGTTAATAGACAAGGGAGAGGTTGGTAAGCAGTGGTATTTTTTGAGCAGATAAGTAGAGCCATGTCTTCGGTAGGTTAATTTGTCTTAGGTGTATCACATGGGATAAATGGGGTAGAGGATACTGTTAGGAAAACCCATGTTTGTAGGGACGCGTGGGTGGCTGGCTCAGTGGGTTAAGCGTCTGCCTTCAGCTCAGGTCATGATCCCAGCGTCCTGGGATCAAGTCCCGCATCAGGCTCCTTGCTCAGTGGGGAACCTGCTTCTCCCTCTGCCTGTCTCTCCCCCTGCTTGTGCTCTCTCTCTCTCTCTCTCTCTGACAAATAAATAGGTGAAATCTTTAGGGGGGAAAAAAAAAAAGGAAAACCCATGGGGCACCTAGGTGGCTCAGTTGGTTAAGAGACTGTCTTCGGCTCAGGTCATGATCCCGGAGTCCTGGGATCGAGTCCCACATCGGGCTCCCGGCTCAGTGGGAAGTCTGCTTCTCCCTCTGACCCTCTCCCCTCTCATGCTGTTTTTCTCTCTCTCTCTCTCTCAAATAAATAAATAAATAAAATCTTAAAAAAAAAAAAAAGGAAAACCCATGTTTGTACTAGAATTGCTGATGACAAAAACCAGAGGTGAACTGGGTGAACTTCTCATGTACTTGGGATTAGGAAAAGTGATCAAAACCGTGACCTTTAATGGCCACGAAACTGTGACGTTGGGTAAATAGCAAGGCAAGTTTAACAGAGAATACGTCCTGGGTGGGGAGTGAGGATAGGTAAGTTCTAGCGAAGGTACCTCCACAGCTTTCTAGAATAACACTGGACAGATTGCTTAAGCTCCCTGTGCCTCTGGTTCTGAGAAGAGAGATTGTGGAGATAAGATAAGATAACAGAGTTGGGGGGGCACCTGGATGGCTCAGTCTGTTAAGCGTCTGCCTTCAGCTCAGGTCATAATCCCAGAGTCCTTCATGATCCCAGGGATGTGGGATCGAGTCCCACATCGGGCTCCCTGCTCAGCAGGGAGCCTGCTTCTCCCTCTCCCTCTGCCACTCCCCCTGCTTGTGCTCTCTCTGTCAAATAAATAAATAAAAATCTTACAAAAAAAAAAGATAACAGAGCTGGGTTTATAGGAAGGAAGCGCCATTGCTTCGTCCCCCATCATTTGTTCAGGTCCCACACAGTTATTCATTGGGTAGATGTGCAGAGTAAAATTATTTTCACGTTGGGCTTATCTTAGTTTGGTCTGTTTTCTCTACTGTCCCTTTCTAGAAAGTGGCACTTAACCAGGTTCAGTGCCCTAGAGACTTGATTCATATAAAGGATCTAGATTTGGCATTTCAGGTCACTGTGGGTCAACAGTGTATTCCTTTCTTCCATATTTTTTTCCTTTCGTCCATTTTTTTTTTTTTTTTTTTTAAGATTTTTTTTTTTTATTTATTTATTTGACAGAGAGAATGAGAGAGAGAGCACATGAGAGGGGGGAGTGTCAGAGGGAGAAGCAGACTCCCTGTCGAGCAGGGAGCCCGATGCGGGACTCGATCCTGTGACTCCAGGATCATGACCTGAGCCGAAGGCAGTCGCTTAACCAACTGAGCCACTCAGGCGCCCTCCTTTCGTCCATTTTTAAAACAGGTGTGTTTTGTTTACAATCTCTTCACACTCATCACCAAACAAATATTTCATAAAAGTATTTATGAAGGCAAATGAGGCCAGAACATGTAAATGTTAGATTCTCCCAAGCACTTTGTGGTTTCATATTCTAGGCTTCCATGAAATGAATAAGTAGAACTAGATGAATTTGTAATTCCCTTCCAAGTCTTAAAAAGTTCAACTTGTCTATGTTATCTACATCAACTGCATTTTGCTACTTCTAATATAGAGCTATTGAATAATTTCTAAGCATATCCATCAAATATTATATAGCATTTTAGACTCACTAAGGTGGCAGAGAGAAAATTGAGGTTTGTCCAGTGTCTCATTAACAGATTAAGGAATTGATTTGTCTGTCTTATGTCTATGCAGAGAAAAACAATTCATTTCAGCAAGCACTTACTATTGTGTGCAGGATGTTAGAAAATGCAGGTGATTCATGGATAAGTAAGACAGGGTCAGGGCATGTGGGGGGCTCAAATGGTTAAGCATCTGCCTTCAGCTCAGGTCATGATCTCAGGATCCTGGGATCAAGCCCCACCTCGGTCTCCCTGCTCAGTGGGGAGTCTGCTTCTCCCTCTCCCTCTGCCTCTCCCCTCCGCTGTGCTTTCGCTTGCTCTCTCTCAAATGAATAAATAACATCTTAAAACTTAGAACTTACAATCCAGTAGTAAGGATAAGGAAGAGAAGCGTTCTATTCTCCTGGAACCTGACCTGAAAAAATGTAGAATTAAATTTTAGCTCTGGGTGAAACTTGACTAATCATATAATTCAGTGTTTATACAGTTAAGGAAAATGAAGCTATAAAATATAAAATTACTTGCCCAATATAGCATTTATCACCTGTATCCCTTTCACGTTTAAACTTGTTCTCTTTCCTTTATATTTTGTTGCTTACATGGTAATAGCATTGTCCATTCATGTTTGCCCAGAGGCATAAGTGATCTAGAGATTAGACAATGGCATTTTAAAAATTAAGTTTGTTGGGGCACCTGGGTGGCTTAGTTGGTGAAGCATCTGCCTTCGGCTCAGGTCATGATCCCAGGGTCCTGGGATTGAGCCCCGCATCGGGCTCTCTGCTCAGCGGGGGAGTCTGCTTCCCCCTCTCCCTCTGCCGGCAGCTCCTCCTGCTTGTGCGCTCTCTTGCTCTCTCTCTGTTAAATAAATAAATAAATAATCTTTTTAAAAAATTAAAATTAAGTTTGTCTTTAGCATGCTCTCTCTTGAAAATGATAGGCCTCCCTGCCTGGATAATTCTCCATGTAATGGGTTCCTCCAGGACCCGTCTTGCCCCACCGGCTTATCTACCTTGCTCAGTCTGAGCAGCTTAATGAGGTGGACTGGACACGTGGAAAGATGAAATATATGATAGGGGTGACCTTGAACCCGTATCTGGAAACAAAGTGCTTGTCTTAATCTGATTAGAATCAAATTACAAGTTTGCTGTCTGTCTTTTCTGTGGATAGTTAGAATGAACTCAGGGCAGCTCCTGAGTTACCATCCTTTCTTACTAACGCAGATATTCTTAGTCAGGAACTTCTCAGTGAAAGAACTACTCACTAATTCATAGCTGCTCTTTTATTTTTCTAAAAACTTGTCAGTCCATGCCACATTTCTTGTTTGCCTAGATCACTGGCCACTCATAAATGAAGGCTCTTTAAGTTTTAAATGTAATTGTTTGAAGTAGTTTTCCCCTTTATGACTGTTGGCTACTTGTGGTGGAGCCCATCAGTCTGATACGTGAGTAAGTCAGTCACATAGACTCTGCTGTTGTTTGAGGATGTAGACCGTGCCTAGTTTGGTTTCTTTCCATGAAAAGTGCTTTCAGGGCACCTGGGTGGCTCAGTTGGTTAAGCGACTGCCTTCGGCTCAGGTCATGATCCTGGAGTCCCGGGATCGAGTCCCGCATCGGGCTCCCTGCTCGGCAGGGAGTCTGCTTCTCCCTCTCCCACTCCCCATTTGTGTTCCCTCTCTCGCTGTGTCTTTCTCTGTCAAATAAATAAATAAAATCTTTAAAAAAAAAAAAGGAAAGAAAAGAAAAGTGCTTTCAGGGAATCGTGCTCAGACTATCCGAAGCAGTAGAGCTCACTTTGGTAGATGGTGAAGAAAAAGAAAATAATATTGAAATCAGCAAATAATCACAACATTAATTCTTCGCCAGTTCTATCAACATTTTCTCGTATCAGCCCCTCCATGGCCGTGAAGAAAAACAAGTGAGAATTCATTGTGGATGATCCCTGGGAGTTATTTTTATTATCAACAAAGGCAAAAAGTTAGAAGGGAAAACAGTGGCCTTTGTTTTATTGAATATTTTTTTTTTTAAGATTTTTATTTATTTGCGAGAGAGAGAGAGAGAACGTGCTGGGAGAGGGGCAGAAGGGAAAGGGAGAGGGAGACTCCCCAATGAGCAGGGAAGCCGGACTTGGGGCTCGATCCCAGGACCCCAGGATCATGACCTGAGCTGAAGACAGACACTTAACTGACTGAGCCACCCAGGCACTCCGAAGAATTTTGAAAAGGATAAAAATCTAAGTGTTTTCGTTTTTGTCGTGGTAGTAATAGTAGTGATGGTGGTGGGGTTCTGGCCATTACACTCCTAAATTCTGACTGTCTTTATAAACCTACAGTCATAGCAAGTGCCCTGTCATCTCCCATCACCTGCCAAAGTTAATCTGGGGGGAAGTGTGTGTGTGTGTGTGTGTGTGTGTGTGTGTGTGTGTGTGTGTGATTTTAGGGTCTTTTACACTTCTTTTTCTTATTGACCTGACCTATTTTCTCTCTACCTCTACTGCATCATTTTACTGACTGTGTTTAGTACATCAATGGGGCGGAACTTCATAAGTTTTTGACAATTCTGGCTGAGAACCTGTGTAAGCCTAAGCCTACTACCTTTTGTAAATACAGTTGGTAACACTACGTATCTTTATGATCACTGTACCTCAAGAAAGACACAGGCCAGGGCGCCTGGGTGGCTCAGTTGGTTAAGCAACTGCCTTCGGCTCAGGTCATGATCCTGGAGTCCCAGGATCGAGTCCCGCATCAGGCTCCCTGCTCGGCAGGGAGTCTGCTTCTCCCTCTCCCGCTCCCCCCTCTTGTGCTCTGTCTCTAAAATAAATAAATAAAATCTTTTTTTTTTTTTTTAAGATTTTATTTATTTGACACAGAGAGAGCAACAGCGAGAGAGGGAACACAAGCAGGGGGAGTGGGAGAGGGAGAAGCAGGCTTCCCACGGAGCAGGGAGCCCGATGCGGGGCTCGATCCCAGGACCCTGGGATCATGACCTGAGCCGAAGGCAGACGCTTAACGACTGAGCCACCCAGGCGCCCCAATAAATAAAATCTTTAAAAAAAAAAAAAAAAGAAAGAAAGAAAGAAAGACACAGGCCAAAGAAGGGCAGCTACAATATCCAAAGAGTTGTGTGGTTACATTCATACAATTATTACCAAATTTCTGCCAGTCAATTTGGAGTACCAGAGTGAGGCCAGGGCAGAGGGGTTGAGTGGAACAACATCATAGCCTTCAAGGGGAAGGGTCTACCCCCTATATATTCATCATATTATATTCCCCTTCCCATTTACCGGGAGCTACTTTTTTTTTTTTTTTTTCCAAAACAACTCAAGTATATTGGGTTGGAATGCCAAGTGATGGAGGGATACCTAAGCCCTATTTTATTAATGCATTATATCTCTTTACTTCTTCATCTCCTTTACTGCCTCCCTCCCCAAAGGACAATATAAATGTGGAATTCATAAAGCCATCAAGAGAATTTTAAAGTTCACCTACAGGGACACTTGAAACAAGGCCAGAGCTATTTCTCAGAATATCTGCTGACCCTGCGCAGGTCATCAAAAGGCAGGATTAGTCCAGTTGAACTGGTTGCTTGATCATGAGAACATAGTCCATAAGCATGAATCCCTGTTTATGGTAGTATACTGTCTGTGACCTTGAATTTTGCCTATCTGTGCCTGCCTAAAGCTTATAAGTCACCAATAAAAGTAATGACTGCAGGGGTGCCTGGGTGGCTCAGATGGTTAAGCGTCTGCCTCCGGCTCAGGTCATGATCCCAGGGTCCTGGGATCGAGCCCCGCATCGGGCTCCCTGCTCGGCGGGAAGCCTGCTTCTCCTTCTCCCACTCCCTCTGCTTGTGTTCACTCTCTCACTGTGTCTCTCTCTGTGAAATAAATAAATAAAATATTTAAAAAAAAAAAAAAGTAATGACTGCAGAGAGCAGAAGAGCAACCAGACAGATTTGCCTTTTTTTTTTTTTTAAAGATTTTATTTATTTATCCGACAGAGAGAGACATAACGAGAGAGAGAACACACAAGTGGGGGGGAGTGAGAGAGGGAGAAACAGGCTTCCCGCAGAGCAGGGAGCCTGACGCGGGGCTCAATCCCAGGACCCTGGGATCATGACCTGAGCCGAAGGCAAAGGTTCAAGGACTGAGCCACCCAGGCACCCCCAGATTTGCCTTTGTTTAATGGTTTTACAAATCTAAAAAGGAACCTGACCTTAATTGTTGTAAGAAGAAAAACTTTCTTCCTAATCTTCCTTATCAGGAAACTGTAGGTAGTCTCCAAAAGAATTGTGTAAAGCTCTAGATTTTATCTGTCTGTGCTAGAGAAGAGGGACCACGTGGCAGATGTCTGACCACTTCTGTATAGTCTTTTTGTGGGGGTCTAATCTCCATAGTCCCTATGGATTACCGTTTCTTATCCATCATTGTGCAACACCAGGAAAATAAAAAAGAATTGGACGTTTAGAATAAACTATTAAAAGTAAGGTCAGTGTTAAGACTCAGGATGGTCATCAGCATTCAGCCTTCTTGCCAATTTCCTAACTTCTGTTCATAAACTCATGTTTATTTTGGTAAAGATGCTAGACTTTGTAAACAATCCGGTCCTCTAGTTAAGCTTTATAGTGTGCCTGTGTTGGGAGGTGGGAGGTGGACAGGAATAGAGGAAACTTCTTTTTTGATGAGCCTCAGAAGTAAGCGGAGAAGGAATTAGACCCTTTAATACAGGGAAGTTTTGGAACCTATTTGTATAAATGCTGCACAATTCTTACTAAGTGAGGGGAAGGGGGGAGAGAGAATGAAATGCAAAGCTACATGGTGTGCACTGTGGAATGTGCCATCTCCTTTTCCAGATCTAATAATGTTCAGGGCGAGAGAAACAACTTGACATGTAGCCGACTTAAGTACCCAACTGAAGATGAGATAAATTATTCCCTAGGAACTGAAGAGTGTAAAGCCTTCCTGAGAAATCAACTTCTTAGCTATTCTATGTGAACTAAATTCCATAGAAACTCAAGCTTGAGGGGTGCCTGGGTGGCTCAGTTGTTAAGGGTCTGCGCCTTCGGCTCAGGTCATGATCTCAGGGTCCTGGGATCGAGACCCGCCTCGGGCTCCCTGCTCCACGGGAAGCCTGCTCCTCCCTCTCCCGCTCCCCCTGCTTGTGTTCCCTCTCTTGAGTTCTCTCTGTCAAATAAATAAAATAAAATCTTAAAAAAAAAAAAAAGACCCTTGTGCTTGATTTTTTTTTTTTTTTCCTGTAGTCAATTCCTAGACTATTTCTCTTATATTTCCAGGGAGTTTCCTATGCTAGAAGAAGGAGCTATTATGACCTAGAGCAGTCCTGTGAGTGTCGATAGCCACTTTGTGGTCTCGGAGACAGGATAAGTGGAAAGGGCTCTGAAAATGGTCTTGGCTTGAAGACTTTGTGGGAGAGAAGCAAACAGCTAATATTTTGATTACGTCTTCTCCCACAGGGTTTATTCATTGGAATTTCCTTATCTAAGGTCTTTTATCCCCTCATATTCCACATAATGATAACACTACCATTTGCCAGGCACTCTGCTAGATGCTTCTTTAGCCTTTTATCTCCTTCATGCTCCCAGCATCCTCCATGATCTACTAGCTCCAGAGAGGGTGAGGGACTTTCCCAGGTTGTACAACTGGAGCACCTTCAAAAGTCCTCGACAGATGTTTTCCAGCTATGTTGTTGAGCTCCTCGCTCCATTCTCCAATATAAAGGTGCTTCTCCAGTATGGGTCCCTCTTAAATTCTGTTAGAGAGAACGAGTTTGCCTGAACTGGCAAAAATGTAAATGAAAATACCATATTCCTAATTTTTCCACCTAGCTCTAAACTCAACTTGGTAACTAAATATTGGGGGTGGATTTTATTGGTAGATTGAAAGTCAGGAATCCTAAGATTTTTTGTTGTTGTTGCTTTTCAGTTTTATCCCTGAGTGATATATTCAGATTTTTTTTGGTTCATATTCTTCTTTATAAATAATTTGTAAATTTGATGAAGTAGAAGGCTAAGGATAAGAAGAGAAGTGAACAGTGGAGGTTTTAAACAAAAACAGGAAGATTATCCTGGAATTAACATGTGCACATAGTTTGTCCTAAAACCAGAAATCCAGTGAATCAGTAAATATAAAAATTTTGCTGAGGTTCCACCTGTCACTCATCATTACTAACTCATTCACAGGTTCCATTAATTGCAGTTGCTTTACAAATCAGGAAACTTGATTACATAAAAAGTATAGTACAGCTACTTTATAGACCTTGACCCCAGTTCTTAGAGACAATAACGTGGAGCTACGTTAGAGAAAACAGTACTTGGACAGCAGCAAGTGGTTAAAGTTGGCTGTGGAGTCTAGAGAGGCTTGAGTAAAGCAAAGACAAAAGAGCACAGCTCATGGTGGCGCCTGGGTGGCTCAGTCGTTCAGCGTCTGCCTTCGGCTCAGGTCATGATCCCAGGGTCCTGGGATCGAGCCCCGCATCGGGCTCCCTGCTCTGTGGGAAGCCTGCTTCTCCCTCTCCCACTCCCCCTGCTTGTGTTCCCTCTCTCGCTGTGTCTCTCTCTGTCAAATAAACAGAATCTTAAAAAAAAAAAAAGAGCACAGCTCATGATCAAACCATTTTTTTCACATTATAAATTGAAACAGCAAATGGTATTGCCATGTCGCTGTTTCTGATTTATTTTCACTTCAATACCCATTTTTATTCTGGAAGAAGCTGAGCTTGGATCTTCTTAGATTAAAGCTATCAAGGGAAGCAGACTAACACTAACCAACTGCCAG
Organism: Neomonachus schauinslandi; assembly: GCF_002201575.2. Classification (NCBI taxonomy): domain Eukaryota; kingdom Metazoa; phylum Chordata; class Mammalia; order Carnivora; family Phocidae; genus Neomonachus; species Neomonachus schauinslandi. Next base: position 73,416,341 of record NC_058415.1, read on the forward strand.
ATTACCTCCTGTAAGTAGAATTTCTCTTCTAGAGAGAATGAGTTAGGGGTGTTTGATTGCTATAGAAGATCAGTTATCCAAATACATAGGGCACATCACTGGAAAGTCAAGTAGGAAGAGAAAAGAATATAATTGCTTTTATTTTTATGCTTTAATAATAAGTTGTGTATATATTTCATTTGAGTTTGGCATATTCCCATGGCATCTTTCCTGGAACAGACTTTTAGTAAGCCTAAGGACTTGCCAGAATTGGTTTGAATATGTGCCTATGGTACATGTTTGCACATTAATCCACCAGATTTGTACCTTCCTATTCATATACTATTGGGCAAGCCTTGCATAGGATTCCATTACAAGAAAACCATTGTCCACTCACAATGAAAAGAAGTAGATTCTATTCCTGCTCTATTTCCTAGTATATTTGAATGTGAAATTTATCCTATAAAAATGACACTTCAGAACAGGTGCATACTTTGAAAGGTGTCCTTAAGATTTGTACAAATGAATTATTGGGCCAGCGATATGTCTGAAGAGATTTGATTACATGCCTCCATTTAGCAGGTGTCTCTAACTGGTAATGAAGTACCTGAACAATTAGGAAACTATAGGTCTTAAAAACTGTCTATGGGGGGTGCCTGGTTAAGCAACTGCCTTTGGCTCAGGTCATGATCCTGGAGTCCCTGGATCGAGTCCCGCATCGGGCTCCCTGCTGAGCAGGGAGTCCGCTTCTCCCTCTGACCCTAACCCCTCTCATGTGGTCTCTCATTCTCTCTCTCTCAAATAAATAAATAAAATCTTAAAAAAAACCCAAAACTGTCAATGGGAAGAATATGTGAAAATTAATCAAGGATATTTAAGGCTACAAATCTTAAGTAATTTGTGGTGCTAAGATCTTGCTTTTTAAACTGCCCTTTACATGTCTTCTTATGCCCCAAATGAAAAATTGCAACTGTTCGGTTTCCCCTTTTAGGTTTTAGCCTTGAGGCTTCTTGGGGAAAGACTCTATGTCTAGTTCATCTCTGTATCTCCCTCAGTCTTTTACACCAGAAGACACTGCAAGTAATCACTGAATTTATGGCGAGGATTCAGGTTGATAATGTGAAATAAAGTTATCCTTATGGTTTTCTTTTGCTATAATCACTTTCCAAACTCTTACTGGAAGAGAACAAATTGTGACTTCTACTTCAGTCTCTTCATGAGGATGTGTTCTCAGTCTTCCTGGCTGGCAAAAGTCTTTTTATTCTTATTTCGCTGCATTTGCTTAGCTCAAAAACCATAATCTATCATCACTCAGATACCAGGGATCTCTCCATTCTACCATGATTCTTTAACTGAAAACTGCTGCCCACTTAACCATTTTTCCCATCATTGAAATTTTATGGGTGCTGTCGTGTTGATTATTTTTGTGTGTTGTTTTTTATCCTTTGCTATAAAAACTTTATGGACAAGGACCCTATTATATATGTCCTTTATGCCCATGGTATTAATAATGCCAGATTGTCAAGCTCTATAATTACGAAGTAATATAGTGTCTGGCATGAAAGTTATTTATATTCACAGTTGAACTTTGATTATCCCTAACTGATGCTTTGCCTTGATCCTTTGCTGGAAATTCAAGCCTATTTCTTGAGCTTGCTCTCATAGAATCATGAGATGGGAGTTTGAAGAGGGAAAAATAGATGGCTGAATAATTGTGCTTTTAAGTTATACATGCCTCCTTGGATCTATATAGATTTCCTACCTAAGGTATGCCTTTTCTCCACCTCTTAGTAATGTTGCCATTTTACCCTGTTTGTTTCCTTCATCCCACTAATCATACACCATGAAATTGTTCTGTTTACTCTACTTCCTTGTTTCTCTTTCCATGAGGTACCTTGTTTGTCTTACTCTCTGAATTACTAGCACTTAGCTCAGAGTTTGGCACATAGTAGGAGCTTGATAAATATTGATTGATTGAGTGAGAGGCACACTCAGGCTCATGAACATGAATACCTACTTGGAATTTTTTTTTTTCTTTTTTAAGTAGACTGTATACCCAGCATGGAGTCCCAACTCGGCTTGAACTCACGACCCTGAGATCAAGACCTGAGCTGAGATCAAGAGTCAGAAGCTTAACCAACTAGCCACCCAGGCACCCCCCTACTGGGAATTTCTAAAGCACTCTTTCCGCCACAAACTGGAGTCAAGGGACACATAAAGAGAATCCACCAACACCTCTATTTTCAGCTTCCCACTCCCCACCCCCACCCAGCTACAGGAGTTTTTGCTCCTTGGTTTATGTCCCAGATGGACTTTTGCAGTAAAGCAGGGATGTGGTAGTAAAGACACCAGGCTGAATGTACAGTTGTCTGGACTTAATTTAATATAGAACATTCAATTTATACCTTGTTTTCAGTGTTCTTAGTGCTAATGCTGAGCTAGGATTGAAATTGTATCTTCTGAGCACACTGCTTGCCCAGGGCAGTAATAGACCTTTTCTTCAAATTTAAATTAGCCGTAGGCTGGTTGTCCTGTATGTGAAAATGTAGTCTTAATATCTTGATTGAACACAGGCCATCCAATTAGGTCAATTATTTGAAGCACTTGCATTTTATCTACTGACATTTATGATTAGAAAGCCTTAGAGCAGTTAAATTTCATTAATGGCATCAATTTGTCCACTGTTACAAATTGTCTGTTTCGAAACCTGCAACCCAAAGAAACTACTTTTCTTCTCCTCATCTTAGATTTAAATTTGAACATACATTGAACATATCTATTAAAGGAACTACTTTGCAGAATAAGGCTTAGGTCTCTGAAACCCTAGGTGCAAATCCCTTGTGCCACAATCTCCAGAGGTAATCGTATTGGATGAAATTCCACATAAATAAATAGTTATCAAGAATCAAGATTTTAGGGGCGCCTGGGTAGCTCAGTCGTTAAGCGTCTGCCTTCGGCTCAGGTCATGATCCCAGGGTCCTGGGATTGAGCCCCACATCGGGCTCCCTGCTCAGCGGGAAGCCTGCTTCTCCCTCTCCCACTCTCCCTGCTTGTGTTCCTGCTCTCGCTCTCTCTCGCTCTGTCAAATAAATAAATAAAATCTTAAAAAAAAAAAAAGAATCAAGATTTTAGGGGCACCTGGCTGGCTCAGTTGGTAGAACATGTGACTCTTGATCTCGGGGTCATGAGTTCAAGCCCCATGTTGGGCATAGAGCTTACTTAAAAAATGTTTTTCAAAAAGAATCAAGGTTTTATATAGTGAAGTTATTATGTATAATTCTTTTTCTTAAAAGAATCTCCTGCTGACTCAACTTTTCCTGGAAACCTGGACCATTCCCACCATAAGGAGATAAGCCACATGGCTTACAACAGTACAACAGTACCTCATCACCATCATCCAACCACTTCGGCCTCCCACTCCCATGGCGGGGGAATGGGCAACATGATGATGGTGAGTGCTACAGGAGAGGCTACCCTTTTCCACCCACTTGGGTAATAGAAATAATCGAGTTTTAGGTCTGGCAAGTTATTATCTTTAAAGGTCAGTTTACCCAGGAAGAAAAGCGCAGACAAAGACAAGACAAGTGATTTGCCCAAGATCATGTGGCAGGTTAATTTCAGAGTCACACCAGAACCAGGATTTCTAGGACTCTTCTGTCTTCCTTCCTTTCAGAATTGACCCTTTTCTGAATTAAGTTCTGGTATTCATGCTTTGTATAGAAAAGAAAAAAAGACAGTACACTTACCATGATACGCACTGAGGAATGTATAGAATCGTTAAATTGCTACATTGTGCACCTGAAACTTACATAACACTGTATGTTGACTATACTGGAATTAAAATTAAAAAGAGAGAGAGAGAAGGTTGGAGGGAAAGCAAGGGAGAGTACTTGTGGAGTGTCTGTGGTGGTAATGAAGGAGAAAGTCTGCCACTTCAATGAATGTCTCTTATTATCGAGATCTGATACTTTTAAATGCTCTCAGCTTCTTTACCTGAAATTCTCATTTAGAATCTTCAATCCTGTCTAACTGACTTATTTTTGGTTTACTGGCAGCATATGACCTTCTACTTCGGCTTCAAGAATGTGGAGCTATTGTTTTCTGGTTTGGTCATCAATACCGCTGGAGGTGAGTAAGCCACCCTCACCAGGTGGTATTCAGAGGTGACACTCACATGAGAGACAGTGACAAAGAATCTGGAAACCCAGCACCTCTTCCTGCTGTAAGTACTGAATGGTTATGGTTATGATACATAATCATCTTCCTCTTAACTACCTACGAGGTAAGGATACACAATGCTTACTTTGGTCCTACAGGAAACCTCCCTTGAATAATATGTGTATGTTACGGGGCGCCTGGGTGGCTCAGTCGGTTAAGCATCTGACCCTTGATCTCAGCTCAGGTCTTGATCTCAGGGTCGTTGAGTTCAAGCCCCACACTGCGCTCCATGCTGGGTGTGGGGCCTACTTAAACAATAATAACAACTTGCGTGTGTTTTAGAGTTTCTGAAAAATAATTTAGAAACAGATAGGAGTCTTTCGCAAATCCATTTCCTTTCATCCTTTTCCAGAGTGCTTCCTTATTTGATAAGTTACTGATCCTGGACATAAGGCTATAGTCAAGTTAAAATGACATAAGAAGCATTTTGTAAACAGACCACAAAATAACCCTAGGTGGAGAGCTAATCATCCAGTACAGTCCTTCCATTTTACAGATAAATTAAGTCTCAAATACGGAAATGGTTAGCCCTAAATCACACAGTGTGAGTGTGTCAGAGATTGGACAGGGACCCAGACTTTCTAGAGCTGCCTACTCCAGTGCTGTTTCTAGCATATCAAACTGGTCTACATCATTCCTGATTCTTCGCATGGCTCATCTTAGTGTCAGTCCTACTTTTGGGGTAACTAATATCCATTTTTGTGTGTCTGTAATGTTGAGTGGGCATGCCTTAAATTCAAATTGCACAAGCTCAGTGGTCAGTTGGACTGCTTTAAGCATCAGGTATATCTTTGGAGCCACAAAAATCAATTTGGGGAAAGAGGGGAGCATTTAATTCCGGTAGTGTGTTAAATCAGCAGTTTGAGTGTATTTGTATCATTACCAACACTTCACAGTGTGAAAGACTTAGAACTGAAATGTCTGGGGACGTCTGGGTGGTGCAGTCGGTTAAGCATCCAACTCTTGATTTTGGCTCAGGTCATGATCTCAGGGTCCTAGGCCTGAGCGCTGCATTGGAGTCGGCTTGAGGATTCTCTCCTTCCCCCTGGCTGCTCCCCACTCCTGCTCATGCTCTTTCTCTCCCTCAAATAAAAAAAAATCTTAAAAAAAAAAAAAAAAGAACTGAAATGTCTTTTCAAGAAATAGCACTTTATTTTAAGTTTTTATTTTTAGTTAACATAGTGTGTATTAGTTTTCGGTGTATTTAGTGATTTAACATATAGTGATTTAACAATTCCATACATTACTCTGTGCTTATCACAAGTGCCCTCCTTAATCCCCATCACCTATTTCACTCATTCCCCCCCCCCCACTCCCCTCTCCTCTGGGAACCATCAGTGTGTTCTCTATAATTAAGAGTGGTTCTTGATTTATCTCTCTAGTTTTTTCCCCTTTGCTCAAGGAAGTAGTCAACACTTTAAAATGTTGTTTTATGGGCACCTGGGTGGCTCAGTCGTTAAGCGTCTGCCTTCGGCCCAGGGCATGATCCCAGGGTCCTGGGGTCAAGCCCCACATAGGACTCCCTGCTCAGCGAGGAGCCTGCTTCTCTCTTTCCCTCTGCCTGCCACTCCCCCTACTGTGCTCTCTATCTGTCAAATAAATAAAATCTTTAAAAATACATATATCTATCTATCACCACAGTCACAAAAAAATAAAAACAAACAAAAAGATTGTTTTATTCCCCTTTTGCATATTCTACATTGTGTCATAACAAGCTGATTTATGACACCAGGTAGCCAGACCTGAAGGTGATTGTTGTTCAGATGATTTTTTGTGTCATAATCAGAAAATGAGTATGTTCTCCAGTGGAGGCAATGGTTTTCACTAATTGAAAACCATCTTCACTCTTTTCCCTGTCTGTCTGTCTGCCTGTGCAAATAGAGAGGTAGCAATATAATGTATTTGGAAATTGAGAGTAGCTCTCTTCTATGTTGTCTCTCTAGCTTGGACAGCACACCAGCTAGTGATTTTGCATGTGTGACCGTACCACCATCTTTTCCTTCTCTACTTAGAAATGGCTGGAGCTTTTGTGGCAGTGTTTTTACTAGCAATGTTCTATGAAGGACTCAAGATAGCCCGAGAAAGCCTGCTGCGCAAGTCACAAGTCAGCATCCGCTACAATTCCATGCCCGTCCCAGGACCAAATGGAACCATCCTCATGGAGACACATAAAACTGTTGGGTAAGAAGACTGAACAGATCCAGACAGACGTTATGGAGAGCTGGATGAGTTAAGCAGCAAAACAGCTATTTTATTAGCAACAGTCCTCTTCTTGAGTTAGTAGTGATTCTATATGACCTTGATGAAAACTGTCTCTGGAGGCTAAGGTTGTGAATCATGAGCAGGCCAAAGAAGGAATGATAGGAACCCTTCTGAGCATGAACATTTGTTCTGAATTGTAAGCCTTGGTCACTGTGGAAGAAGGTAAGGAATCTATATTTTAAAATATTTGCCCAAATTGAAAAAGGAAAAAAAATATGTTTGCCAAAATAATAATATGCAGATTAAAAGAAATTCAGGTCAGGTATAGAAGAATGACAGAATCCAATTGATTCTTTCCTATAACAAATTGTATGCCCCCAGCTCTATTTTCATTTTGTTTTATAATATAAGATGTACAGATGTCTGTATTCTGTCAATGCAAGTATTTGGATGACTACTGGCTTTCCCACAGATTGGCAAATGCTTTTTGAGACTTTTGAGTTTTAATAGAAATGTAGGTCTTAGGGGCACCTGGGTGGCTCAGTCGGTTAAGTGGCTGCCTTCAGCTCAGGTCATGGTCCCAGGGTCCTGGGATCGAGCCCCGCATCGGGCTCCCAGCTCTGCGGGAGGCCTGCTTCTCCCTCTCCCACTCCCCCTGCTTGTGTTCCCTCTCTCGCTGTCTCTCTCTCTGTCAAATAAATAAAATCTTTAAAAAAAAAAAAGAAAAAGAAATGTATGTCTTAAACTAAATTAGAGTTCAAGGAATCCTATAAATCAATATGCTACTTTCAAGTAACCACAATGTTATTTATTCCCATTGTAACTGATGAGCTTATTAAAGCCCAAACATGTTGTGACTTACCTAAGGTGACAGAACTAGTGAGCGACAGAGGGGCTAGCCAAGGCTCCTGACTCCTGGTTAAGTACTTTGTACTCTACTACCCAACCCTCAATTCTATTTCCATTCTTTAGAATGTGAACGTTGCCAAGGTGGAAGGCCTGAACATGTTTAAATAAGTAGGGGAGGGTTTAGGGCTTCCCTTTTATAGGAGCCAAGGTAGAGTAAGTTAGGGGATTAGTCCTCCTTTGTCTCCTCTCCTCCCAAAGAGGGTTCCTCCTGCTGACATATAACTGTATCTGGCCAATGCTGATTATCCAGGCAGCCCTATCGTGTTTCATTTCCAGGGACCGTAAACAACCTACATACACACAAGTAGCCATGAGTTGCCGGGATGGCTGTGAAGGAGTGCAGTTCCAGCTGAGCTCCCAACCACAACTGCTCCCCCTTTATCCTGATCTGCAGAGCTGCCTGAACACTCCTAAGGGTCCCTGATGGTTGTGTCCCTGTTTACTCTCCAGGCAACAGATGCTGAGCTTTCCTCACCTCCTGCAAACAGTGCTGCATATCATCCAAGTGGTCATCAGCTACTTCCTCATGCTCATCTTCATGACCTACAACGGCTACCTCTGCATTGCAGTAGCTGCTGGGGCCGGCACTGGATATTTCCTCTTCAGCTGGAAGAAGGCAGTGGTCGTGGACATCACAGAGCATTGCCATTAACGTTAAACTCCATGGTGCGGCCTTATCTATTGCAGTAGGAAGCAGTTCAAGACTGAAAGATGTGATTCCTACTCCAACCTTCCCTTCTTGCTCCTTATCTCCTTACACATACACACCCCTGCTCAACAGAGGTTTAGCTCCTTATCTCCTTACACACACACACACACACACACACCCACCCCACCCTCAACAGAGGTTTAGCCTACAGTCTCTGAGTGAAGTGAGAACCTCCCTGTTTGTTCTAATGAGCTGAGATTCCCTCAGGAGATGTCCTCTCCTCCCCCATCATCCTAGATCCAAATTATATGTTCTTGTCCAAGTCAGGTCGCTTCTGTTCAATGACTTGATCACTGCTTCCTTTTTTACTCTTCTGTTTTTATTTGGTTAACAGACAGTATGTGAATTTGGTGGGTTTTTCCTGGGCCAGTGATGGAGAGAGATTCACTTCAGCTAGGAGTGATGGCAGCTGAGGGAAATTCTCGCCCAACTAAACCCAGAACACAAACTTAACATTGAAAAGTGAGCTCCAGTCTTTGGATGCGAGGAGTATGAAGTACATTGTGCCTTTCAGTGTGATGTGTGGTACCGAAATCTCAGTAGTTTGCAGAAAGGTGGTTTGAGACTAAATATGGGCCTGGAGCTTGCAGAAGTGTGTATGCATTCTTGGGTGGCTGACTCATCAACTTGTATTCCTACTTAACATTTTGATCAGAATGAACTTGTCAATCAAAAAAAGAAGAGGACAATCAATTTGAGAAAAACAGAAATAGATATTTTAAAATAAAACCATTGATATTTTACTTTCCGTACCTTGGATTGTCACAGCTGAATGAAGCAAAAGAATGTGAATTGTTTTCTTTTGTTATTGTTTTCAGGTGTTGGCCTCTGAACCAGTTTTCAAACTCTAGCCTGCATCAGAATCACCTGGAGGGCTTGTTAAAACAAGTGTTAAAACTAGTGTTAAAACACTAGTTTCTGGGCCTCAACCCGGAGCCCCCAAATTGGCATTTCTAACAAGTTCCCAGGTGATGTCCCTGCTGATGGTCAGGGGACCATGCTTTGAGAATCTCTGCTTTAAACTAAGGAAGTGTCACCTGGTGGGATGAGCTACCTGGTACTGGACACAGGCATTTGAATTGACAATTGGTAGGTAGTATGTCTAAGCTTAATTCGTGTACTAAATGCTGCTGGTCAATACTTAATCATTCCACAAACATGTATTCATCTCCAGCTGTGTGTACGTGTGCCCAAGGACTGTAGCTAAAGTAACTTTTATCAGTATGTATGAAATCACTAGTCTTTATTTTTAAAGGTCTGTGGTTTCTTGGAAGTAGCTCAAAGATTAAGGAAGACCTTTGATCTGCAGTGTAAAATCAGCCAGTCATGGGTCAGGAGGGCAAAAGCCCAGCCCTCTCTTCGGAGAGGTTTAGGGTATGGTCTGCTGATGACCAGATTTTCCTCAGCCCCCAATATCCATGTCCACACCAAGCAGATCCTCGTTCTCTATGTGACTGTCTTTGTTACTCTTGGGGGTTTCGATAGATCACATGTGGCCAAAACCTCTTTTTCTCAATGAAGAATCATATTGGACTTTTATTCTGTTCAGTTAGTTTACACCACAGCCTGGTCCTCAATCCAGACTACCTGTGTGAAGTGACTCTTCCCATGCTGGTCTGTTAAATCCTGCCCTCCTTGGTGCTAGACTCCAGTCGTGCCTCAGGGCACACGAGAAAACACACAACTCTTCTGTTGGCCTCTGTTGTGGTTTTGAAGTTTGTACTTTCTCTGTGGGTGCCAGTTAAATATTGGAGAGCGAGGAATGTGTACTTCCCTGGCTTTAAACCAAGAGAAGGTTACGAGCTTACTGGATCGAGGGTAAAATCTGAGAACCAACATTTAGAGTTTTGTGCTTTTCTCTCATTCCAACCCCTTGTAGTACTGATCTTTCGCATGAGCGGAGTGAATGACAGGTAGTGACAGAGTCCAAAATGAAGGTGTAAATAGCCAGTTATTGTCTCAGTAGCCAAGGAATAATAAAACTGAGAAATAAAATACGACTCAATGTAAAAGTGACCCTGGTGCTCTTTAGAAATCTTGGCCTGAGCTGCTATAAAATACCCTTTCAGAAACAAGACCTTATCAGTAAGGTAAGAAAAATCAAGGCCAGTTAAGGCAAAGTGCTGTGAATTTGAAACTCAATGGAGAAACATCAGTCTGGGATAGGTCTTCAGGTATTCAAGATAGAGTGTCATGAAAAACCTGAATTCCAGCAATTCTTAGATTAGGTTGCCAAAGGAGGAAGGTAGTGAAGGAGAAAAAATGGAAAGCTTAAATTCCATCTTTCTTGAGCTTTTAGATTGTGATAATGATCTCATTGACTTTCATTTCTGTATCCCTGTTGATCTGGAATTTAGTGCCTGACTTTTGTTCTTTTGGATCCAAATTTCTCTTTTCCTCCTTCCCTGTTCACATCTCTGAGAAGCTGGTATCCCCATTTCTTTGGTCCCCTATTCTGCTTTCCTTTCCCTTTCTTTCAGTCTTTAATCCCATGTATCCAGTTTATGAAATCTCCCTAGCCCTCCTGAGGCAGTGGAGATACCAACCAGAAGTTGTAAAACTTAGTAGAGACCTGACGCACATTTTGAGGAGAAATTGTCCTGTTGGAATTGCTCGAAGGGCTACCTACTGGCACCATCAGCAGAGTTACAGAATCTTAGGTGCTGTCTAAGGAGGAACTTGGAGGAACACGCAGCCCCTCATTGCCTACAAACAGGGAATCCTGTGTGTCCACCAGGGAATTAGAAATTAAGGTTTCTTCACTACTTCTATGGTAGGGCTGTCTGGAATTCTGTTTCAGACTGTGAGGCTCTGGGCTTGGAATCTAGCCACAAGGGGTTTCTTATAAGGAGCTGGAAGGGGAGGGGGCAGGGGTTACACGTTCATGTCATTTCATTTTGATCCTGCTCTCTCCATGTTTCTTTCAGAAGATAAATCTAAAGATACAAAGTCTGCATTTGATATAATGCCTTAATCACTGAGTCTACAATTAATGTTGACTGTTTTAGATTGTAAGCTCCTGGAGAGCAGTATTGCTGTAGTAGGAATGTGTTAACAGTGTCATATGTGAAAGAACAAAATAAATACTTTGATTTTGTGATTCTATGCATGTCTTTCTACCCAGAGTGATTATCAGGATAAGTGGTCTCTCCATTGGCCATTACCGTAAGTTTTTAAGATGTCAGTCTTTTAAGTGGCAAGATCCCTTTATAGTTTTTATCTCACTCTCCTCTCCTCTTACTCTACTTAAAATGACAAGCTTGGGACACCTGGGCGGCTCAGTCGGTTGAGTGTCCGACTTTTGGTTTCAGCTCAGGTCATGATCTCAGGGGTCAAGCTGGCGTGGGGCTCCGTGCTCAGCGGAAAGTCTGCTTGAAGATTCTCTCTCCCTCTCCCTCTGCCCCTCCCCCTGCTCACCCTCTTTCTCTTTTAAATAAATCTTAAAAAAATATAAAAATAAAAATAGGGGTGCCTGGGTGGCTTAGTCGTTAAGCGTCTGCCCTCGGCTCAGGTCATGATCCCAGGGTCCTGGCATCGAGCCCCGCATTGGGCTGCCTGCTTAGCGGGAGCCTGCTTCTCCCTCTCCCACTCACCCCGCTTGTGTTCCCTCTCTTGCTGTGTCTTTCTCTGTCAAATAAATATTAAAAAATAAAAATAAAATGACAAGCAGCAGCTTTCTGCCCACAGGTTCTGTCCCTGTGCTTTAATAAAACCACCTTTTTGCACATAAATAAATAAAAATGATAGGGGGTGCCTGGGTGGTTCAGTCATTAAGCGTCTGCCTTCAGCTCAGGTCATGGTCCCAGGGTCCTGGGATCGAGTCCCGCATTGGGCTCCCTGCTGAACGGGGAGCCTGCTTCTCCCTCTGCCTGCCGCTCCCCCTGCTTGTTCTCTCTGTCAAATAAATAAATAAAATCCTTAAAAAAAAAGACAAAATTTTAATTTTGTTCTCATTTATAAAAAAGGCAATAACAGTACCATTTCAATTTAGGAGCAATATATATAAAGCACCTAGCACTTAATAGGCAACCAAACCATAGTAACTTTTTGATTATTTTTACTCCAGCTTTCATGAAATTAAAGGTAAGCTCTTCTGGATGAGTTTAGTATCTCTTCACAAGCACTTGACTATAATCTAGGAATGAACCCTAGGACCTAAGGAAAAAGAGAACCAATGCATGTAATTTCAGTTGTGTCTAAAAGGATTTATAGCTGCAATAGGCAATAAAGAAGCTATTAATCTGGTGAATGCCTCATTCTTTATAGATAAAATAGCATAAGATGGATAAAATTTCATGAGAACTGAAACAGCATCCCCTCCCTCCACCCCTGAGAACCCCACCTTCTAGACCCAGCAGGGGGAGACTAGGAAAGCAGTGTAGCAACACAGTTTAGAAACTTGAATTCAGAGATCAGTATGCCTGGTTCAAATTGCAGCTCTACCCCTTAATTAGCTGAGCATTAGTTTCACCTTTTATAAAATTAGTATCTAGTACTCTCCTCATTGGAGTTAAAGATTGAGATAATCTGCGGAAAGCACTCAGTATAGTGCCTCCGAGTGTTGGCTCATCAGGAGGGAAGCAGAAATTCAGGAGGCACAATGTTTTATGCTTTTGTGCCTATTTGTGCTGGGAAGCTAGTGACGGAGCTTAGGCAGAGGCTTGTTTCTCCCTTTTTTTGCCCTTCCATATTGGCCTTTGTAAGCTTCAAGGTGATGTAACTCGGTTTTCCCATCTAGAGCCTGACTTGCTGTGTCTCTAAGACCATTAAAATAACAGAATGGAAGGACCTAGATCAAACTGGAAGAATAAAGGTTTTCTTTTTTTTTATTCTTATGTTAATCCCCATACATTACAGAATAAAGGTTTTCTAAGAATGGTTGGAGGAAGAAGAGAAACTATATATCCTCCTTTCCCTGCCTCTCCCACATTCTTTTTATTTTTTTTTAAAGATTTTATCCATCTTCGAGAGCGAAGAGAGCACAGGAGCAGCGAGAGGGGCAGAGGGAGGAGAAGCAGACTCCCCAGGACCCCGAGATCATGACCTGAGCCAAAGTCAGACACTTAACCGACTGAGCCATCCAGGCGCCCTTCCTCCACATTCTTAATACCCAGCCTTAAGCTACCCCTAGAAAAACTGGGCAAAATCTTGCTAAGGGGTCTCTTCAGGACTGATGACTCCAGAGGTTCCTTCTACCACAGTTGGCAGTTCCCTGTAGTTGAATTAAATGGTAAAAACAACAGGACATGATTTTTTTAGTAATCTCTACACCCAAAGTGGGCCTCAAACTCATGACCCCGAGATCACGAGTCACATACTCCTCCAACTGAGCCAGCCAGGCGCCAACATGATTCTCAATCACCCTCTCGACTGGCTCTTAGTGGGAAAAATTCTTAGGCAAGTTGGGAAAGAAAGGAAAACTGGAATGATGGTAATTCTGTTAGGAGCATTCCTATTACTGTGTTTCTCTCCACTGTCTGTCCCCCTCCCTCCCCAAATTACACTCAGACTAGCTACAAAGCCATTCTGTAAACAGATTCTGGAAACCCACAGCATGACCACCTTTACACAAAATCATTAGAATCTAATCTCCACCAGGGCAGGGATCTTTGATTTTGTTCACTGATGTTACTAAGTGCCCAGAACAGTATCTGGCACATAACACGAACTCAATAAAATACTTGCTGAATAGATGAGTTGAAAGTCAGTGCCAGGGATCAAATGAAGTGTTCTGTGCTTCAAGTCTCTCAATAAAGGTGGGAAGAATGATGTTACCTCTTGTAGCAATTACCTTTTAAAGTCTGGGGGGTTAACAGTGCTATGATTATGCTTCATTAAAGGTGTCGCACGCTTTTCCAAAAATATATTTATTTTTAAAAACAAAAATCAGACAAGTTTTATAGAGTCAAATTTTCCAGAGACAAACTAGAGTTTAGATTTCCACTTAGAGCAAAAGTTAAGCATCAGTAATCTCATGCAGAAGTGTTTCTGCAGGAGGTAAAACATTCTGCTTGACTGCATGCACTCAATTCTCTAAATCTTGTTTGTACTTCTGCCATCATTTTACTCCATTCCAGGGCTCTGGCATGCCAGACAATCTGCCTCTAAAATTCGAAACTTCCAAATTGAGATGAACGATTATTGGGCTTGGGTTGGGGTTTATAACCAATTCGATCATTAATCATTTGTTCCCGGCTCTTGGGGTCACTGCTCAGCCCAATGGCACCTTCTCCATCACTGATTCCTACGACGTCCACTTCTTCCTTTTGTTTCTTACGGGTCTGGAAGTATAAAAGTCTTAGGATTAAGACAATGTTCTTTCCATTAGCAAACATTTATTTGGTACCTGCCATGCACCAGGCATAGGGTGAAGGCTAGGGTTAGGGCCTACAAAACGATAAGCTGAAATCCTAGGTTTAAATGGATAGTAAGGGTACAAGCGGGGATACAGGGACATGGCGAGAAAAGATATAACCCCTACCCTCCAGGATGTCACAGTCTAACAAGGAAATAGGTAAACAGACAAGGACAACAGGGTGATCACAGCTATGACAGGAAAGTCCACACTGCTAAAGAGACATAAAGAAGAGATAAGGAGTTGGGTGTGTCGTGGCAGAGCTTCAGAGCAGGAAGCTGCAATTAGAAAGATAAATAATATACGAGAAGATGGATGTTAGCTGAAACTACTGTGGTCATCATTTCACAATATATGTAAATTACACCATCATGCTCTATGCCTTAAATTTACACAGTGGTATATGTCAGTTATTTCTCAATAAAACTAGAAAAAAAAAGATAAATAAGTTGGCAGACAAGGGAAAGAGGAGGGTGTTTCTTTTTTTTCTTTCAAGATTTTATTTTAAGTAATCTCTACACCCAACATGGGGTTCAAACCCACAACCCCGAGATCAAGAGTCCCATGCTCTACCGACTGCACCAGTCAGGCACCCAGAAAAGGGTGTTTCAGTAAATGTATTATTCAAGAGAATAGATGGAAAAATTAAGGGACTGATAAAGCAATAACCACCAGAAATTAACAACTTCACTGACACCATGAAATTAAATGTAACACAGGAATACAAGGTTTTGTGCTATCTTATCAAAAGGCCTGAATTTTGAGGTCTCATTTTGTTTTCAGGTAAAAGGTTTGGCTCTTGGGGCGCCTGGGTAGCTCAGTCAGTTGAGCATCCACCTCTTGATTTCAGCTCAGGTCATGATCTCAGGGTTGTGAGATCTGGCCCTGCATGGGGCTCCGTGCTCAGCACAGAGTCTGCTTGAGATTCTTTCCCCCTCCTGCTGCTCCCCCCCCTGCTTGCACACTCTCTCTCTCTCAAATAAGTAAATTAATTAAATCTTAAGAAAAAAAGTTTGGCTCTTAAGTCACAAGTGACTGCAGAATTCACCAAGTCGGTATCTCAGTTTGATCATTTTTTTTAAAGATTTTATTTTTAAGTAATCTCTACACCCAACGTGGGGCTTGAACTCACAACCTCAAGATCAAGAGTTGCACAATCCACCAACTGAGCCAGCCAGGCACCCCTCAGTTTGATATTTTTGAAAAGAGAGATTAACACTTATCCCTTAACTACTACTACCTGACTATAAGATGATATTAGATAATAATATTCTCTGAGAGAGTGAACAAATATTTTATCTAGCATTCCTTGGAAGAATGGCTTGACTACTCTAACCACTGGAATCGCCACCATTCTTCACCACTTACTAATGAACTCAGCATTAAATGCCAATGTCACAGTATCATACTAAATCAAATAGGGTATTACTTTATATGTGTGTGTGTGTGTATAAAATGACCTTTCTGAGTTACTCTCTAGTCTACACTACCAATAAGTAACATTACAAATAACTTAGTGAAAACAGGTTAAAAGGCAAAGGATACTATCATTTTATAAGCCATGAGAAACTGAGAATGTCCAAATGGTATGAAATTACTTAAAAGGCTTCCCACCATGAACAACTACTGACTGTTTCAGAATCCAGAGTCATCAAAATATAGTTAAACTCATTTCAGTATCAAATGAAATACCAGTTTCTACTGGTTTCATTTTATTTTAGTTTAGGGCAAATCTATCCCTAAGTTGCTCTAAAACAGGTCAAACCCATTGGATAATTGCCTTTAGCAGAAACACTAACTCAACAGTGAGCTGATTCTGCAGAATCAAAGTTCAGTATGCCAACACTTTATGAGACTCATTACAACTGAAGTTTAAATGATACTGAAAGGACTTTTCAGTGGAAGGCAACCAAGTGTGCAGAGGCACCAAGATCAAAGTTTAAAAGACGAACCATGAGAGATGATGGACTCTGAAAAACAAACTGAGGGTTCTAGAGGGGAGGGGGGTGGGAGGATGGGTTAGCCTGGTGATGGGTATTGAGGAGGGCACATTCTGCATGGAGCACTGGGTGTTATGCACAAACAAGGAATCATGGAACACTACATCTAAAACTAATGATGCAATGTATGGGGATAATATAAGAATAAAAAAATTTAAAAAAAAAAGATCAAAGTTAAAGATAACTTGACAGTGGAAGATAAAGTAAAGATAAAGATAAATGAGCAAGGACTAGGTCACAAAGGACCTTGTATGCCATCCTAAGGAATCTAGACTTTATTCTCAGAGCCATTGAAGAATTTAAATCTTATTAATGGACATCATTTAATACTGTGGGATAAGCTACACTTAAAAATACATATTGATGGGGTGCCTGGGTAGCTCAGTCGGTTAAGTATCTGCTTTTGGCTTGGTCATGATCTCACGGTCCTGGGATCGAGCCCCACGTTGGGCTCCACACTCAGCAGGGAGTCTGATTCTCCTTCCTCTCCCTCTGCTCCAACTCCCACTTGTGCTCTCTCTGTCTCACTCTCAAATAAATAAATAAATAATCTTAAAAAAAATACATATTGAGCTCCCACCATGATGCAGGGATGAGCTCCTTCCCAAATGCTGGGAGAATCTGTTTTTTGACTCTTTCAGCTTCTGGTGGCCACTGGCATTCCTTGATTTGTGGCCACATTGCTCCAATCTCTGCATCCGCGATCACATTGCTTTCGCCTGTTGTGTCTGTGAAATCTCCCTTTGCCTTCTCTTACAAGGATACATGGAATGGCATTTTAGGGCCCACCCATGTAATCCAGGATAGTGTCTCCATCTCAAGATCCTTATCACATCTGCAAAGACCCTTTTCCATATAAGGCAACATTTAGAGGTTCAGGGATTTGGACCTGAGAGCCTTGGGAGTCACTGTTCAGTGAAGAGAAGACAAACGTGGTATCTACAATCAAGGTTCCTAATGTAAATGCTACAATAAACAAATCATTGTAAATTAGAATAAATGCTATAAAATAAAAGGATAAAGTGCTTTGGGGCGCCTGGCTAGCTTAGCTGGTAGAGCATGTGACTCTTGAGCTTGGGGTTGTGAGTTCAAGACCCATGGTGGGCACAGATTATTACTTAAAAAAAATAAAATTAAAATAAAGTGCTTTGAGAGACCCTAAGGAGGGATAGCATGGACGGGAATGACACCCCTAATTTGAATAGGGTCAGAAGCAGCCTCTCAGACTAAAGAAGCAACGTTTCAACAGACATGAAGACGGGGAAGAGGAAAATAACATGTACAAAGGCCATGCACGATAAACAGCTTGGCGTGTTCAAGCAAATGAAAGAAAGCCAATGTGCCTGGGATACAGAAGCCAGGGCAAAGAATGGCAGGAGCTGAAACCTGAGGAGGCAGAACATACAAAATTTGGAGGTCATGATAAGAAACTGAGATTTTATTCTAAGTGCAAGAAACCATTGAGTTCCAGGGGAATGACATGATCTGAAAATTTTTAAAGAGCATTCTAGAAACCTGACATAGAATAGATTAACGAGATAAAAATGGAAGTAGGAAGACCACTGAGGACGCAACCGAGATTGTAGAGAGAGAGGTGATGGTAACTTGGACTAAGGTAGTAACCATGGAGATGCACAGGGTGAATCCAAAGGGTAGGAAAAGGGAGAACTCAAGAGTGACTCCTAGGTTTCTGGCTCGAGCAGCTGCAGAGATACTGACATAGGGAACACCTGAAACTGGCTTGAGGAAGAAATCAAGAGGTCTTTTGTTTTAACATGTTAAGTGCAGGAGACTGAACAGTGACTCCCAAGGCTCTCAGGTCCAAATCCCTGAACCTCTAAATGTTGCCTTATATGGAAAAGGGTCTTTGCAGATGTGATAAGGATCTTGAGATGGAGACACTATCCTGGATTACATGGGTGGGCCCTAAAATGCCATTCCATGTATCCTTGTAAGAGAAGGCAAAGGGAGATTTCACAGACACAACAGGCGAAAGCAATGTGATCGCGGATGCAGAGACTGGAGCAATGTGGCCACAAATCAAGGAATGCCAGTGGCCACCAGAAGCTGAAAGAGTCAAGAAACAGATTCTCCTCTACAGCCTCTGGAAGGAGCGTGGTCCTGCTGACACCTTGATTTGGGACCAGTGATACTGATTTCAGATTTCTGGCCTACAGAATGGTAAAGGAATACATTTCTGTTTTTTTTAAACCACCAAGTTTGTGGTAATTTGTTACGGCAAGCCACAGGAAACTGAACACATTAAGTTTGAGATGCCTTCCAGCATCCAAATAGAGGTTTCAAATAAGCTGTTGGTAAAAGAGTCTGGAGTCCAAAAGTTAAAGTTATTGTTTTAAATATCCCTAAGGATTCGAAAGTTGTACTCTTACCTCCAGGTCCTTTCGAATGCTCTCAAACTCCTCAATGTCATCAAGCTTCAGCTCCAGGCGGGTTGGTTTTCGCCGCAGCATACTGAGATCAACACTGAGGGCCAGACCCAGTGAACTATCAGCTGTTAGAAATAGCAGAGGAGGAAAAACCGGAGGGGATAAACCTCAGCTACAAATACAAGATCAATTTGTCAGCATGCATGTTAAAGGAATGGTGATACAAAAGACTCATTTGGGTTCACACATAGACTTCTAAGTCATCAGATGTATGATTATTACATGATGAAGATCCATAACTCTGCAATTCCAAAAAAAACCAGTCTTCTTCAAGAAAAAAAGAGCAAGCTGCCTATAAAAGAGGATTCTAAGCAACAATCACTTTAATCTTACACTCCAGTCACATTCAAAGAAATACTCTAGCTCAGAGAATAAAGTTAAAATAACATATCTTAATTCAGTATAATTACTGGGAGAGTACATAAGCCATTAAATTTGATCGACTCTGCATAAGAACTGTGACAGATTTGTTATCACTCCTGAATACTGAAATCAGCTTACTAAATCTCATGAAAACTCCGTATAACTCACCAACTCACAGGGTTATCCTCAGGGTCTAAACAGGTCCTAAATGGATAGGTCATTCATTCATTAAACAAACACTTCTTATGCTCCCTCTCCAGAGTTAAAAGGCATAGCCACAGCCTGTGGGGAAAACAAACATGTAAACAAAAAATTGCAACATATTCTAATAAGGACTCTGATGGAGGACAATGCAATGGCACCACACAGGCACCCAATCCAGTCTGGGTGGAGTGTGGGGTAAACAGGGACATGGAAGGCCTTCTGGAGGAGATGTCTTAGCTGACTTGTGAAGGGCAGGCAGAGAAAGGGGAGTAAGGTAGAGAGAACAAGAACACAAAGAGGCTCAAAAGAACAATCCTGAGGCTGAAAGCCCAAGGTAATGCTTATGCTAACAAAAAACAATTTTTTTTAAAGACAGTGAAACTCCCCAAGTCAGTTTAATACCTGTTAATGGCATCATCTTTATATTCTCCATAGCATCCAGCAGAGTGTACCTATAATAACCACTCAGTACATGTGCTGTTGAATAAACTGAGAAACCCAAATAAAGTTAAATGAACTTTTCTTGAGCACTGTGCTACACTTTTCCATTCCCATTCTTTACATTTTTATTTGAACACAGAAACCCTGTGATGCTGGCAAAATTACCTCTATTTTATAAATGAAGTTGAAACTCTTCAGTTTGGTTAATAAATGTCAGCCTCCTATAAAACTTATACATAGGTCACATGGTGAGGATTAAATGAGAATGATGTAAACAAAAGCTCCTTTAAAGTATGTGCAGCTATAGGGGTGCCAGGTTGGCTCAGTCAATAGTGCATCAGACTCTTGATCTCAGGGTCATGAGTTCAAGCCCCACATTGGGTGTGCAGCCTACTAAAAAAAAAAAAAAAAAAAGTGGACGCCTGGGTGGCTCAGTTGGTTCGGTGTCTGCCTTTGGATCAGGTCATGATCCCAGAGTCCTGAGATGGAGTCCTGGGATCCAGTCCCACATAGGGCTCCCTGCTCAGCGGGGAGTCTGCTTCTCTGCCCCTAACCTGGCTCATGCGCACATGCACAAGCCCACTCTCCCTCTTTTAAATAAATAAATAAAATCTTTAACAAAAAAAAGTATGTACAGGTATAAACTATTATTACATCTATTTAGGATGTAGCTAGAGACTTAAGTATACAAAAGAAGAAACATATCCTTCTGTGAAGCTTGGAACAGAACAGGGGATATTCTCAACACAAACAGTGGCACATTACATTTCATATTGTTTTACATTGTTTCAGATATTATCTTGGGACGCCTGGCTGGCTCAGTCGGTGGAGCATGGGACTCTTTATTTCCGGGTTGTGAGTTCGAGCCCAACGTTGGGTGTAGAATTAAAAATAAAATCTTAAAAAAAAAAAAAAACCTAAAATAAATAAATAAATCAGGTACTATCTTAAAGCCAATGTAAACAAATGGTAGAGGAAGCCAAAGTTCCAAGGGAGAGCAGGGGAGGAAAGAATATTTCAAAGAAAAAAGCTCTGCTGTACATTTTCTTGTATTTTCTTTTTTTTTTTTTTTTTTTAAAGATTTTATTTATTTATTTGAGAGAGAGAATGAGATGGAGCATGAGAGGGGGGAGGGTCAGAGGGAGAAGCAGACCTCCCGCTGAGCAGGGAGCCCGATGCGGGACTCGATCCCGGGACTCCAGGATCACGACCTGAGCCGAAGGCAGTCGCTTAACCAACTGAGCCACCCAGGCGCCCCTTTTCTTGTATTTTCTTTAGTTTTCTGCAAACTGTAAAGCTCGCCACTAGGAAGTAGTACAGGGTAAAGGGCAAAAGTTCTCGCTCAAGAAAAAGGGCAGAGGACAGAGATTTTAATCCCACACGCCACTGATCTTGGACAATTAGCTTCATCTTTCACTAGACCTTAGTTTCCTCGTGTTCTGTACTCTTGCTTAGATTGAACGAGGTAAGGCAGTGTAAGTTTCTGGAACATAATTTGGCATTTGGTAAACGCCCAATAAACAATAGTTATTATTACTGTAATTGTCCTTGGCGAGGTTAGGGGCGGCTCTGTCCAGCTCGAGGAACACCAATATTTTAAGTATCTTCACCCCCGACATGGGGGCCAAGTCCTCGTCTTGTTCATCTCCGCTGCCCCAGGCCCCAGCAGAACACAGGGCCACGCAGAGTTGCCGGTGTGCACTTTACCTGACGCCTTCACAGGCATCTTCTCACTCTGAATCAGATACAAAGACCGGGCTGAAGACAAACAACAAAAGAAGGCCACGGCTCCTCCTTCGGGTCTTTATTTTACTTTGGCGCTAGAGGGCTCTTCGAGCTTAATCTGTCGCCAATGCCCAAATCCCCAAAAATTCACCCAGCTCAGAAGACCCTTGGGAAAACTTCCCGACAGCAGAGGAGGAGAACAGCACTCCCTCCGCTGCTCCAGAGTGGCACTCCCGGGTCCAGAGCGAGGGTTTCCATGGCAACATGGCCCTCCGCTCCAGGACGACTGAAGCCTCTCGTAAGGCCAGGAGCGACGTGAGGCCTCGGAAGCCCTCCATTTGCTCCGGAGTTCAGCCCCAGGCCGCGCGACTCGACGAACCTACCTCTTTTCAAGCCTGCTCAGCGTTTTCCCGGAACCCCGGCGCCCACCGCGAATCTTCTGCTAAGCGAACTGGACTACACTTCCCAGACTGCTCTGAGATTCTCTCCTGCAGAACCTCGTCTTCCGCGTGCTTTTCTCAGAGTCTCCACGGTTCACGCTTCTCTTCGCGCCACGACTCCTCCGTACTACAACTCCCATCATGCTCCACGCCACCCAGGACGCTGCGTCGGCCCTCGGCCCACTTCCGGCCAGTGACGTAGTTCCGCTTTGCTGGGCGCGCGGTGGACCGTCTGAAACGCAGCTCGGCTTTCGTTGGGGCTTCGCGGCTCGGGAGCTCAGCATGGCTACCTCACGAGGCTCCTCCACGGTACGGATCTCAGCTCACTCTGGCGAGGAACGCGGAAGGGGTTGGGGGACAAGCGGTTCCTGCGAGATGGGGCCGCTCGGGAACGGCCTAAGGTGGAGGAGGACTGAGGTGAAAGGCTGCGAGACTCGATCCTGTCTTAGAGGAGCAGCGTTTTCCTGATCCCTAAGTGCGTTCCTGTGTTTTAGTTCATTTGCACCTCTCACTACAGCCCCAAACTGTAAATACCTCTTCCAACTGGTCCAAAAATGGAGCTCTGGAAGGGAGTAGTATCTTGGCTCAGATTTATGTCTACGTCAGATTTCTTAATTATAGTAAGGCCTCCTAACTTCATATATATTGCCTTACGTCTGAATACGTTTGAAACGTGTAGACCAACAACTAACTAGTCCCCCTCAGTATTGCGTTGGTTATTCGTGATCCTTGATGTTTCCCCTGTGATGAGCAGTAGCCTTGGAAGTTTCATAAAACCCAAGAAGAGATTGCAACGGAACGAGGTAAATATGTTCCAAAGCAAATCTTTGATAGAAAAATTACCAAGAGTAATTCACTAGTTTTATTAGCTTTTTCCTATCTGCAAAACCTAAGTAATTGAGGGACACACACGCCCCTGCCCCCAGTCAGTGGAGATATCCTAAATGATGACCAACTTGTCCTTTCCTTTGGGGAAGAAGTAGGATTGAAGCTCAGGATGAGCTCCATCCTTTGGGGAAGGCTAATAAATGACTAAGATTAAGCCTCAGGTTAATCCATGTCTTCGATTTATCAGGCAGCCAAAACTAAGGCACCTGATGACTTAGTTGCTCCTGTTGTGAAGAAACCACACATCTATTATGGAAGTTTGGAAGAGAAGGAGAGGGAGCGTCTGGCCAAAGGAGAGTCTGGGATTTTGGGAAAAGAAGGACTTAAAGCTGGAATTGAAGCAGGAAATATTAACATAACCTCTGGTAAGATGCAAATAGTGAGTCTCTCTTTATCTTTGTATTATACTCAGAAATTTCAATGAAACTTGGATTTATGTAAGGCCATCCTTTGCCTACACTGGTTAGCATCATCCAAAGAGCCTTTCTCTTAAAACCTTTTATACAATTTTTCTTCCATTGAATTGTTAGTAATCTTACCAGGAATTTATTCAGTGTGTATTTGGATTCAAGTTGATTCCATTTGTCTTCCAGAGATCTAGTATAGTTCTGGCATTGGTTTGAAGCTACTATGGTTTGTAACATTCTCTCCTTTTTAATTTCCTAATTTTTCACGCTAAATGAAATATCTGTTTTAAATCATAAAAGTAATATTTTTATTTTGAAAGAAATCAAAGTGTTAGGGCGCCTGGGTGGCTCAGTCGGTTAAGTGTCTGCCTTCAGCTCAGGTCATGATCTTGGGGCCTTGGGATCAAGCCCCACATTGGGCTCTCCGTTCATGAGGGAGTCTCCTTCTCCCTCTCACTCTCCCTCTGTGCACGTGTGTGCGTGCGCTCTCTCTCTCAAATAGATAAATAAATAAAATCTTAAAATCAAAGTGTAGAAATGTGTAAAGTAGAAAATCCTGTAATCCTTATTAATTGGCTCTATGTCTTTCCAATTTAATAAAGCTGTAAAAATTTGTCATTTTTTTCACAAATGAAACATATACAAATTGTTTTATAACTTGCATTTTTCACTGATACACTGTTGAGGATAGCTTTCCACATCAATAACTAATGGTCCTCTCTATCTTTATTTATTTATTTAGAGAGAGCACGCAACCGCACATGTGCATGGGGGGGGAGGGGGAAACGGAGAGGGAGAGAGAGAACCCCATGCAAGCTCCACGCTCAGCATGGAGCCCAATGTGAGGCTCGATCTCGTGACCTGAGATCTTCTCTAAAGTTATACATGTTTGTCATAAGAAATTCAAACAGTACAGAGGGTAAAAAGTGAAGAGACTTTTCTACAGAAAGGACTTAAGTTTCTCATTGATCTTCCCACACATTTTCTTTTCTATATACGTGCACTTTAATGACTTTTTTTTAACTGTTCAGACTGTTTTAGGTTGCATCACCACTGTAATTCTCACTTTTTCATCAAAATCCTTGTATTCAGGGGTGCTTGGGTGGCTCAGTCAGTTAAGCATCTGACTCTTGACCTCAGCTCAGGTCTTGATGTCAGGGGTGTGAGTTCAAGACCCACGTTGGGCTCCACGCTGGGTGTGGAGCCTACTTAAAAAAAAAAAAAAATCGGGGCGCCTGGGTTGCTCAGTCGTTAAGCATCCGCCTTCGGCTCAGGTCATGATCCCAGGATTCTGGGATCGAGCCTGTGGGGCTCTCTCCTCAGCGGGATGCCTACTTCTCCCTCTCCCACTCCCCCTGTTTGTGTTCCCTTTCTCGCTGTCTTCTGTCAAGTAAATAAATAAAATCTTAAAAAAAATAAATAAAATTTAAAAATCCTTGTATTCAGTGTGGGTTTTAAAACTAACCGCTAGAGGGGGCGCCTGGGTGGCTCAGTCAGTTAAGCGACTGCCTTCAACTCAGGTCATGATCCCAGTGTTCTGGGATCGAGCCCCACATCAGGCTCTCTGCCAGCGGGAGCCTGCTTCTCCCTTTCCTTCTGTCTGCCGCTCCCCCTGCTTGTACTCTCTCTCTCTCTGTCAAATAAATAAAATCTTCAAAAAATATATTTAAAAATTTTTTAAAAACCTGCTAGATTATTCAGAAAGCCTTTAGTCAAGACATGGATAGAATTGGAGGGGATTATGCTAAGTGAAATAAGTCAAGCAGAGAAAGACAATTATCATATGGTTTCACTCATGTGGAACATAAGGAATCACGGAGGACCACAGGGGAAGGGAGGGAAAACTGGGAAGAAATCAGAGGAGGAGACAAACCATGAGAGACTCTGGACTCTGGGAAACAAACTGAGGGTTACAGAAGGGAGGGGTGGGGGGACAGAGTAACCGGGTGATGGGAGGAGGGCAGGTGTTGTGATGAGCACTGGGTGTTATATGCAACTAATGAATCGTTTAACACTACATCAAAAACGATGTACTATATGTTGGCTAACTGAACATAAAAAAAAAGCCTATAATCAAGGGATAGCATTTTCATGGAAATTATCTCCAGTTTCTTAGTTACATTTGTAGATGTCCACAGACTGGGACTATTTTAGAGAATAGCTTTGGCAAGTGTTAAAATAATGTGTCTATTTTATCTTCTGGATAGAAGGTGTCTACTTAATTCATTTGCTGAAGGTGCTTCATACTCTTTTTCATCTAAGTTATGTGTTTATATAGGTGTAAGGTTGTCAAAATAAGATGGCATGGGGGCGCCTGCATGGCTTAGTCAGTTAAGCATCTGACTCTTGATTTTGGCTCAGATCATCACCTCAGGGTCATGGGATCTGAGCCCTGCATGGGGCTCCCCACTCAGTGGGGAGTCTGCTTCTCCGCTCTTCCCCCCACTCATACATGCGCTCTCTCTCTCAAATAAATAAATAAAATCTTTAAAATAAAAAAATAAGTAAGATGGTGTGCAGTTTTCCTGCCTTTTAAAGCTATGTAATTTAGTTTTTTGTGTTTGGCACAATTTAATAAACTGAGAAACAGTAAACTCTGAAGTATATAATGGACTAGTTCCTAGAGGACATGCAGACTGGAATTATAAGAAATTATTTTTTCCCCTTATTTGAAGAAGATCTGGTGATTATGCTGATATTGCCTGTTCTTTTTATAGGAGAGGTGTTTGAAATTGAAGAGCACATCAGTGAACGACAGGCCGAAGTGTTAGCCGAGTTTGAGAGAAGAAAGCGAGCCCGGCAAATCAATGTTTCCACTGATGACTCAGAGGTCAAGGCTTGCCTTAGAGCCTTGGGGGAGCCCATCACACTTTTTGGAGAGGGTCCTGCTGAAAGAAGAGAAAGGTGTCCTTTCTAAATATTTGATCTCTTTTTTAATCACAAAGTTCTACTTTCAAATTTCTGTTGATACTTGTAGCTAAGACTTTAATGGAATGTCTCAGGTAATGTTAATAGAATATCTAACTAAGTTGTTTTTATATAGTTTAGCCCATGATCTGAGTAGACCAATTTTTTACTCCACTACTAATTTTTCTTTATAAACTATGAATAGGGTGTTAACATGAGAACCCTCTCTCCCCAATATGGAATTGTGAGTTGAGTAAATATGTGTTGTCGAACTTTGAAAATTTAGACAACACACACGTTCCCCTTGTCAGTGTCATAAAACATAATGATAAGTATTTGGGGTTATTACTGAAAAGGCGCACTTTCCTCAGATGATACTCCTCTTGTGATTTTATGGTTTCAGAGTCTCTTAGTGACGGCTAGTCATACACAGTGATGAGGACCTCCTTTGTCTTTCTGTCCACTGTCCCATCTCTCCCTTTCATCATTTTTTCCCTTATTTGCATAGTCTGCACATTTAATCACTTTAAAACCTCTACCATATCTCATGTCCATTAAGTAGAACCAGTAATGCTGGGCCTGTTTAAATTACAAGAAAAAAAAAACCACTGTACCAACCTAGTATCTTACAAACCCAGCCTGGCTGGCCACAAGGGTTGGGGAGGGTAGGAGAGGAGGGGGCACCCCTGGGCAGTGGCTGGGTGGCAGGAAGGGCTAAAGGACAGAAAGAAAAGGAGGCTCCCAGGTGGGAGGGGACTGGTTGTCCTAATAGGGGTGGGGTGCAAAAGGTACTTCAGAAGAGTGGAACTTGGGGAGTGGACAGGTCAGTGCTTTCTCCACCAGAGCACAGTGTTGGAGGAGGTGCTCCATGCCACCGTCTGCCTACCCCTGGCACTTGGAGAACAGTGACCCATGAGCCCTGGGCATGACGAGCCCCTCTGAGACATGAATGACAGCCTGCCCCTCCTGCCATGGTCCCCTTTTCCTTGAGGATCATCTACTCCTCACTTAGTGCACTGACTCTCTTCGGGCCCTTACCCCTCATTTGCTCTTCAGCCTGCTGCAAACTGACCACTGTCACATCGAAATTGCTCTTTATTAAGGTCACTCACTCCTCTTTACTAAGAATGGCCCTGTCAGCCACTCCCTCCTTGAAAACACTCCCTTTCATAAAACCAAGTCTAAATTTCACTCCTATTTCTCTGGCTAATTCTTCTGAGCCCCATTTTTCCCCTGCCCAACCTTTATATAAATTGTAGTTTTTGGGGGCGCCTGGGTGGCTCAGTTGGTTAAGCGACTGCCTTCGGCTCAGGTCATGATCCTGGAGTCCCTGGATTGAGTCCCGCATCGGGCTCCCTGCTCGGCAGGGAGTCTGCTTCTCCCTCTGACCCTCCTCCCTCTCATGCTCTCTGTCTCTCATTCTCTCTCTCTCTCAAATAAATAAATAAAATCTTAAAAAAAAAAAAAAAAAAATTGTAGTTTTTGCCCTTATTCCGCACTCATCCTGGGCAATCAGATCCACTCCCATGGCATCATTTACTGTGTATATTCTGTTGACTCCCAGATCTCTGTGGCCTAGATATCCTGTAGGTACTTCAAACTGGACATGTCTAGATTGAACTCATCTGTTTCCCACCTTCTATTCTCCTTGCAAATAACACTACCATTCACAGGTTTCAGTTGCCTCACCTCCTTTGTAATCCATCAGCAAAATCTGTTTCTAGATTTGTACCGAAATGTACCTCCGGTGTGTCCTCTTTTCTCTGCCTTAATTGCTTTCACACCTAGATTGTCGTAATAGCCCCAAACATGTTGTGTTAATTGCTTGCTTAAAATCCATCAGTGTCTTCTTATTAAACATAGAGTAAAAAACTGTTGATCATGCTCTTCAACCTCTTATGTCACTCTTTCCCAATTTACTAGACTTAGTACCCTTAAGGGTCTTCCTGGAATAGTAAAACTCTTTTTCTGTTTTTTTCCATTTAATTTTTTTCTCTTTTTGTTCCCCTCTCTTGCCTTTAAAGCCTTTTTATTCTTTTGGTTTCAGCATAAATACCACCTTCTCAAAGAAGACTTTTATCATCCCTGCTCAGTAGGGAGTCTGCTTCTCCCTCTCCCACTCCCCCTGCTTGTGTTCCCTCTCTCGCTGTGTCTCTTTCTCTCAAATAAATAAATCTTAAAAAAAAAGAGACGATTCCTAAATAGTAGGTTGATTTCCCTACTTTTATTATTCCCTCTTCAATCCATTCTCTCTCTCTACTTCCCCAGGGAATCTTTCTCAAATGTAAACCCTCCTTGCTACTACTACTACTCCTGACTACTCTTTATGACCTGGCCCCTACTTACATTTGCAGCCCTCTCTCTCACCAGCCCTTCTCTGGTGCTCCAGGCTCCAGCCACATTGAAATATTTGCGATTCCAACCTCACCAAGCTTTTCTTACTTTCAGACCTTTACATCTGTTGAACCCTCTGCTTCAGCTGTCCTTCTCCATTCTTGACCTATCGACCTTACTAAATGAGGACTCAGTTCAGGAAACACCTCCTCTGTGAAACCTTCCCTGGTCCTCCCTGCAAGCCTAGGTTAGGTATTTTTTTTATGTTCCCCCTTAGTGCCCAGTACATACCATTGTCATAATACTTAGTATAATGTATTGTGGTTCCCTGGTACTTTCTGTCCACCCACCTTCTCCACCGCCCTCCTCCCCTCTACCAGGATTATGCTAACTTGGGATCAAGAACTGCTTCTTAGTCATTTTCGTACACCTAGCACCTCAGTCAGTATCCGGCACATTGTGGCATTGAACGAAGATTGGCTGTATTCACAGACCAGGTGGTAGTAGTGTTGGGGCTAGTTGACTCTAAATTGAATAGGATAATTGCTTATAGTTCTAATTAGGGAATCTTCAAATAAGACTGAGTGAACGAAATCACACTGGAGGTGCACCTGGCTGGTTCAGTCAGAAGAGCATATGACTCTTGATCTTAGGGTTGTGAGTTCCAGCCTCACACTGAGTGTAGAGGTTACTTAAAAAAAAAAAATAAGAAATCACAGTGGGAGTTTAGGCATGACAACTTGACTCTTAAAGAAGGTTGCTTGGCGTTTAAATGGTGAGAGAATAGGACAAGCTTTCTCTTCTTAGACACACTTTTCACAGTCTAATCTCGACTCCATTTAAATTATAATCTTTTTTGTTCCAGGTTAAGAAATATCCTCTCAGTGGTTGGTACTGATGCCTTAAAAAAGACCAAAAAAGATGATGAGAAATCTAAGAAGTCCAAAGAAGAGGTAAAATATGTCTTTGGTTTCACAGTATGAAAGTGAAGGAAATGAGGGGTGCTCTCATTTTCTTTTGCCGGGTTTTGCTTTGCCAGGGGGAAGGGAATGTGTTTGAGGATTCCACCATTTAGGAATAGTTGTTGGGAATAGTTTGTGGTTCCTATGTAGGTGTAAGTGGGTTTCCCATTCAGGAAAAAAAAACATAGGGTTCCTGGTGTAACTTTTAACAAGGAACAGGAAGCCATGCAGTAAGAGTTCATAAAAACAGTAGAAAGCACACATGCCTGATTTCATCCTATTACTGAACTATTTCACCCTTTTTTCTGGGCAGTTACAATAGAGAATTGACAGCTATGAGAGGGCAGGAATGCTTCAGACTTAACATTTCTGCTCTTAATTTCACTTTCAGTATCAGCAAACCTGGTACCATGAAGGACCAAACAGCCTGAAGGTCGCTAGACTATGGATTGCTAATTATTCACTGCCCAGGTAAAGAGAGCCTCTAGAAGGAGAAAGAAGCATATTTTTTCTTGTTTTCTCTCGAGGACTGAGGATCTGTTTTAGAAAGACTGGTTAAATGAAAATTGAGTATTAGGGATACTCTATGGACCTTTTTCTCAACCTGTTTGCTCATGGTAATCATCTGTGTCATAGGGCAATGAAACGCTTGGAAGAGGCTCGTCTCCATAAAGAGATTCCTGAGACAACCAGGACCTCCCAGATGCAAGAGCTGCACAAATCTCTTCGGGTAAGATGCTCTCAGTGATTGTCCAATATAGTAAGGGCTTTTAAATAGTCATTAGATTTCCTACTTTGGCCTGCCTCTTGGAAGGTAAAGGCAGCTATGATTATCCCTCCCTGCTTACACTTGCTGTTTGAGAAGAGCCATCATTTAGGGTGGCAGGAACCTACTATGGTTGGTACTCAGCAGAGGCCTTTGGTTCTGCTTTTTAATTCCCTTTTAATATGTCAAAGCTGTACTTTAGCTCTCTCCGTGGCTTTCCTGTGTAAGTTGAGCTGACAGCAAAAGTAATGATACTACTAGTGTATAAGACAGCATGCTGGAGTTCCATTCATGAACATAAGTGTCTCTTAACAACAAGAGAAGTATAGGGGCGCCTGGGTGGCTCAGTGGTTAAGCGTCTGCCTTCGGCTCAGGTCATGATCCCGGGGTCCTGGGATCGAGCCCCACATCCGGCTCCCTGCTCCGCGGGAAGCCTGCTTCTCCCTCTCCCACTCCCCTGCTTGTGTTCCCTCTCTCGCTGTGTCTCTCTCTGTCAGATGAATAAATAAAATCTTAAAAAAAAAAAAAAAAAAAAACGAGAAGTATAGAAGAATCTTGGGGGGTGGGCTAAAACTAGAAAGTTGGGTCTTTTTGGGATTAGCCTATTAATGATTACTATTTGTCCCTTTTTTCCTTTTTTTAAGTCTTTGAATAATTTCTGCAGTCAGATTGGGGATGATCGGCCTATCTCCTACTGCCACTTTAGTCCTAATTCCAAAATGCTGGCCACAGCTTGTTGGTAAGTCCTGTTTTTACAGTGATATTTTTCCTAAGTGGAGGACAGGTTCAGGGTAAAAAGAAAAAACCAGCTTTTGTCTTAGATGCTCATTTCTGTGTCCTTTCTCTGCTTCTCATGATCGCACCAAACTAGAGATGCCAGTTATATTATACACCTGTTATATTATACAAGATAGTCTGCGCTTAGCAGTTCTTTCTATTCATAAGGGACCCCAGAGATCCATGACATGTCAGTCATGTTCTGGACACTAGCATTTTGGAGCAGATACATAGTTTATTGACTGACCAGTTTCCACACCTCAATACGGCTTTTCTTTTTTAGTTAGGTAACCCAGACAAGATACTCTGTAAGCTTCAGTTTCCTTATCTGTACAGTAGGGTGAGATAATGTTGTAAACCATTTTGCCTTAACAGTGCGTGGTATGTGGTAAGGATTCAGTAAGCATGAATTATTGTTTTTATCTTTTATTTTCTTTACTAGTTACCACCACATATGCAGAAAGCTCTTAGGATGTGATAACTTTGTTGTTTTGCTCTATTTAGTTATTTTTGTGGGACATGGCCATCTAGTGACAAGGGAAGCTTCTTTATGTTGTATGCACAGGAACTACTTGACTGGGTAGAAATTGAGATTGGGTCAGGAGAAAGCCAAGGACCTACTCAAATCCTTGCACCTCTGCAAGCCTCAGCTACCTTCCTTATAAAAAGAAATGGTCGTTCCTACATATTTACCTCCCAGGTCTCCTATAAGGATCATTTGAATTGTTAGATATAAAAGTAATTTGTTGGAAATTTTCTGAAATAAAAAGTCTTTTTAAAAAAAATTTACTTTGTAAGCAGAAAATGCTATTCCTATTTAAGGAGATAATATTATTCTTGGATAGTTTAATTCGTCCTACCTTCCTTCACCAATCAATCCAAACGTTAGGGAGAATAGCAACTTGTACTATATTAACTGTAGTCCTGTAGAGGCATCTGGTTGCATGAGACGTGGGTGCAGCTTTCTTCTATAAACCATCAAATCGTAAGCCCTTTAGTTTTCTTTTTCTGTGTACCACTGTAAAGTTTATTGGGGTGAGAAGAGATTGTCCTTTAGGAATGTTATCAAGGTACCTTTTCCTTCCCAGACCAACCCTGGCTGAGATGCTTTCCTTTGTATTTGATAGGAGTGGGCTTTGCAAGCTCTGGTCTGTTCCCGATTGCAACCTCCTTCACACTCTCCGAGGTGAGTTAGAATCTTGTTTAAGTCTCACTCGTGGGCAATCCTGTCGGGACTCCTCTCACCCTTGAGAGCTTTTTCTGTATCTTCACTTAATAAACTTCTATTTCTTTACTCACAAATAAATAAATAATAAATCTCATTTTCCCAGTGTGAACCCTGTCAGACAGCAAAACTATACTAATCTGCCTGACACTCAGACCCAGTACACACAAGATTAATTCTTCTTTTTTTTTTTTTTTTAAGATTTTATTTATTTGAGGGAGAGAAAGAGAGAGAGCACAAGCAGGGTGAAGGGCAGAGGGAGAAGCAGACTCCCTGCTGAGCAGGGAGCCTGATGCAGGACTTGATCCCGGAACTCCAGGATCATAACCTGAGCCAAAGGCAGACGCTTAACCGACTGAGCCACCCAGGTGCCCCAACACAAGATTAATTCTTGATTCAAATTGTCTTGGTTTGGTTCTCACCACAAAGCTGGAAGACAATGAGTTTATATACAAATCACTTTTCTCTCATGTCCAGCCCCATTCTGGCATTGTGCAATCTCTGAACCAAAAAAAGTAAAGGTGGTTTGTGTTTTGCTCTTTTTAATGTAATTTAAATTTTTTTTTTTTTTTTAAGATTTTATTTATTCATGAGAAAGAGAGAGGCAGAGGGAGAAGCAGACTTCCCGCAGAGCAGGGAGCCCGATGCGGGACTCGATCCCAGGACTCTGGGATCATGACCTGAGTCGAAGGCAGACCCTTAACCATCTGAGCCACCCAGGCGCCCCTGTAATTTAAATATTAATTTAAAATAGCTCTTTTTTTTTTAATAGTTCAGCAGTCACTTTAATACCCTATCTGTCCACATGTTCCCTAATATATATTGTGTTAATTCATCATAGTCTGTTTTGCACATAAATTGTAAGGGGTGGGAAACCTTTAACTTTGATTTCTTACACTCCTTCAGGCCATAACACAAATGTAGGAGCAATTGTATTCCATCCAAAATCCACTGTCTCCTTGGACCAGAAAGATGTCAATCTGGCCTCTTGTGCTGCAGATGGTTCTGTGAAGCTTTGGAGCCTTGACAGGTGAACATGACTATTCTGCCCATACTGCGGTCACTAAAGAGTTGCTTGGTTGGTCCTTGGGACCTGAGAATCTGGCATCTAACCCCAGAGATGGTCTAAGAGTCAAGGGAACTTGGTGTGACCATAGAATGTAGGATTTCTTTCTTTGACCTTTTCTCGACAGAGGAGTTATGTTAGGTTTTTCTTATTTTTTAACTTTGGACCTTGATTTTTGCCTCTAACATAGTAGCCATTGTTTTCCCAGTCCAGTTATTCTGGAAAGATCTATTTACACTTCCTGTGCAATACACTGACTTGGAGAAAAGCCCTAGTTGGTAGACTGAGTAAAGATAATATTCTTGGCAGCACATTGGCTCCTAGCAAACGGCCACAGGGGAGAGGACAGTGAAGTTCTGAGGCAATATTGCTAAGGATGTGATGTCTCCTCCCAACAGCTTCCTCCTTTACCTAGAACATATTTTCCCATTACAGCAGTTTGGGGGTTTTTAATGTGTTTATGATTATTGTTTTCCAGGAAATTTGTGAAAGCTCTTTGTTGGCTAAAAGAAATCTGAATTCAGTTGCTTAGTTTTCTTTCTTTGGGAAAGCACATGCGACTTTTCTGCCAGGTTTTTGTACAGAGCTAATTAGCGTCTGTACTCTTTGCCAGACAGGGTCTTACCTCTGAGCACAGCAAGTTTTAATTGGCTTTGGTATCACTTAGCAATATTTGTTCCCCTAGGACTTTGATTAGCTCTATGTATGCACATTGACAAAGTTCCCTTTTTAATTGCCCTCTTTAGGGTTCGTGTTTACTTCCTTTCACTGGTGTTTCAATTCTTTTTTCTGTGGTTGCTGGGGAGTAGAATTTATGGCCACCAAAGGAAACTAAGCCTCTGTTTAGGAGTTCCTTTTTTCGTGTGCATCCTTCAACAAGCTAAAGTTTGAGATAAATTTATCTGTAATCCACTTGTACCAAAACTATTTGTAATTTTTTTTTTTTTAAGATTTTATTTATTTATTTATTAGAGAGCGAGCGAGAGAGAAACAGCATGAGAGAGGAGAGGGTCAGAGGGAGAAGCAGGCTCCCCGCTGAGCCGGGAGCCCGATGTGGGACTCGATCCCAGGACCCTGGGATCATGACCTGAGCCGAAGGCAGTCGCTTAACCAACTGAGCCACCCAGGCGCCCCGTACCAAAACTATTTGATTTCTGTAGCTTCACATCCCTATTAAAATATGTTTTCTTTCTAGAATCTCAGCACTCCTTTGGTGTATATTTTGCTTGTCAGGCTGAATTATCTTTTATTTTTCTCTAATCCTAAATGATAATAGCATTAAGCATTGATTAACATACTGAATTGAGATATAGCAAGATAGTGTGTATTGAAGTGCTGTGGGCAGTTTTGCCCTGTGAGCACATGAAATAGTCCCAAATCTTTTAAGACTTTGGAAGGCAGCTGTGCTCACCAGTATACCACCAACGCTCTTTTAAGACTTTGGGAAGTAACATAAATTGTTAACCCTGCATTTTTAACAGTGAGTTTAGTTAGGATTTGGCCTTTTAAATCCTACAGAACGGGTGCATTTGTCACAATAGTTAATAAATTCAATGAATATTTATGGCTATAAAATAGTTTACTCCTTTCTATTTAATGGTTCTTTTTCAGTGATGAACCAGTGGCGGATATTGAAGGCCATACAGTGCGTGTGGCCCGTGTAATGTGGCATCCATCGGGGCGTTTCTTGGGCACCACCTGGTAAGCCATCCTCTTATTGTTCTATCCATACAGGCCTGTGGCATCTTGTTAACCCCTTATGACTGACTGCCAAGGAAATTTTAAGAACAGAGATCTTCAAGTAGGATTTTCTTGGGCTGCAATGAATCAGAATCAGAAGAGAGTATATGATAAAGTTTGGGCCAACTGTATTTGCTTTTAAACTGCAGTTAATCTGAAATTTCAGTTACTAATTGCCAGAAAACTAGAATTTTCACTCTTCTCTTTCTTGACCAATACTAGTGGTGTTTTGTGGTTTTTTTGGGTTTTGGTTTTTTCCACCGCACATTGTATTTTAGTCTCTCTGCTTACAAGTTGGTCTCCCTTTCTGGGGCACCTGGCTGGTTCATTCAGTAGAGCCTGCAGCTCTTGATCTTGGGGTTGTTAAGTTCAAGGCCCACCTTGGGTATAGAGATTACTTAAAAATAAAATCTTTAAAAAAATAAAAAAACAAATCGGTCTCCCCTTCCGGTTCTGTAAGCTCATTAAGGCCAGAAGCTGTTAAAGATTTTTTTTTTTTTTTTTTGGTAAAAGATTTTATTTATTTATTTGAGAGAAGAGAGCACAAGCAAGGGGAGAGGCAGAGGGAGATTGAGAAGCAGACTCCCCACTGAGCAGGGAGCCTGACCTGGGGCTTGATCCCAGGACGCTGGGATCATGACCTGAGCCGAAGGCAGACTCTTAAAAGAACTGAGCCCCCCAGTGCCCCAAGGATTTTTTTTTTTTTTAAGATTGTATTTATTTGAGAGAGCGCAGGTGGGGGAAGGAGCAGAGGGAGAGGGACAAGCAGACTTCCCGCTGAGTGCAGAGCCCAATGCGGGGCCTGATCTCAAGACCCTGAGATCGTCAACTGAGCGGGAACCAAGAGTCAGATGCTTATCTGACTGAGCCACGTAGGCACCCTGTTAAAGAACTCTTTAACTGAGATATAATTTACATGCAGTGGAATAGATTTCAGTGTACAATTCAAATGCATACACTCATAACCCACATCCCTATCAATAGAATATTTCCATCACCCTGGAATGTTCCCTTATGCCCCTTCACAGGGGACTCCCCCTTCCAAAGCAACCACTGATATGATTTCTATCACTGTAAATTAATTCTGTCTGTTCATACTGTGTGAACTTATTTGTGCCTAACTTCTTTTGCTCAGCATAATGTTTTTAAGATTCATTCAGGGGCACCTGGGTGGCTCAGTCGGTTGAGCATCTGACTCTTCCTTTTGGCTCAGGTCATGATCTCAGGGTCATGAGACTGAGCCCCCGCATCGGGCTCCATGCCGGACGTGGAGCCTGCCTGAGATTCTCTAATACTCTCTCTCTTTCCCCCTGTCTCTGAAAGAAAAAAAAAAAAAGTTTCATTTATGTTGTTGCATGTATCAGTAGTTCTTTTTTATTGCTGAGTATTCAGTTGTATGGCTCTGCCACAGTTTATCCATTCTCCTTTGATAGACAATTGGGCTGTTTCCAGGTTTGGGTCAGTCAGAATAAAGGTGCTATAAATACTCTTGCACAATGCTTTTATTTTATTTATTTTATTTTATTTTATTTTATTTTTTAAAGATTTTATTTATTTATTTGAGAGAGAGAATGAGAGAGAGAGAGCAGGAGAGGGGGGAGGGTCAGAGGGAGAAACAGACTCCCTGCCGAGCAGGGAGCCCGATGCGGGACTCGATCCTGGGACTCCAGGATCATGACCTGAGCCGAAGGCAGTCACTTAACCAACTGAGCCACCCAGGCGCCCTATTTTATTTTTTTTAAAGATTATTTATTTATCTGACAGAGACACAGCAAGAGAGGGAACACAAGCAGGGAGAGTGGGAGAGGAGAAGCAGGCTTCCCGCAGAGCAGGGAGCCCGATGCGGGGCTCGATCCCGGGACCCTGGGATCATGACCTGAGCCGAAGGCAGACGCTTAACGACCGAGCCACCCAGGCGCCCCTTGTACGATGCTTTTTGCAGACATGTTTTTCTTTATTTTCTCTTGAATGAATACCCAGGAATGCAGTTGCTAGGTCATAGAGTAAATGTATTTTTAACTTTTTTAAAACTTCCGTATGGTTTTTCAGATTGGTTGTAAGTTTTACATTCCCAGAATTCTGCTTGCTTCACATCCATGCCAGCATTTGATGGTGTCAGTTTTATCATTCTGCCTATTTGCATGGTGAAATTTCATAGTTTCAATTTTTATTACTCTTATGACTCTCTTGGTATTGAGTATTTTATCCTCTGCTTATTGACCATTGACCATTTGTAAATCCTCTTTTGTGCGGTGTCCGGATGCTTTACCTATTTTTTTTAATTGAGGTTTTTTTTTTTTTTCTTTATTCTCACACACAGTTCTACCACCATGTATTTATTTGTTTGTTTATTTATTTGAGGTTTATTGAGGTGGGTTTTTTTGTTTGTTTTTATTTAAGGGATGCCTAGGTGGCTCAGTCAGTTGAACATCCGACTCTTGATTTTAGCTCAGGTCATGATCTCAGGGTCGTGAGATTGAGCCCCATAACGGGCTCCATGCTCAGTGTGGAGTTTGCTGAAGATTCTTTCCCTGGGCCCCTGGGCGGTGCAGTCGGTTGAATGTCCGACTCTTGGTTTTGGCTCAGGTCGTGATCTTGGGGTTATGGGATTGAGCCCCAAGTCAGGCTCATGGAGGAGTCTGCTGGAGTTTATCTCTCCCTCTCCTGCTGTGTTCTCTCTCTCTCTCAAATAAATCTTAAAAAAAAAAGATTCTCTCCCTCCCCCCCCATACTTTTTCCTCTTTAAATAAGTAAATAAATAAAATGTAAGTTTTATTTATTTAAGTAATCTCTACACCCAACATGGAGCTCAAACTCATGACCATGAGATCAGTCTCATGCTCCACCAGCTGAGCCAGCCAGGCGTCCCTCTACCACCGGTTATTGAAGAGACTTCGTTTTCCCTGTTGAAATTGCTTTAGTGGCCTCATTGAAAATAATTTGACCAAAAATGTGTGGGTCTCTTCCTATTCTCTTCATCTGTTGCATTAATCTATTTTCTCATGACTGATTTTTGTATCCCCAACATCAATTTGAAGGCCCAACAAATACTCAGTGAGTGAAAGGACTTAACAGTGGAATTGAGAAAGAAAGAAGGCAGCAGTCTCTGCTGGCCCATTCTGAGAGAACTGTATTCTTAAAATAGCCACTGAAATAAATTTATAGGAAGTCCATGGTTTTCCAGGTAGCACTCAAGACAGATATGCTTAGTTGTTGAGGTATTTTTTTATGCCAGAAAAGAATTTGATGGTATGGTTGTATGAATAGTTTCAGAAGCATAATTTTTTTTTAAAAGATTTTATTTATTTATTTGACAGAGCGAGCACAAGCAGGGGGAGCGGCAGGTAGAGGGAGAGGGAGAAGCAAGCTTCCCTTGGAGCGGGGAGTCTGATGCAGGGCTCAATCCCGGGACCCTGGGATCATGACCTGAGTTGAAGGCAGACACTTAATCGGCTGAGCCACCCAGGCACCTCATCAGAAGCATAATATAAGCTACAAGTGTTTATAGTACTTTACACATTGTAGGAACTGAATATCTGCTGGCTAATTGTTGGTTTGATTTTTTTTTGTAGCTATGACCGCTCATGGCGCTTATGGGATTTGGAGGCTCAAGAGGAGATCCTGCATCAGGAAGGCCACAGCATGGGTGTGTATGACATTGCCTTCCATCAAGATGGCTCTTTGGCTGGCACTGGGTAAGCCTTCTTCCACCTAACCAGGGGCAGCTCAGTAGTTCACCCGTTATGTATCCCTGCTTCCAGGAGAAATGGATTCAGACTGTTCATTTATAAATTACTTTGTCAGGGGACTGGATGCATTTGGTCGTGTTTGGGACCTGCGCACAGGACGGTGTATCATGTTCTTAGAAGGCCACCTGAAGGAAATCTATGGAATAAATTTCTCCCCCAATGGGTAAAATGAACTCATTGATTAAGGGGTGGGAAGGGTTATTGGTCAGAGATAAAAAGAATATATCTTTGTTTCTAATTTGGACACTATATCTGATCCACAGGTACCACATTGCAACTGGCAGTGGTGACAACACGTGCAAAGTGTGGGACCTTCGACAACGGCGTTGTGTCTATACCATCCCTGCCCATCAGAACTTAGTGACTGGTGTCAAGTTTGAGCGTAAGCTTTCCTCCTGTTTTGCCTAATCACAGGACAGATAGATTGAACTTCCATGGAATGCAGGCCAGGCTTTAGGTTAACTTACAAGTGGAACAAGAGAGAATTTGGTCTCTGTTGAAAAAGGAGCACATTATAAGTTCTTTCCCTCTACCATATTTTCACATAGAGCTATGGCACAGCATGCTTCTTGTTTTAGGAAGTAAAGAAGACTTCCATAAGTGCTTTTGTCTCCTGAAAGTTGTAAGCACTGAATCCTTAATGTTATTCTAAAAAGACTGTCAGGGAAAGAGCCAGAAGACCTTAATAATGTTATTCGTTTCCCTAAGCGTGTAGTCCCTTTTTCCTGGAGGTCTCGTAGGAATGTAGATGAGAATATTGGGCTTTTCCAAATGGAGAAATATCTTCTTTTTTGAAATCATATATTTTAGCAGATTTTTGTGCTTTCATTTTCTTTCCTTTTTTGATACTTGAATTCCTCAAGCAGCTCCCCTTCTTTTCTCTTAAAGCTATCCATGGGAATTTCTTGCTCACTGGTGCTTATGATAACACCGCCAAGATCTGGACCCACCCAGGCTGGTCGCCACTGAAGACTCTGGCTGGCCATGAAGGCAAAGTGATGGGCCTAGACATTTCTTCCGATGGGCAGCTCATAGCCACTTGCTCATATGACAGGACCTTCAAGCTCTGGATGGCTGAATAGGCAGGGCCATGGAAAAAGGACTCTAACCTCAAGCTCTTCTGTAAGAGCCATTTTCAAAAGAAAGGAATTGATATGTTTCGTTCTGTCATGTTTTTTGCCAATTACCATGTATAGACCCTCAAAAGAATTGGATTTCCATGTCAGCTTCCACTCCAGGTAGGCAGCCCAGTCTCTGGGTGTTGATGAACCCCTTTTGTAGTTGAAATTTTTATTTTCATCTTCAAGCCCTGCCACGGACTGTGTAGACATTGTTTTTATTAATCTTTTGTTTGAATGCCCTGTTGCCTCCTTCACAGCACTCAGGATTGTGACTGGCTCCATTTTTACTTTTGAAACTTGGCTTTCCATTACGTGGTATGTGCTTCAGGACTGCATGTGACCCACAGAGCAAGCAGCTGCACTATAGTCTGGAAGCCCTCGAGTAAAGAGGCACTTCTCACCACACACCTGGTTTACCAGTGCCTTGACAGAGTGCAAACCTTTCCTCTGCCTTTAGAACAGGAGATGAAGAGGTAGACTACAGCTATGCTCAGGGTTATGCAGTAAAGAAGATTTTACCTCTTCCTGTTGAGTTTGCTTGGAATGCTAACTGCATCAGGAAGCTCAGAACTGAACATTTGCCCTGTCTGAAAATGTCTTCCATTTTGCTTTGAAGTTTGGCATCCTTTGTGTTACCCCAAAGCTAGGCCATTGTGTCAAGAGGCAATGAAATTTCTAGAAAGCAAACATGAAGTCTCTGTTGTTCCACCTCCTTTGTATTGGTTATTAAGAGGATGTACCTTTCATGGCAAGGTAACCCAGAAAAATCCCTCATGGGTATTCGTCAACATCAGCTTTCTTTTTTTCTTTATTACGCACTTGCTACAGAGTAAAATCCTATTATAAAAAAAATGTCCTTTAAAGACTTACTTTGTATAGTTAGGCATTTTCTGAATCCCAGCCATTGGTCCATAGAGGTTCCCGCCCCCTTTTTTTTGTTTGAGATAAAACGGTTGATACCAGATATGGCTTATTCCAGTTTTTCTTTTCTTAATAAGCACTCCGCTAATAGGTTTTTGGTTTTTTTTTTTTTTTTTTTTGTAGAGACTACTGCCTTGTGGGCCAGACTATTAGCAAACTGGGTCTGGACTCTGTAATTCATACTCACTGGCCGTGCAGCAGTCACCTTCATCTCTTTCCACCCAAAATACACAACCACTGAACATGAAGTACACAGTAAATTCTGACAAAAATACAGGAATTTGGAAGAAGAAAGGATTGCATATAGAGAAGTGGAGAAGGGCTTATATGATGGCTTTTCCTTGAATGTTCAAAACACTTCATTTGCTGATCCAGAGAGGCTGACAGTGGCTTTGTCTAATAACTCTATCCTGCAAACTATGAATGTGTGATAATATAGCTAAACTCTTTTGTCTAATTTTAATTATAACCAAATAGTTGCATATTTTGAGTCCCGGTTAAGCTTCTGAATTATCGGCTCTGCCCCCTGTTGGGCATTTGGCACTTCGTTATTGTTTAAGTATTAATGGGTTTTATTTCCTCCATAGTTGGCCGTGAAAAATAATTTTTCATTACTAACTTCTGTAGTATGTGTAAAGTAATAGTTAACATTAGTGTATTAGCATGCAATCTGCATATAGTGTATTAACAAAGGTTTTAGGTTTTTCAAGTTTAAATTTTACTATTAGTTCCGTTAAACTTTTTTTTTTTTTTTTTTTGTGGTTGTTCCAAGAGATTCAGAGGTAGCAATCAGGTGAACACATTTCATGTAAGCTTTTGGCAAAACAGTTCCCTTGTGAAATATACATTACTTCATTGTAAGGAGGCAGTTAGCTGAGAAGCATAAACCAAATATAGCATTTCATAATAATAGTGAGAATCAGAGCCACCACTTAAAAGGACACTTCCTGCCTACAGACTTTGCCAGGCATGTTCAGATACTTCATCTAATCCTCCCAGTCTTCTGAGTTAAGTCGTATTCCCTTTTTACAGACAAAATTGAAGCTCAGAGAAGTTAAGTAACTTGCTCAGGGCTACCCTGTCAGTGAGTGTTGGAGCCTGGTCTGTCTGTGTGTCTGTGACCTTAGGAAGAGCTTTCATAGGGATTTACTGAGTATGTTGGCAGCACTGGCCAGACAGAATGACCAGTCCAGCCAGTGTGGCCTGTTTCCCATACAAAGCCAGAGCTTTTTAGCCCCTCTGCCTGTGACCCCTCCCTTGTGATGAGTCTGCATCTCAGTCTGACTTCATGCCAGAGGGGGTCCCGGGACTTCACCACCTCTACCCCATGAACTAGTAAGGCGCCTGTACGGTCACTCAGCAGGAAACTTCGCGTCTTGGGATGGGTGTTTTGTTGTATGGAACTGTCCTAAGCATTGCAGCATGTCTCACCATCCCTGACCTGTAGAGTACTAAAAGCCAGAAGCACAATCCACCCCTTACACTGGAATACCAAAGATGCTTCCAGACATTTCTGCATGCCCCAAGGTTAGAACTACTGAAGGTGAAAATAGAAGACACCCTACTGTTGAGCATATCCTGCCCTACCCCCCAAAAAACTCAAACCTGTATCTTATTTGGATGGTATACTAGCCACTCCAAGAGCCACTCCCCAATTCTATTTGGACTAAAAGGCCCCCATCACTTACTGGCTGGTGAGCTGGAACGAGACAGCAAAACCTGTGGAGCCTCAGGTTCACCTGCAGAATGGGGATGAAGTTTCCTTAACTCAGAGCAGTATGCTCTAGTGCAGCGGCAGGTGTTTCTTCCTGAGCTTCCCCCGGCTCCTCTCCCTCTCCTCATGGCCCAGAGAACATGGGGAGATCATTGCCTAATTTACTTGCCATGATGTTAAGGAGGAAGGATGTGTAAAGAAATGAAGTCAACAGGGAGAGTTTGAGTCCCAGCTTTAGTGTATCTTCGATGGTGCGAATGGGAGGTAGGTGTCAGTCCCCTGGCGGGATACATAGGGTGGCATTCCAGTTTTGTAATGGAGAATTTTCTTCATGTTGGTGCTTAACACCATTTGGTCTTAAGAAACATGAAATATAGGTCTTGGCTATTTTGGAATATTTTGTACATTAAGATCCCTTAAGAATTTATAGAAGCTAGTTCCGTTAAGCACAAAATTTTTAGAACAAATAAAACCAACTCCCGTTTCTGACCTCTGAAAGTTTATTCCACAAATCAAGATCCTTTCATCATTCTGATGGTGTTTTAACCACCGTGGGCCACAGGGCAGTATTAAAACTGGGGAAGCAGAAGGGGTTTTAGACAGTGCAGAGGTAGCAACTTGTAGCCAAACAGCTGAAGCATCTAGTTTGCCTTGGTTCT
Source organism: Neomonachus schauinslandi (assembly GCF_002201575.2). Taxonomy (NCBI): domain Eukaryota; kingdom Metazoa; phylum Chordata; class Mammalia; order Carnivora; family Phocidae; genus Neomonachus; species Neomonachus schauinslandi. The sequence goes on from NC_058415.1 coordinate 73,459,569, forward strand.
AAGATTCTGTCTTGTAAAATGAAGACCAGGGTCCCCTGTCTGCATGGCCTGGGATGGAAGCTAAGGCTTTTCCTCTGTCCAGGGCTTCTGCTTTATCTCTCAAGGTCAGACAGAATTCCATTGCCTGGAGGAGGGGAGTTGACTCTACCCAACATCCAGGCTTACTTGAGGCCTCTGCACCTACCTACACCTTTTCTCCAAATCTCAGATTTCTTTTGACTGACTGACCCTGGTTTCTTTTCACCTTTAAACTTTTATATTCTCAACACTCCATAAACCACATACTGACAAGAGGTTGTCTTGTACAAGAAGCAGCCCTCCTTGCTGGTAAAGGCTCTCTGTCACCCATGGATAATCCCACCCTTCTCTTCCCCTAGTTCTGACATAATGTGGGCCAAGTAAGTGGTGGTAGAATGAGTAAGTGCATGAATTCATGAATGCACACCATTTTTTCCTGGGACTGGTGGCAAGACTTCCAAAGAGAACAAAGAAGGTATGCACATTTGCTCACAGAATTGAAGCTCACTTCGCAAAATTTTAGCAACACCTATTAAAAAGAGCAGCTCAAATGTGAACTGAGTTCGAAGCAACTCCACTGAGAAACGCAACTTTCTCTCTGGGCTAGTCGGGCTCCTGGATACCGTGGTTCAGCCCTTTGGCACAATTTGTTCCATAGCCCTATAATCAAAGATCTGCTTCTCTGCCCTTCTTGGCCCCGTGGCTCACACCTAGAGGTCTCTTCACATCTTTTCCCAGCCTTTTAGCTTTCAGAGGTTCTCATCATAGTAGGGATCTGTTTGCAGAAGCAAACACGTGGACTAACTGATAGACTGTAAAAATGAACAATACTACAAAGGAAGACAACCCCAAATGAGGCTGTGCAGTCCCCATCCCCAGCAGCAGTCAAGAAAGGCTTAGATCCAGGGCTCTTGGGTGGCTCAGTCAGTTAAGTGTGTGACTCTCGATTGCTCGGGTCTTGATCACAGGGTTGTGAGTTCAGGTCCCATGTTGGGCTCCACGCTGGGCATGGAGCCTACTTCAAATAATAAGAATTAAAAAAAAAAAAAAAAAATTTTTTTTAAAGGCTTGGTTCCTTGTCCAGAAACAGTGCTCACCCCACACCCCAAAGGAATTGCTTGGTCCAAAAGATGGAGAAGATGAGCAACAGAGTGACACTGAGGATAACAGCCATCAGGTAAGAAAAGATCCGGAACTGAGGGTTGCGGAAACACTCCCTCAGAGAGTAGTGGCTGGGGATGGGAATGGGCAGAGACCTGGTGGTAGGGCCCATGTCCTGGGGGGGCCCCGTTTGGCTCCCAGGCTCAGGGCCTAGGTGCACCGTATAGACCCGGGGCTGGCGCAGGAAGTAGCGGCTCTTGGGCTGGTCCTTGAGACAGAGCTGGTGGCCTTCCAGGATGACGTGGTGGGGCTCCAGGCGAAGCAGGGTGAGCACGGCAGTATCTGTGGGCAAGTCAGTGACCAGCTGCCCAGAGGCCAGCACAGTGGGCTGGCGACAGAGTGGGCACAGCAACTGGCGCCGGGCTGGAGTTACCAGGCTGAGGTGGGCCAGGCACTCCACACAGAAGGAGTGACAACAGTCCAGCACTTTGGGAGTGTGAAATGTGTTGTTGAAGGGGTTCCAGCAGACAGGGCACTCAGGCTCCCGGCCCTGCCGCTCCGCCATCCTCAGATGAGACACCAGGAGGCCTGGCAGGAATGTCCTGGCAGAAGGGGAAAAGGAGCGAAGGGATAACCCGTTGAGCTCCATCCTTGTGCTTGGTCCTAGACTAAGGGTTCTGTGCCTTGTCAAAACATACTGTCACCCACATTTCACAGATGAAAAACTTAGATTCAAAAGATGAAGCAACTTGTTCCAGATCACCAAGTTCCTAAGCTCTAGAGTTAAGTCTGGTGCTCCTGCAGCATCCCCCCTATCAGGGCAAAGGCCTGAGTCACCCCACCATTAATGAACTGGCACTGGAGGGGACTGTACCCCCACTTGGGAAGTGGAAAAAAAAATGCTCCTGCTCCATGTGACTGCCCTTGACTTCTCAGACTCCAGGGAGAGGGAGGGGAGCCCGTCAGTGGTTTGTGCTATAAGGCAAATACCTCCTTCTCTGCTGCCTCAAGTCCCTGACTAATGCAGAGATGGCCTTTGTGAATTCCCTGGTCTCCTCCCATTGGGCTACAGGGCCAACCCTCCAGAGCCCATTTGCCCAGTCTTTGTGCAGGGCACTTCACTGGCTTGGCAAGGCTTTTCTCCTTGACCTAGAAGCTTAGAGAGGCTCTCCTGCCGAGGTCCCCAGGTCAGCCCTTCCAGAACCTCCCAATATTTGGCCTCCCCTGGCTCCTCCTCCCTCCCTTTGTCCCCGGAAACCCCAGGGCACTCACCTGGGCTTCCTTGGTACTAGGGTGGTCAGGCAGACTACCTGAAGGACCCGAGGCTCCAGTCTCTCCCTCTCCTGAATCCACACAGCTTCTCTCCACCAGCCACCAGCCACCAGCCCCGGGGCCTGTCTCCATGGCAGCACACAAAGAGCACCTGGAGCTGCCAGGTGGCCCGGTCTGCAGCCCCTTGAGCACACCTGCCTGCTGCACAGGCCACAGAGCTGCCTGGGTGGCAGGGGGTGGGGAGGTGGGGGACCAGAGTTCCCCCAGGGTGTGGCAAACAACCAACCATGGAAGCCAAACATCTGCAAGATTGTGGGCGGTCTCTTCAAGACCTGGGATCCATGGCCTAGGAAGGTAGGGGTGGCAATTTCCTTTTTCTAGATTGTGGAGGGGTAAGTGAGCCTCTGGGCATCTCTCCTGGGCCCTCATTTCTAAGATGGCTAAAACCTCCTCCTAACACAAAGGGGCGGTCCACCCTGCACTTCAATTGCTGTGAAGTTTTTCTGCTACACAGCCTAAAATCTCTGCACCGCAGACTCAGCAAATTTATTTTTAAGTGACATCTACACCCAGCGTGGGGCTCGAACTCACTACCATGAGATCAAGAGTCACATGGTCCTCTGAGCCAGCCAGGCACCCTCCCTTTCTAATCCTTTAATGTGCCCAAGTAGCTGTAACCACGCAAGTCTTGCTGCCATCTTTGTTCTTAGAACACGGACAATCAACCTGGCAGGCAGTGACCCCTGAGGTCTTAGATGGCCAAAGGTTGGCCATCTCCCCACCCTTGGGGACTTAAAAGAGGGAGTCAGGAAGGAGAGTTCCAGCCCCACTTCCCCTTGTCAACCAGAAACACCTAGCTTTTCTCCTATCGATCACTTGAATTAAGTTGAAGAGCTGCTGAGGGGGGAACAACATGTACCAAAGCCCCAAGGTGAAAAAAGGCTCTGCCAGATTCTGGAAGTGAAAGAAGCCTGAGGTGCAGTGGGTGGGGCTGGAGCAGGAAAGTGGCTCAGGAGCGAGCCAGCGAGGGTGGAGGCAGGCCCTAGAAGCTGGGGAGCAAATCGGGATTGAATTCTAGGGATGGGGGTGGGGCTCATCACCTTTTTTTTTTTTTTTTTAAACATTCCATTTTAAAAGCACCATTTCAGGGGTGCTTGGCTGGCTCAGTCAATAGAGCTAGAGCGGCTCTTGATCTCCGGGTTGTGGGTTCGGGCCCCATGTTGGGTGTAGAGATTGCTTAAAAAATAAAGTCTTTAGGGTGCCTGGGTGGCTCAGTTGGTTAAGCCTGGCGTCCCAGGATTGAGTCCCGCGTCAGGCTTCCTGTTCAGTGGGGAGTCTCCTCCTCCCTGTGACCCCACCCCCTCTCATGCACTCTCTCACTCTCTCAAATAAATAAAATCTTTAATAACAACAACAACACCATTCCAGAGCAGAGAACGACTAAAAAGGACAGAGTGGAAGTAAAAGACCATGAGGGACTTTATTATTAAGGCTGGGATGGTGGTGCTTGACTTAGACAAGGCCGTGGCAGAGAAGATCAAAGGGATGGAATAAAAACCATCTCTGGAGATTAAATCAAAAGCACTTCCCAAAAAGCAGTGAACAACATAGGTTCTGGAACCATGTTGTTGAGGCTCATGACCCCAAATGCACTGCTTATCAGGGCTGTGATCCCAGTTGAATTGCTTAGCCTGTGCCTCAGTGTCTTCTGAAGAGGAAAGTAGTATGTCTGAAGGTAAAGCTCTTAGAGCCTGGCGCCCAGCAAAGACTACATATGAGATGGGCCATTATCCCTGAAAATGGATTTGAGAGACAGGAAAGATCAAAGTTGACCTTGAAGCCATGAGAAAGTTTTCTGCATTGAGCTTTAAGGAGCTCTGAATTCCAGAGTGTGTCCAAAGCAGACCTTGAGTACTTACCAAAAGCCTTGAAAGGTAATAGTCTTGATCCAGCAGTTCCCCCTCTGGGAATCTGTCCCATGGAAATAATCAAGGACCTGTGCAAAGGCTTGATTGTAGGGATGCCCGTAGAAGCGCGGCTCTACCAGTGAAGTATGGAAAACTACATACTCCGTCGACAGTGGGACGTTAATTAAAGACATTCTACTCCAACCACATGAAGAGACATTCTGCAGCCTTTAAAATGATGTGATAAGGGGCACCTGGGTGACACGGTTGAATGTCCAGCTCTTGATTTTGGCTCAGTTCATGGTCAGGAGATTGAGCCCTGCGTCAGGCTCCTCGCTCAGCAGGGAATCTGCTTGAGATTCTCTCTCCTTCTTCCTCTGCCCCTCCCCCTCCCTCTCTCTCAAATAAATAAATAAATCTTTTTCTAAAATGATGTGCTAAAACATCTATTAATATGGAAATATGTTTGTGATATGCAATTAAGTAAAAAGAACCAGTAATAAAACCATATCATGATATTATTCAATTATCCTACATATGTGTGCCATGGAAAAAATGTCTGGAAAAGCAAACACCAAAATGTCAACAGTGGTTATCTCTGGGAGTAAGATTATAGGTGGATTTTGTTTGTTTGTTTGTTTTAAATTCTCTTGTCTGAAAATCCTCTAACTTTACTGTAGTCCAATAAACTTGTTTTACTGCCCTTAAAGACCTCCCTCTCCCCGCCAAAAGCAGACCTCACATTTTCTGAAGTTCCATGGCCGAAGCTCGGGCCCCATGTTGGGTGTAGAGATTGCTTAAAAAATAAAATCTAAAGGGCCCCGTTCAGGAGGAGGAATAATCATTCTTGCCTCAGCACCTGGGCCCTTATCTGCTGGGATCCCCATAGACATCGACTGCTGTTTCCGGTGCAGCAGGGCAGAGTCCATTCTCTCCAGGAGAGACTCTGACCACGTACCTCCCTCCACCACTCACCCCCCACGCTGTCGCAGCTGCAGTAAGTCCTAGACACCACCCCAAAGGTATCACCTTTGTCTGTGACCAAGTCAGCCAAATATTGTCCATAGCATCACCCCAAAGTTTTTACCCTCGAGAGAGATGAAGAACTAGCATTTTTTTAAAAAGATGTATTTATTTGAGAGGGAGAGTGAGCAGGGGGGAGGGGCAGAGGGAGAGGCAGAGAGAGTCCCAAGCAGACTCCACACTGAGTACGGAGCCCGACACGGGGCTCGATCCCATGACCCTGAGATCATGACCTGAGCTGAAACCAAAATCCAGTGGCTCAACTGACTGAGCCCAGGCGCCCCAAGAGCTAGCATTTTTATAGGACTTCACAGTTTACCAAAGGGCCCCCCTCCTGGCTAGGATCTAAAGTGAGGCAACTCACATCTACATTTGATGATTGCCTTTTACAATTTTTTCCCATCTGCATAAGGCCATTTGTTTTTTGTTTTTTGTGTCCAGTTATTTATTGTGGTTGTTGTTGTTGTTTTTAAGTAATCTGCACACCCAGTGTGGGGCTTGAACTCACAACCCTGAGATCAAGAGTCACATGCTCTACCAACTGAGCCAGTCAGGTGCCCCAAGGCCATTTGATTCCTTAAAACCACCCCGTGAAGGAAGCAGGATAGGGAGTTGAAAGTATGCAGGCTTTGGAACCAGACTTATTTGCTGTGTGGTCTTAGATAAATGGCTTATCATTTTTCTTTGTAAAATAGGCTAATAATCCCCCACCTTAGAGGCTTGCTGTGAGGAAGGGATAGTATCTGTAACATGCCCTGCAGAGCACAGCAGGTGCTTAGTACACGGTTGGCATGATAGTTTTATACCCATTTTATAGATGGGGACGTCGAGGCTCAGCATGTGAAGTGGCTTGCTTAAGGCTTCACAGCTAACGAACTGCTAAGCTTGAAAACTGGTCCCAGGAGCCCTGCCTCCCAGGCCAGTGTTCATGCTGGCTGACAGCAGTGCCCCTCAGGACTCTGGGGTTCTGTGTCCCATCCATCCCCCCATGACCCTCTGTGGCTCCTTACCTGCTTCCTCAGAGTCTCCTCCTCCAGTCCGCAGGGTGGCCATGCGGCATGTGCTCTGTGCTCTAACTCCTTTGGCCTGGTTTCCAGGCAGTTGTGGGTGGGTCTTATTTGCATGGGTCTTATTTGCATGGGTCTTCTGGCCGCTCCTCGCCACAGCTCTATTGCAGGTTTTTCTCTTCCTTCTGATGACTTTGGGCAGTCTATGCTCACGGGGAACAGCCCAGGAGCTCTGGTTTCCTCTTCCTCCTGTGAGTCACTCTTGCTTGTTCTCGAAGGGGGTCAAAGTCTCTCATCCTTGCAGACCTCGGTTCGGTATTCAGTTGGTTTCCTGCTATGTCTGACTGCACCACTTTGACTCACGCCCAGCCTTACTTTGATGGAAGGCTGGGCATCTCTGAAGCCACTTCTGGCCCTCAACCTAGTTAGCTCCTTCCCTACTGTGAGCCCCCACAACCAAAATACAAAGGGCTCTTGCAAAATATTAAGAAAAAGGCAAATTGTCCAACAGAAAAACAATCGGGAGAGTTATTTAAGCATAAGCGTGAAGAGCCTGGGTCAATCAAGTCAGACTTTGGGGTCAGAGTCAAGTCCTTGCTCAGAATCCAGACTCTACTCATTGATTAGTGATGGAGATGAGCAAATTGACTTCTCTAAGCCTCGGTTCCCTCCCCTGAAAATTGGCATCATAATTTTATCTACTTGATCTGATTAAATGAAATAGCACTTGTAGAGATCACAGCACCGTGCCTGGTACACGATAGCACGCAGTAAATGTTAACTATGACTATTACGATGATATGATCAAGCAAATCACCAAAAAGAAAAGAAGTACAAACAGAACATATACGTAATTGCTCAACTTCATTTATGATTAGAGAAACTCAAATTTGAATAAGACACTGATTCTTTTCTTTTTTTTTTAATTATTTGACAGAGAGAAAGCACGAGCAGGGGGAGCGGGAGAGGGAGAAGCAGGCTCCCCGCTGAACAAGCAGCCCTATGCAGGACTGGATCCCAGGACCCTGGGATCATGACCTGAACCGAAGGCAGATGCTTAACCATCTGAGCCACCCAGGAGCCCAAGACACTGATTTTTAAAGACATTTCTTTTAGGGGCACCTGAGTGGCTCAGTTGGTTGGGCATCTGACTCCTGCTTTTGGCTCAGGTGATCATCTCAGGGTTGTGGGATCCAGCCCCGCATCTGCGCATCGGGCTCGCTGGGCGGAGTCTGCTTGGGATTCTCTCTCTCCCTCTCCCATCCCACCCCCACACCACTCACACATATGCACTCTCTAAATAAATAAAGACACTTATTTTGATACTTGTCAGTCTGATAGGCAAAAAAACCGCCACTATTACTAAAAGTAATAATGGCAGTTTTCTGTGTGCTTTACTAAATGCTTCTGATCTATTACAGTGAATGCTCCCAACAATCCCAGGAAGTGCAGTGCCTAGCATAATATGGAATACTGAAAATCAGTGACTTTTCCTTCCTCTTTCCCAGATAAGGAATCCGAAGCTCAAAGCAAATAAGGGATTTATTTGCCCTCTCCCCAAAGTGTGTCTATACGGCCCATTTTCTTTCTTTTTTTTTTTTTTTAAAGATTTTATTTATTTGACAGAGAGAGCACAAGCAGAAGGAGAGAGAGGGAGAAGCAGGCTCCCTGCTGAGCAAGGAGCCCAACGTGGGACTCGATCCCAGAACCCTGGGATCATGACCTGAGCCGAAGGCAGACGCTTAACCAACTGAGCCACCCCAGCACCCCAGCCACCTTGGTAAATTAATCAAACCTAAGGAGTGGGTCGTGGGGACCTTTGATCTAGAGGCAGTTGATCGGACGTACAGGAGACAACCTGGACTTGTGATCGGTGTCTGAAGTGTGTGTGGTGGTGGTGCTGGGGATGTCTTGTGGGACTGAGCACTTAACCTGTGGGATCTGGTGCTATCTCCAACGAGGTAGTGTCAGAATTGAGTTACTTGGTGGTAGTGAAAGATACACACGCACTGGAATTGGGCTCACAATCAGAATGTGCTTGTATCTTTTGGTTAAGTGAGGATGTTCATTGAAGTTTTAAGCCAAAAAAAAAAAAGATTGAAACAACTATAAGAGCCCAGCTATGGCACATCAATTAAGTGGAAAACTACCTAATCATTTAAAATGATGTTGCAGAACTTTTATTGACTTGAGAAAATGACTGCAACATATTGTAAATGGACAAGGGAAAGCAGTTTACAAAATGGGGTGTGTCGTGTGAGCCAGATTTTGTAAAGCAACATTTATACATAAAGACTGAAAGACCACGAGGCAAAACGTTGCATCTCTGGGTGATAAGCTTGCTGGTATTGTCATTTTCTTTTCATTTATATTATTCTAAATTTTTATCAATGAATATGTATTGTGAACTTTCATAATAGGAAAATTCACTTGGAAAGTCAGTCAGTGTGAGCTTTCTGTGGAACTTTTGAGTTCAGGAAATCCAGAACTCAAAAAGAAAAGCAGGGAGGGCATGTAAGTAATCAGAGTGTTGCAAGCATTGAAATAAAAATGAAATAAACCCTGGCCCTTTTCCGGGTCACGGATTGTTTAGTGAGCAAATGCATTATCACAACGTCTCCGGGTGGTCAAGGCTAGGGAGTACTTTGCAAACAGTGGAAAATTTTTTCGGGAAGATACCCAGGAGAGATAGTGAGGCATCTCAGGAATTTGAGTTGAACTAATTTAGTTCATGCTTGGGGGGGATGAGGTCAGCCAACCGGAAAAGCACCTCATCTAAGCAGTACCTGGGAGCCGGGTGAGTGAGGAGTCATGAGACTTGGTGGAGCCCAGCCAAGGTGTGGAGTGGAGGCCCCGGGCGGCATGAACCCATCTGGGAAGGAAGAGGCAGCAGAAGACAGTAGAAGGGCAGTGGAGGATGGAGAAAAGGCAGGTTTTAGCCAGGTAATGATCAGTGTTTGGCAAGGGCAAGAGGCACCTCTCCCTGGGGGGCACCACATTGTCATTACTCAGAGCCTTGCCTCAGGCCTGTCCAGAGTTGAGAACAGTCCCATCGGCAAAGGCATCACCTGCAGATTGTTCGGAATGCTGAGTCCACACCTACTATGTCGTAATTTGCGTTTTTACAAGATCCTTAGGAGATTCAGGGACATGTGAAAGTATGAAGAGTCCGAATTTAGGAGAAATATCCCCAATATATGCTCCTTGGCTCATCCTGATTACATGCATGATTCATTACGTTCAGCTTCATGAAGACTTCGCAAGGATGTGAGGCCAGGAGGAAAATGTCCTGGACAGACAGGGCTGGATGAATCCCTACCTGTGAACAGGCATTCCCCTGCTTCTGCCTTAGGCAGCATCTGAATCTGTTTTATAAGGTCACAATCCCTTATACAAAACCCTGTGGCCAGATGTGTTTCAGAATTCAGACTTTTTCTTTTTCTTTTTTTTTAAGGATTTTATTTATTTATTTGACAGAGAGAAACACAGAAAGAGAGGGAACACAGCAGGGAGCGGGGGGAGGGAGAAGCAGGCCCCTCGCAGAGCAGGGAGCCTGATGTGGGGCTCAATCCAGGACCCTGGGACCATGACCTGAGCCGAAGGCAGACGCTTAACGCCTGAGCCACCCAGGCGCCCCTAGAATTCAGACTTTTTCATATTTTAGGACCGTGATATGGGGCATTTACCAATATATTAAGTAACTCTCCCAGTGGGATCTGAGGTAGTACCCTGGGATCAAATGCTTTAATATTCTGCAATTTATTTTTTATTTTTTTTTAAAGATTTTATTTATTTTTCAACAGAGAGAGAGAGACAGCAAGAGAGGGAACACAAGCAGGGGAGTGGGAGAGGGAGAAGCAGGCTTCCCGCAGAGCAGGGAGCCCGATGTGGGGCTCGATCCCAGGACCTGGAATCATGACCTGAGCTGAAGGCAGATGCTTAACGACTGAGCCACCCAGGTGCCCTAATATTCTGCAATTTATTATACCAAAATATTAAACATGATAAGGCCAGGTCAATTTTGGTGCCAAATTTAATGAAAAAACTTTGTCTTCAGAGGGCAGGGATTTTATTTATTTTTTTAAAATCTTTTATTTAGTTATTTTTTTTAAGTAGGCTCCATGCCCAATGCTTGAACTCACAACCCTGAGATCAGAGTCACGTGCTCTACCAACGGAGCCAGCCACATGCCCTCAGGGTGCAGGGATTTTAAAGAATCATGGATAAGCATTATGAACTATATTATTATTTTACATTTAGAATGTACCAAGCAGTTAGAAACACTGAATGGTACCATCTCCCAGTTCTAGTTAACCCCAGACTTAGCAGGAACTACAAGATCTAGCAATTCTTTCAACTATAAAGTAGTCCCCATACTTCCTCTCATCAAGCAGGTCACACCTGGCGTGGTGATTCCCAGAACCCACGGGGTTCTGTGAAGAGCAGTTGGATTTTGGTGAAGTGAAGAGTTGATCCCAGCTAACATCGAGGTGAAATGTCAGAGCGGCGGCGGGAACCCAGGGCCACCAAGTCCCCGCCCTGTGCTTTCCTCCCCCTGCGGACAGTGTGCAAGGTGAGCATGCACTCCTGGGCACTTTCCTCCCCTGAGTCCCCACGGAGGAGACAGGCTCCGGCTGAAGGATGAGAATAACACATTCCACCTGCTGTGTGTACAAACACGCAACTGAGATTGGACCGTTCTTTCCCCAGCTGGGCTGTGATGACACATCTCATCTTTCCACCCGCCAGACTTTCAGCCACGTCAGGGTGGTGCTAATTGGTCCTTAGAAAGTCCTTGGTGTGAGTCAAGTCCTTGCACTTGTTCTGAAGCCTTTCTCCAGGTAAGCCCTGCCAGGAAGACAGAGGCAAAAAAGAGTTTGCTGGAGGCTCTTGGTACAGCAAAGGTCCAAGGAGTTTCTAGGAAAGTCTCAAAGGCCAGAAGAGAAGGCTCCTGGGCCAGAGTCCATCTCTGCTCTTGGGATGATGCTCTGCTGAAACTGGCGGAGGGACCCTCATGGGCTTTCGAGTATCAAAATCAGGAAACCAGGGGCGCCTGGCTGGCTCAGTCGGTAGAGCACGCAACTCTTGATCTTGGGGTTGTAAGTTCGAGCCCCACGTTGGGTATAGGGATTATTCAAAAATATTTTTAAAAAACCGGGAGGGGCGCCTGGGTGGCTCAGTCGGCTAAGCATCTGAGCCACCCAGGCGCCCCTAAATAAACCTTTAAAAAAAATCAGGAAACCAGAGGCCTCCCTTGTCTCTGGGGTTGCAGGCATCATTTCTGCTTGTCCTTGGGCCCCACGGTCTCTCACTCTCGTCTGTGCTGCAGTCTGTGTCTGTGCTGTTTCCCTTCTCTTGGGGGGTTTATTCTTTAACTCTTTATGTAATACGTGTCCAGTGTAGGAAAAGGAGGAAACTGAGATGAACGTAATCATCCTGACACTTGGGAACAAAGCGAGGCGCTATTCTAGGGGCTCTGCCTGAATCCTGTACCATTCCCGATGACAGCCCTGTGGGGCGGTGCTATTATTGTATCATTCCTGTTCTACAGATGAAGGCACAAGACACAGAGAGAGGAAGTCACTTGCCCCAGGAGCTGGGCAAAGAGGTGGCAGCCTGGGATTTGAACCAGGCAGTGTGGTGTCAGGAGTCCACACCCTTAACCACCACGCCTCTTCATAAGTATTTTATTTTTTTATTTTTTAAAAGATTTTATTTATTTGAGACACAGCGAGAGAGGGAGTACAAGCAGGGGAAGCAGCAGGCAAAAGGAGAAGCAGGCTCCCCGCTGAGCAGGGAGCCCAATGCAGGACTCGATCCCAGGACCCTGGGATCATGACCTGAGCCGAAGGCAGACGCTTAATGACTAAGCCACCCAGGCACCCCTTTATAAATATTTTTAATGTAAATTTTTTCTTTATTATAAATATATGTGATACTCAAAATCTTTGGTGGCCTTTCTCCCATTTATCATCTTTCGACATCATAAAATAGTCTTCTACAACCTTTCCTTCAAAATGGAAGTAGTCCTGCTTTTTGGTTGTAAAAGTGATAAAGGAAATAAATTTACGTATTTCCTTGTCTGTGCATAAAGTGTCTGTGCAGGGTTACACCAGATGCTGGTAACACTGCTTACCTCCGGAGGGAGCCAGATGGAAGGCAGACACGGATGAGAGGGAGGTGTTTTATCGTATAAATTTCTTTTTTTTTTTTTTAATATTTTATTTATTTATTTGACAGAGAGCACAAGTAGGCAGAGTGGCAGGCAGAGGGAGAGGGAGAAGCAGGCTCTCCGCTGAGCAGGGAGCTGGACGTGGGACTCGATTCCAGGACCCTGGGATCACGACCCGAGCCGAAGGCGGCTGCTTAACTGACGGAGCCACCCAGGCGCCCCTATCGTATAAATTTCTGCACTCTTGATTGAACTTGCGAATGTAGTGCCTATTTCCAAAAATAAGTAAGTTTTAAAAATAAGACTGATTCATTCTCATTGCCCCCCCCAAAAAAAAAAAAATCAAACAATATAGAAAGGCATAAAGTAGGAAATAAATTCATCTTTAAAAAACTCAAGACCCAGAGATAACACTGCTAACATTTTTGCTCTATTTTTTCCAGACCTTTATGGATGAAAATACAGACACATGCAGATTGATTTTTACCAAAATGGGACGACGCTGTGTGGTGCTGTTCTGTTACCTGTGTTTTTCCCTTAGGGCAAATCATGGACCACATTCCATGCAGCCTCATTTTAAATGTCTGCATGGTTTTTAAGTCATGTGAAGTTGGCCAGTTTCCAAAAGATTATTTCTGGCTGAACTGAGAGAGTCCAGCATCTGGACATACGTGCTAGCTGACACCAATTCCTATCACCCCAAACCTGGGCTTTTTAATTTGCTGTGTTCCAGACCCTGGAGAGATCACATCTGGGAAAGGACTGGACCTACTTTCTGTTTGTGATGTTTAAACGATGTCACTTACTCCATAGGTACAAGTACTTCCTACCTGCCCCTGCCCCTCGGCCTTCATGCCCCCCACCGCTGAGACACCAGTGAAAGTAGAGGGCTCTGGCGGGAAGAACCAGTTGGCATGTCCAAGGACCTGCGTTCCCACCTGGGCTGTGCCGCATGCTGTGTGCTCTTGGGCAAGTCCCTTTCCTTCTCTGCAGGACAAAGGTAATAACCTCCACGCTGCCCATTTCACAGTGTTATTTCATTGGAAGACTCTGATGAAGTTACGATTGCAAAAGTAGTATGTAAGATCTAGAACACTGTATACATACAAGCTTCTATTATGAAACTGTGGCCTCTGAACCGGAGCTGTCGAGAAGAAATGTAGACATCAAAACCAGTTGGTCCAGCTTCTTCCTAACGCTGGCTAGTGGAGCTAACACTCCTGTGCTAAGGAGCTAACACACCTTCCAACATTGTACACACTCATCTTTCAAACCAAGGGTTGCAAAGTATAAGAACACAGTGTGGCAAGGGTATGGAACGACTGAGACTCTGCCAGCGCCCCACACAGTGGGTGGGAATGGGAACTGAAACCACCTTTTTGAAGAAGAGCTGGTATCTACTCAAGCAGGTTACCCTGGGGCCCAGAAAGGCCTCTGCTAGTTACATAATGCACATATATGCATGCCGGCATTCACCAAATGACAGTGTTAGAATGTTTGAAGCAGCCCTATTCGTAAGAGCCCCAAACTAGCAACCACCCTTATGCCCATCCATAGTTAATGGATGAATTGTAACATTGGCACACGTTCGAATGCTGTCCAGCAATGAGCAGGAGAGGTCGTCAACGACATAGGACAGGGTGGCTCCATCCCACAAACATGCTGAGCGAAAGAAGCCTGAGCCAGAATAAGAGCACAGGACTTGTTTTACTTAGATCTATTGCTGCATAACAGACTACCCCAAAACTTAGTGTCTTCAAGCACCAATTTGCTATTTTTCATGATGGCATGGGACAGCTGTGCAGTTTCTCTTCTGATTTCATCTGCGGCGGCGTTCAGCTGTGCGTTTGGCAGGCTGCAAAGGTTCAAGGTGACCTTCATCACACACCTGGCGGTGCTCAGCTCTTCTACACGTGGCCCGGGTCACTCCCTGACATGCAGTAGCTTTCCAAGACAGTCCAAGTGAAGTCATAGTCCTGCTGAGGCCCCACCTACAAGTTCACAGCATTTGTTTCTCTGCATTTATTTATTTATTTTTAAGATTTTATTTGAGGGTGCCTGGGTGGCTCAGTTGGTTAAGCGACTGCCTTCGGCTCAGGTCATGGTCCTGGAGTCCCTGGATCGAGTCCCACATCGGGCTCCCTGCTCGGCAGGGAGTCTGCTTCTCCCTCTGACCCTCCCCCCTCTCATGTGCTCTCTCTCATTCTCTCTCACACAAATAAATAAATAAAATCTTTTAAAAAAAAAAAAGATTTCATTTGAGAGAGCAAGTGTGAGTGGGGGGTGGGGAAGGGCAGAAGGAGAGAGAGAATCTCAAGCAGACTCCACGATGAGCATGGAGCCCAACATGGGGCTTGATCTCACGACGCTGAGATCAAGACCTGAGCTGAAATCAAGAGTCGGATGCTTAACTGACTGAGCCACCCAGGCACCTCTGTTCCTCTGCATTTATATTGGTCAAACTAAGTCAAAGTGCAGATTCAAAGGGTGGGAAAATAGGCCAGACCTAGTGATGAGAAATCACCTTGCAAAGGGCCACACATATAGGGAGGGGAGAAATTTATGGCCCTGTTTCCCATGTGCCACAGTACAGTATGATTCCATGTATGTAAAGCAGAAAAGCAGACAAAATCAATTTATGCTGTTATAGATTCCTTAGCAGCTAGGCCTCTAGGGGAAGATGAGGGAGACCATCCAGGCTCTGGGATGTATTACACCTCCTCATCTAGGTTCTGGTTACTAGAGTGTGTTCAGCTTATGGAAAATCAGCAAGCTCTAAACTTAAGGCATCTGAAATTGTTTATGATTGCAATAGTTGAATGAAAAGTAAAAATATATACAGTGGCTTAAAAAGAATGACATTCAGGGGTGCGTGGTTGGCTCAGTTGGTTGGGTGTCTGCCTTTGGCTCAGGTCATGATTGCGGGGTCCTGGGATTGAGCCTTGGTGGGGCTTCCTGCTCAGTGGGAAGTCTGCTTGTCCCTCTCCCTCTGCCCCTCCCCCTGCTTGTGCTCGAGCGCTCTCAAATAAATAAAATCTTTAATAAAAAAAAAAATAAAGTTCATTTCTCTTTCAGGTCACAGTCTAGCTGGTCAGCATTTCACGGTAATTCGGGGCTCCTCTCTTGCTGTTCCATCATCTTGTCCTTATCTGAATAGCTGAAGCTGTTACTTGCAGTCTGAGTTCCAGCTAGTGGGAAGGGACCCACAGGGCTAATCCCAGACAAACACTTCCTTTGGAGCTAATAAAGGAGAAGTTACACACATCACTTCCACTCACAATCCACTGACAAGAATTTATGCTCATAGCCGTGCCTAGCTGGGAATGGAGGCTTACGGGGGCAGCCTGGGCCAAGAGGTGCCAACTTCAGGAAACAGCCAGCACTCTGCTGCATTTTTCACGATGAAGCTTTTCTTCACTCATTCTGTTTTCACAAGGCTACCCAGAAATAGCTAAGTTCCTTTTTCACAGTGTTAAAAGATTAAAAACACCAAATGACCTGAGTTCTATACTTGTAATTCCTGTGTCAAAGTCAAGGCTGTTACAGACTGGAAACATGTCTCTTGATACCAGTGTTGAAAACATTAAATTTCTGCTGCGGCCAAATGGAAGATCCAGAAGTATTTCTTTAGTGACTGTGAACTCAAAACTCCAGGGGAAGTTTCTTTTATAATCATTGCTCAGATGTTAAGTGATAATCACTGAATTCTATTCCTGGAACCAATATTGCACTGGATGTTAACTAGAATTTAAATTTAAAAAAATTTTTTTAAATCATGGTTCAGGAAGATAGTGATAATGGGGACTTGTCTGATACTTTTGTGCTACCAGTGATATCCACTGTATCACAATACTTTAATAGCTCCTAGCTATTTTATTTTTTAAAGTTTTTTTTAAAAGATTTTATTGATTTATTTGAGAGAAAACAGAGAGAGCACAAGAGAGGGGCAGAGGGAGAAGGAGAAGCAGACCCCCCACTGAGCAGGGAGCCCGATGCGGGATTCGATCCCAGGAGCCCCGGGATCATGACCTGTGCTGAAGGCAGATGCTCAACTGACTGAGTCACCCAGGTGCCCCTATTTTTTAAAGTCTTAGTTATTTAAGTAATCTCTGCACCCCGTGTGGGACTCAAACTCATGACCCTGTGATCAAGTCACATGCTCTTCTGACTGAGCCAGCCAGGTGCCCCAGCTGGTAGTATTTTCAAGAAAACAGTATTTTGAATACAAATTGGGACTTAAATTATAGATAGTCTAGATTATGTGTGAAGAATAGCACTCAAAATTGTATCTTTTCCGGATCATTTTTAACCTTCAGTAAAAACAAAGATCCTCTTGTAAGATAGTTTCAGCTACCAAAAAAAAAAAAAAAGGTGTTAATAATCATGACTCATTTTCCTGAAATATATATATATATATACATATATATATATACATGTATATATATATATGTATATATATATATATTTTTTTTTTTTAGGTAATTTCTACACCCAGTGTAGGGCTTGAACTCACAACCCCAAGATCAAGAGTTGCACACTCCACCAACTGAGCCAGCCAGGTGCCCCTCCTGAAATAAACATATTTAACTTATATAAGGAAATACATAAATTTCTTCAAATTTTAAATATATAATTGGCCAGATTCCAAGGGATTATATATTTTCCTAAAAAAAGGTCAACTGCCTTTGGAAAATTCCTTTATATGATTTTACAGGGGCATTCTCTAAAATGAAGTGTTCAATGAATGTCCAATGAGCAAATTAATGCATTTTAGTAGCTTGTATCTTATGTGCTGAGAGTACCTGATTAGGGCACGTAAAACTGAAAATGCACAGATAGGGAATTTTTACATCAAACAAATGTGTAGAGTTTAAGGAAATAATTTATTGTTAATAGAACCCTGCTAATTCATTCGATTTTCTCACATGTACATTCCCTCCGTTCCCTTTCTTTGGGACCCCCTCCCAACCCACTCCCTTGGATTTTCTGACTTACCGCCGGCCTTCTTTCTAGAAGGGTCAGCTGTAGCACTAACAGTTCAGGATATGCTAGGATTTTCCCTGAGATATCTGTGTACTGTTCCTGGGCACCTGGCCAGGAGGATCTCCTTGGAACCAAAAAGTTAATAATGGTCTAGAAAATACACAGTGTCATGGTCTATGAATTTCTAAAATGAACTTTGTGACATCATGCAAAGACAAAGGAGTGGAAAGGAAAGTATTCTGGCTTTGATTTGGGCAGTCCCCAGTTCAAATCTCAGTTTTTCCTCCTCATTAGTACAGTGGTATCCCTGCCTGTCAAATCTCCGTTCTTCCCCTTCCTACCTCCGTGTGTAACCTGGGGCAAAGGACTGAGTGTCCCTGGGCCTCAGCCGCCGGCTCTGTGACACGGGAGTAATGAGGCCTGTAGTGAGAATAAGCATATTCAGCAAGCTGCAGGTGCTCAGGAAAGTAGCTCCTCTCCCACTACCCCCTTGTCCTCCCAGAGCTCAAAGATCTGTAACCTAAGGAATCAAAGGGAAGCCAAACAAGGACTGAAGCTTTACAAGTAAGATCTAAGGAGAACGGGTGAAGGGATGTGCTTAGTGAGGGAAAGAAGAGTGTTTAGTCCAGACAGAGAACAATAAATAACTATGGCCACCCTCTGTAAGCACCCGCTACCTTGCTTGGCATTTAATACAGTTTTACCCGGTCCTCGGGACAGCACTGTGAGGAACGTACGATTTAGTTAGTGAGGAAACTGAGATTTTATAACACCCAAGATCATTCAGCTGAGTGCAGAAGTGGAGATTCAAACTCAGATCCTCCCACGGGGAAGCCAGCCCTATAAGAAGCAGGAGGGACACAAAGACAATGGCTGTAAGTCACTGGTATCAGGGACAGGCAGGGACCAGAGAAGACAAGCGCAGTCTTTCTTTGTCTCGGACTCCGTTCCTTTATGTGGGGGCTCTCCTGAAGGCAGGAGGGACTCTACCTTCCCGGAAGGAAAATGGGCTTGTGAGCGCCATGCTGGGAATGGATCTCCGGGGGCCACACAGGCTGGCCTGAGCACCGAGTCCCTCCTTACCGAGGGGGACTCAGTGGCTGGCCTACAGTTGAGTCCATCCCTCTGTTCTATGTTCTTTTTTTTTTTTTTTAAGATTTTATTTATTTATTTTAGAGAGAATCTCCAGCAGACTCCCTGCTGAGCATGGAGCATGACATGGGGCTTGATCCCATCACCCCAAGATCATGAATCAAGCTGAAATCGAAGAGTCGGACGCTCAGCTGCCTGAGCCACCCAGGCGCCCCTCTATATTCTACTGCTGTTGCAGACTCTCCTTCACCTCACACTGGTCATCCCTAAGAGTTTATATAAAATGAAATAAAAATATTAAAATGTACAAATTTTTTTAGCCTTCATTTCTGGAAACTCTCCATTTCTTTGTGCACAGAACAGGTCAGACAGCTAGGATTCGGGGCAAGGCTCTGCAGTCGTCAGCCTTTTCAAGCCACCTGGGGTCTAATTTTCATGCCGCCTGAGCACTGGTCTCGGACCCGCCACCTGCACTCTGCTGCTCTTCCGAGTGGAAGCCCAGACTTCTTCACCTTGCTGAGGAGCATGGTGAGCTGGAGCTGAATGTCATGTCTACAACCCATGTCCTCTACGGAGCTGCGCTCCCCTCTCCGTCTGGGTAACTGTGAGGCCACCTGAACGGTGTCTCTCCCCCTGCGGCTTTTCCTTCTGTGGAGACATAGAATAGGTCAGTCTGATACACTCCACCCCGTGTTCCGACTCACAGACAGAGGCCTATCATGTTTCTAAACGGCACCTGGGCTTAAATTGGCTTCTAACCCTGATACACCTTCTGAGTGAACGTAAGCAGAGAATCGCACATCGCCCTCCCCGCGAGATCACCGGGAAACACAAAGCCACACCAAGAAAGGACGGGCCACAGTTTGATATTGTCCAGTGAGTGTCTCCTGGCCTCAGAATACTGCCACTTCTCGCAGCTCCAGCCCTTGGCTGTGCTCCACTCTGAGCAGGTGAATTCCTCTGCTGAAACTTGCACACAGTAAGGAGACGGTGTCGCCAACAGCCAGGGAAGTCAAAGGTCCTGATCCGTCCAGGGACAAGGTGAACAGGCAGGCTGGGGGAGGAAGAGGGAACCAGCAGCTCAGGCCAAGGGCGCAGCGTCATGGGACGCGAGGTCTCTGTGAGAAACCCGTGTAAACAAAGCGTGTGCTCTCCATGTCTAACCCAGGTAAGAGCCGCATCCCTGCTCCAGAGGACCGTGCACCCACGCGGAGGTCAGACTCAGATCGGCCGCAAGGCTTCAACTCCAGAGAATGGCACATGGACCAAACAAGGTGGGGATCCCTGAGAAACCTGTTCAGACAGTCAGGGCCTCGCCTGCAAGGACGTGTGAATACACTGCCCTCAGTTCCCACCCACCCAGAGAACAGAGCAGGGGGCCAGGGCAGAGGAAAACAGAGGCGATGCTGATCTTCAGCTGCTGGCTTCTGGGGTCTTGCTCCCTTCAAGACCAAGGAGATTGGGACCTGAAGGGGAATCTGGGGGCCTCCAGCTGACCCGGTCTCCCTCCATCCCCGTCTCGGGGGCTGCTCTTCTGAGAACTATAGGTGCACATCTGGTGGGCAGGGCAGCACTTTCAGACCTTGTTCTCCCTGGTGTCAGGTTTATGAGCATTGAACCTGGCAGCAGCTGCCCCCCCAACCTCCCAGAGCTGTCACACGGGGCAGCTGGTAAGGGCACCTCCAGGTTTGGCTCACCTACCACTAGACGTGATCTCACATCTTTTCTCTGAGGGGGCTATCCTATCCTCCCCTGCTGGGAGCTGAGTTTCTAGAACATTACTGTAGGAGGGACTGGTTGTGAGATTCTCTAAGTTAACACTATTCCTGTGTCTGACAGAACCCCGGGTCCAGCACAAAATAGTCTGGAGGCACTGGGGTACTGATAAGGAAGAAAAAAAAACAGCCACCTCTACTCATAGCATATGCCACGCTTTGTGGTGCAAATACTCCCACTATGACCATATTAAATACTCCTGAATATTTAACAATCAGCCAGTAGCAGTGGGCTCTGGCATATTTCACTGAGGACTCTGGGGAGCTGCGTTCCCTAAAACATCTTTTTCTCTGGTGCTTTGAAGTGTTATGACCTGACTGTCATCTCAAATCTTAGCTGCAGCATCAAAACAGGGCAGTCTTGCTCTACCTCACCCCCACCATGAGCTGAGACTCTCATTTTAGTCCTTAAAAAATGAATCTGAAAATGACAATCCTTGTTTTCTTTGCCAGACATTTTGAGTATCACGTGTTAAAACCTGATGGAAGAACTTCAAGTAGAAAGAAAACTAAGAGCCAAATATATTTGAGCTCTCAGGAACAAGTCTGTACAACGTGGTACCAGGGCTCATGCAGTGATGGCTTCCAGCCAGGGGTTCAACAGAATCCTGGTATCTTAGTGTCATCTCTTAACCACCAGGGGCCTGGATAGTGGCAGGACAGGGCTGTTTTTGTATTTGCTGAGCCTCGGAAAGAAAGAGTTTCAAGGAAGCTTTTAAGACTCCATGTGTCTTTGAGAAGCACCACCAGCAGGCTCCTTACCTCCAGTATCTTGGTTCCAAATCTTCACTTTACAGTCATGCGATGAGGTAGCAATTATAGGCATCGAGGCCAGTGCTCTTGGTAGAAAGACGCAGGATGCAACAGTCTGGAAATGCCCCTTATATTCACATATTCTGTTCCGAGTCTGCCTTAGGTCCCACAGCTGCAGAGTAATGACATAGGCTAGCTCATACATACATATTTCTCTAGCTTCATACATGCTACCTTCACTGATCTCCACCTCCCCACCTTCTCATCACCCACCTATCCCCCTACTTACCTACTCATGTAGCTACCCCTCATCTTCATCCATCCCATCCACATATGAAATCATCCATCCATCCAGTGATTATTTTAAACACCACCGATCTCAGACAACCATGGGTAAGGATGTGCCAGGAGGGTCCCTGCCTTCCTCATTAATGTCATGGTTAGGGAAGTGAAAGCTCCAAGTCCTACAGCATGATGGGACAGTATGGGGTTGCCTACTTTTTTTTTTTTTTAAGTTCTTTTATTTATTTAAGTAATCTCTACACCCCATGTGGGGCTCAAACTCACGACCCCAAGATCGAGAGTCTCGTGCTCTTCTGACTGAGCCAGCCAGGTGCCCCAGGGTTGCCTACTTTCTATGACAGTTCAAGAGCTACCTGACATCAGCCTCTTGGTGTCTGTGGCTTCTGTGGAGACCCCACAGTTAGGGGCACCTTCTCATAAGTACACAGAGGTGCAGACCTTCTGATTTATTGCCTGCATGCTGAACCTTGGGATATGAAGATGAGACTCCAACAAAGGAGGTGACAGTCCTGCCAATCCCACTCTTGTTGACACGATCAGACCATAGCTAGAGAACAAGGTTCAGGGAGGAGAGCAAACCGAATTGTGTCCAAAAAATAATGAAGTCACTGGACACCATGTAATTCAGGAAAACAACATTCAGAGAGGACAGTGATCTGAATTGTGTCCGAAAAATAATGAAATCACAGGACACCGTGTCAGTTGTAGGGGCTGGAAATGCTTAGCTTGGTGAAGAGATGCTACATCAATAGCCTGGGATTCAATACCTCAAAGTACCACTTACTAGAAGTGTGGTCTTGTGCAAGAGATTTCAACTTGCCATGCCTCTATTTGCTCATGTGTAAAATGGGAATTATAATAGAACCTAACTCATGAGGTTGTTGTAAGGATTAAATGAGATAATGCATGTAATGTGCTCAGGACAGTGCCTAGTATATGATGTTTGGTACAATGGGAGCTCTAATTGTTCTATTTGGACTAGATGCCCCTTTTAACCTATATTCTACAATGAGGAATCCAAGGGACTTTGGAGGAGCCAATGCAATCTAATCCAAAATGACTTGCGAGGAAAGGTATATGGGTAAGGGTTGGGATGGGCCGTTGACCAACACTGGTGCCTCAAACTCCCTGAAGAGCTTGAGCCTCCTTTACTGTGACCACAGGTACAATGGGAATACACTTGGCTCTTCAAATAGTCCCTCCCCTTTCTAAGCGCTGCTGGGAGCAGGGACATTAGCAAGCTGGTTCTGTGTTTAGCACCTTCCTATCTTGACTCTCATCCCATCCCTTTGTCTACTACCAATTCAGAGAGCCCAAGGCTAATGGAGGTTTCTTGAGAGATGCATCTGGAATGCAAAGGCTCACTTACAGTATGCACTTGGAATAGGCCTGAGCCATTAATAGAGCTGACCTGTGTAGCCCAGTACAGACGGGAGGTCGGAGGAAGTACTTTGCTCATCAGCAACCAGACCCCCAGACCCCCAGAATCTCTTACCGTGGCTTCGCAGCCTTCCCCTCCAAAGCCGCTGCTGCAGGAGATACACTTGTGTCCGTCCTCACTGACCTCGCAGTAGGTCTGAATATGCTGCTTTGTGGGAAATATATGAGCTACCTGCAGCCCCCGGCTGTC
This sequence comes from Neomonachus schauinslandi, assembly GCF_002201575.2. Taxonomy (NCBI): domain Eukaryota; kingdom Metazoa; phylum Chordata; class Mammalia; order Carnivora; family Phocidae; genus Neomonachus; species Neomonachus schauinslandi. Next base: position 73,482,605 of record NC_058415.1, read on the forward strand.
CCATAATCTGCAAGAAATGACCGCAGGATATGAATCTGTCGGCTCTTTGCTGCTTCAGCCAGTCTGATGGAATGTCATGATTTACGTACAATCAGGAGTATGAACCAGATCAACCTTGGAGACCCCAAAGCTGCCAGGAAATAACCAAACTGAATGACATCTGAGTCCTTTCTAGTTTGAGATACAGTTAATAGGAATTTAGACCAAGCATCTTAACTGTATAAGTTAATTTGTTAATTTGGCCCTTTGGGATACTACTTTCAAGGGACAAGAGGATATTTCTGTGCCTGTGACTTAATTTTTTTAAAAGATAGTTATTATGATCCAGAGGAGCAGTCACCATTCCAGAATCAGATAGAATAGACTGCAGGCCTTGGCCTACTGGGCCACGAGGTCCCCGGGGGAGTGTTTTATTCGGCCTCTCATCTCATTTTCACCTCTTTACCTCATTCTTCCTATTTTCTAAGTAGAATGAATCTCTTTTGAGATCCAGACTTTCTCGTTGTGCTTTCTACTCAAGAACGATTTACTTCATTTGACTCTCTTGATGCAGATTCTGACCCCATTTCCCCAGACAAGGCTTCACCTGAGGCCTGAGTGATTGAGAACATCCGGCGCCAAGCAGGGGTGGCAAGTGGAGCCAGGCAGCTCAAAGCAGGGGGACAAGCAAATGACCAGGTCCGAGGTCAATCTGAATATTTTCACACAGGGGGCGAGGGTGGGGCCAGACAGAGTCAGCTGCTTCAGAACCATCCAGGACAGGCGCTTTTTCCTGGCCCCACCTCCTGCCATTCAACCTCTACCCAGATGGTCCAGGGGGCCAGGTCAGAGAGACCCCAGCCCCAGCAAGGGGCAAAGGGGCAGAAGGCCCTGGGCAGGCACAGCAATGTGGAGAAGCAGAGGGGGAAAGGAGTCATATGAGCATGGGAACCACAAACCTTCACCAGAAACACCTTCACAGCTGCTCAGTAAGCCTACCTGATGGTTTTATCTTCAGAAGTCTGTAGTACATATGGTTGGTGGGGGACCCAGCGCAGGTGAGTGACCTGGAAAAAGCAAAATTTTCAAAACTTCTCACTGCCAAGGCATTCTTCTACGGCAATTCCTGTAAACTGTGCTAAATAGCATCTCCTCACCACTTCTCAAGGATGCTGACACGTATGTTTGACTTGCAGGGAGTGTGTGTTCTGCAGATACCCACCAGTCATGCCCACCAGTCATGCCCACCGGCGTGCCCTGGATCAGCAGCAGCAATGGTAGCAGCCGGGCCAGTTGTGAGTACAGAATGCATGCAGGCACGCACACACGTGGTGGGGAACTGCTTGTGGGTGGCAGCTAAGGAGAGCAGCCCCCCGTTCTATCTGAAACCCTAGTCTAAGGCCTCACAGGGTTCAGGGCATATTCTTTCTTCTCATCCCTGTAGCCCCCTCCTGGATAGGCACAAAAGAGTTTTCAAAACAACCCAAGATGACAGGATTTTCTTCTAGCAACCTCCACAAATATGGAGGGCATAGGGTGAGCATACTTTGCCATGGACAGTTGTCTTCAAAATTAGAAAAGATGACCATGAGTGATATTTAATGATCACTAAAGGAACATCTATCATGTCAGGTCATAGGATTCTCTCCCTTTCATAAATGAAGACATTGACACTCTAAGTGACTTTCTTGGAGTAACACAGCTAAAATGTGATGGATCTTGGGGCGCCTGGCTGGTTCAGTTGGTAGAGCATGTGACTCTTGATCTCAGGGTTGTGAGTTCAAGCCCCATGTTGGGTGTAGAGATTACTTAAAAAAAAATAAAAAGGTGATGGATCCATAATTTGAACCCAGGTATGACTGACCTCAAAGGCTGTGGAGTTTATATACCAGTCTGCTGGTATATAACATTGGTCTTCATAAACACGGCAAATTATACATAAAGCAAAGGGTCATGCTTGTTTCTCTGTGCATAAGCTGTGAGATCCTGGAGGACAGGGGCTGTGTCCTAGGACTAACCCTGCTCCTAGCAGAGCAGATATGGAATAACACATTTTAAGGGAATAAATGAGGACACCACTTAAAATTCCAATATGAACTAGTGGAGGTGTTCTCTGGAGCAGAAGACTTTATTTATCTTTTATTTGTTTTAAAGGTTTTATTTATTTATTTGTCAGAGAGATAGAGAAAGCAAGCACAAGTAGGGGGAGTGGCAGGCTTCCTGTGGAGCAAGGAGCCCGATGCGGGGCTCAATCCCAGGAAGCTGGGATCATGACCTGAGCTGAAGTCAGATGCTTAACCGACTGAGCCACCCAGGCATCCCTGGAACAGAAGACTTTAAAGAGATCATCCAGCCTGATAACCCTGAGAGGCCAGGGTCTGACAGAGAGTTCAGCGTGAGTAGTAATGAGGCCCCAACCTCTACTGCCTGGTGTATCTCCTGATCTCTCTCCCAGGCTCTTCGCCTCACCCCATGCTCCCTTCTGCTGTCCCACTCTCTACCAACTTTGAGTCCCTACCAGGTTCCTCGAGATGGAAGCTCTCTCCGCACACCGTCCGGTCCCAACGTCCCACAGAAGCAGGGTGTTGTCCCGAGAGCCAGTGCACAGCTGTGACGAGTCTGGGGGAGCAAGGGAGAGATGGTCCATGAAATGGGCCTGGCACGGGGCTTTTCAGAAGGTACAACAGGGGGCGCCCAGGTGGTTCAGTCGGTTGAGCATCCGACTCTTGGTTTCAGCTCAGGTCATGAGCTCAGGGTCATGAGATCAAGCCCCAAGTCGGGCTCCATGCTCAGTGGGACTCTGCTTCTCTCCCTCTCCCACTGCCCTTCCCTCCACCCCGACTCACGCACACTCTTTCTAAAAATAAATAAATAAATCTTTAAAAAAAAGAGGGGCGACTGGGTGGCTCAGTTGGTTAAGCATCTGCCTTCGGCTCAGGTCATGATCCCAGGGTCCTGGGATCGAGCCCCGCGTCGGGCTCCCTGCTCCACAGGAGTCTGCTTCTCCCTCTGCCTCTCCCCCTGCTTGTGCTCTCTCCCTCTAATAAATAAATAACTCTTTAAAAAAAAGAGAGAGAAAGAAAGTACAACAGTGTTGGGGAGAGGTCTGTTTGACTTTACCTGGACTCACAGCCAATCCAGTGACCACCATGGTGTGGCCAGAGAACTGCTGCCTTGGCTGGGAAGGGCCACACAAGTCCCACATTGTGACTGTCCTGTCACGAGAGGCGCTGAAGAACTGGCTGGATCTGGGAATACAGGCTATCTGCTCAAGAGAAAAAAAGTCCCAGTGTGCTTGTTTGATTGGCCTTGGAAATGGGCAACAGGCCTGGGGCTGCAGGTGTCAGAGCCTGAGGCTCTCCCCCGTCCCTGTCGGGGTGGGAATACATTGCATCTGGGTGTCAGTACCCTACTCTGCGCTGCGAGCTGAGCAGATGATGGAGTCTGCATCTCAATTCCGATTTTCAGTTCATTGAGGGGGATTTCAGGGAAGGGCATTGTAGAGACTGGCATTCTCTATCATCTTTGCTGGAAGCTTATGCTGCCCTGTAATGCTTTTTTAGCAAATTAATTTTTATTTAACTGTTCTTGGCTTTTTAAAAATTTCCCCAACTAGAAGTTTCCTGAGTATAGAGATTTTATCATTAATTTATTTAAAATTATCATTATATTATTATATATTATATGATAAATTATTATTATATATAATAAATTATTTATACATAAGTTATAAATGAATAAATTTTATCATGTATTATTTATTATTTATTTTTCTAGCTACAGTAAACACACAGGCAACCTTCAGTACCTGTCCCTGTTGAGTTAGGATAGGCAGGGAGAATTCTCTATTTACCACCTGAGCTATTAAGGGCTTAGTGACAAACTAAATCATGTCTAATATGCTTGTAACCATAGCTAAGGGAATGGTTTGCTCTGCTTTTCCTCGAGTAGGGCTTCATGGCATCAAATGAAGCTCTTACATTTTCTTAAGACTGAATATCCCATCCCTCTTACTAACTAGAGCTATTAGATACTCCTTTATTCAGTTCCAAATTCCCTCCACGATAATGATCATTTGATAATTACCTTAGTGATCTCTCGTTCATGTCCTCTGAACCTTTTCACCACATTTCCACTTTTCCAGTTATAGGCCACCACTGTCTGCAGAGAGTCATTAGGGTCATTAGAATCTCTGTAATATTTTATGTGAATTTCTATTTAACTGAAGCAAGCCTTTACTTCATTATCTACCTAATTTCTCCCTCTCTGTCAAGGGTCTTGTATTAGGGCTTTATTGTTATAACCTTCATCCTGTCCCCCTACATTGACTTCCTTTTCTTTCCTCCTGACCGGGGCGCTGTCTCTCTGCAAGGCAATGGGCCACTGCTCTGGGCCTTACTGACGGGTTCGGGAAGACACCCCACAAGGGGAACGGACTCAACCTGAGGTTCTGGTCATAGATGCTGAAGTAGAATTCTACATGGGGTTAGAGTTTTTTCCCCTAATTGTTTTGTACTTTTATTTTAGTGTACTTAAAAAAATTTGCTATCTTAAAAAAAAAAAATTTACCGGGTGCCTGGGTGGCACAGTCGGTTGAGCATCCCACTCTTGGTTTCGGCTCAGGTCATGATCTCTTGGCTCATGGGATCGAGCCCCACGATGGGCTCTGCGCTCAGCAGGGAATCTGCTTCTCCCTCTGCCTCTCCTCTTCCCTCCCCCACCCCGCTCTCTCTCTCTCTCAAATAAATTAAATCTTAAAAAAAAAAAAAGAATCTGTGAAATACAGTATGAAAATGAGAGGAATTAAAAGAATCTACATTTTTGCTGTCAATGTCTTAGCTGTGAGTCCCGTGATAGATGCAAATATGGGGGGAGAAGCAACCAGATTCAGTGACAGTGGGGGAAAGGACAGAAACAGAAGGGAGGAATCATAATGCTCACCAGTGTAGAGATTTTGACAAAAGAGCAGCATAAAAGAGACTGGAAGTCTCCTTTTTTAAAAAATATTTATTTATTTATTAGAGAGGGAGAAAAACGGAGAGAGTGAGCACACAAGCAGGGGTGGGGGCAAAAGGAGAGAGGGAGAGAATCTCAAGCAGGCTCCAGCTCCCCACTGAGCGTGAAGCCTGATGGCAGGGCTCGATCTTACGACCCTGAGATCATGAACTGAGCCGAAATCAACAGTTGGCTGTTTAACCGACTGAGCCACCCAGGGAACCCCAAGGAAGTCTCCTTTTGATGACAAATAGCTCCTGTGTCAGTGTGTGGGTATGAAAATGGCTTGGTCGGGGCGCCTGGGTGGCTCAGTCGTTAAGCGTCTGCCTTCGGCTCAGGGCATGATCCCAGGGTCCTGGGATCGAGCCCCACGTTGGGCTCTCTGCTCAGCGGGAAGCCTGCTTCTCCCTCTCCCACTCCCCCTGCTTCTGTTCCCTCTCTCGCTGTGTCTCTCACTGTCAAATAAATAAAATCTTTAAAAAAAAAAAAGAAAGAAAGAAAGAAAGAAAATGGCTTGGTCAGAATAATACTTGCCATTTATAAAAAGCATATGGGCGATCTGGCACATCACTGAAGATCTTGTCACCTAATCCTCACAACTGTCCTGTGTCCTGTGAGGCTGGCATTATCACCCTCATTCCATGGATGTGGAGACTGAAGCTCACGAACAGTAAATGACCTCCCCAGAGGAACCGGAAGGGGAAGAGCAGGGACTTAAAGCCAGTCTTCCTTAGTCTAAAGCCTATGGTTTTACACTACTCAACATTGTTGCCAGAAACGCAGAACCAACGCTTCCTTCCCAAATCTCTTCCCTTCTCCACAATAAGCTGGTTCCCTGGGAAGCGCCACAGACCCACCTTATCTTTTCCTCCAGAGACACACAGGTCTGAGTTCAGAGCAGCAACGACAGAGACACTATCCACGTGAGCTGGGCTATACTCCAGACAAGATTTAGTTTGAGTTCTCTCTTCTATAATCCCGTCGGGCCTGCTAAAGACAGGATGGCAAATGAGAGGCCCTCTGTTACAGAGTGTGCAGCACGGCATGGGGAAGGCGTGGGCTACGGGAGAGGCCAGGCTGAGGAAAAAATCTGGGAAAGGAGTACAAAAGGAGACCCACGGTCATTGCCAGAAATGGGATTATTAATGCTGAGCATGCTCAGAACAACTGAAGGACTAGAATCCGATAAAGAGGAAACCTGAAGCCAAGAAGCCAGGAGTCTTTGCTCACCTAGAGCTTATTCCCAAAGATGCCAGGCCTGTCTCTGAGTGGCTGCAGACACTAGCTAATCAGCTGCTTCTCATCCAAAAGAAAACAGACCAAACTAACTGTTCAGGGAAGGTCATCAGCAATCGCTCTGGGCCTTCTCTTTCTTTAGGAGAGAATTTTAATGCGACATGATAAAACTTGGGATCCCAATGTAGTATTGCTGTACCTGTATTTATAAGTGCTGTGTTTGAGCTTGCTTTGCAGTTTCCCCATCCCTGCACAGAACCGCCCCAAAACCTTGTGAGAAGGAGCTCGTTTCAGATGGCTGCTGAGCCAGCAGCATCCCTTGTGGCTGCTGGACGTTGTCCTCCCTGCTTGGTGGAAAGAATGCATACTGTTAATGTTGTTAGGCATGATGATGGTAGTCTGGTGATGTAAAAACAAAGCCTATTTTATTTATTTATTTGACAGAAAGCGAGAGCGCACAAGCAGGGGGAGTGGCAGAGGGAGAGGAACAAGCAGACTCCCCGCTGAGCAGGGAGCCCAGTGTGGGACTGGATCCCAGGACCCTGGGATCATGACCTGAGCCGAAGGCAGGTGCTCAACCAACTGAGCCACCCAGGCACCCAAGCCTTCTTTTTTAAAAGACTAATTCATTGCTCTCATTTGCTTTTCTTCTTTCCCTTGCCTCTTCTTACGGCCCTGGGAATGCACCCTCCCATAAAGCATTAGCAGATCAGCAAAAACAGAAACAAAATTAATTTTAAAAATACAAAGAGGTTTCTTGGGGCGCCTGGGTGGCTCAGTAGGTTAAGCATCTGCCTTTGGCTCAGGTCATGATCCCAGGGTCTGTGATCGAGCCCCGCGTGGGGCTCTCTGCTCTGCAGCGGGACTGCTTCTCCCTCTCCCTCTGCCTGCCGCTCCCCCTGCTTGTGCACTCACTCTCTCTGTCAAATAAATAAATAAAATCTTTTTTAAAAATACAAAGAGGCTGGGGCGCCTGGATGGCTCAGTCATTAAGCGTCTGCCTTCGGCTCAGGTCATGATCCCAGGGTCCTGGGATTGAGCCCCGCATTGGGCTCCCTGCTCGGTGGGAAGCCTGCTTCTCCCTCTCCCGCTCCCCCTGCTTGTGTTCCCTCTCTCGCTGTATCTCTCTCTGTCAAATAAATAAATAAAATCTTTAAAAAAAACATACAAAGAGGTTTCTCAACAAGTTAAACATAGAATTACCATATGATCCAATAATTCTGCTCCTGGGAAGATAGCCAAAAGAATTGAAAGCAGGTGTTCAAACAAAATTTATACATGAATGTTCATGGCAGCACCGTTTATAATGGCCAAGAAGGGAAAACAACCCAAATGTCCATCAATGGATGAATGAACAAACAAAATGTGGTATATCTGTACAATGAATATTATTCAGCCATAAAAAGGAATAATGTACTGAAATATACTATAACATAAATGAACCTTGAAAAGATCATACTAAGCAGAAGAAGCTAGACACAAAATGCCACATATTGTATGATACCATTTATATGAAATATCCCTAGTCAGAATCTAGAAAGAAAGCAGATGAGTGGTTGCCAAGGGTTGGAATGATGGGGGAACAGGGAGTGGCTACTTTAATAGGTACAGAGTTTCCTTTTTGGATAATGAAAATGTTCTGGAACTAGACAGTGGTGATGGTTCCATAACATTGTCTATGTACTAGATAAGAATAAATTTTATGTTATACATATTCTACCATAATAAATACTAGGAACGTGTATTTGAAACTAAGAAATAGTTTTTACCAGTGAAGCTTCTTGAAAAGAGCCTTAGTTATTCTAAAAGGTCATAACCTTCCTAGCTTGCTGATTTGTTTTTATTTTATTTTATTTTATTTTTTTTAAAGATTTCATTTATTTATTTGAGAGAGAGAGAGAGTGAGAGACAGAGAGCATGAGAGGGGGGAGGGTCAGAGGGAGAAGCAGACTCCCTACCGAGCAGGGAGCCAGATGCGGGACTCGATCCCGGGACTCCAGGATCATGACCTGAGCCGAAGGCAGTCGCTTAACCAACTGAGCCACCCAGGCGCCCTTGCTGATTTGTTTTTAAATAATTTCATGTGACACTTGTCTAAATCAGTGTGCCAGGTCATGAGGTTATTATGTAGTAACAATGAGATATAAGGGGCACTTGGTAGCTCAGTCGGTAGAGTATGCAACTCTTGATCTCAGAGTCACGAGTTCGTTCAAGCCCCATGTTGGGCATGGAGCCTACTTTAAAAAAAAAAGAGATGTGAGAGCTGATGACACTAAATGAGACAATACAGGTAATGACCTAGACCAGTAGTTCTTAATGTGATCTGAGGACTGATGGGGATTCCTGAGACCTTTTCAAGCCATCTGCCTCTCCCTCTGCCCCTCCTCCCCACCTCCCCAACTCAACCTCTCTGTGTGTGTGTGCTCTCTCTCAGATAAATAAATAAAATCTTTTTTTTTTTTTTTTTTTTTTTAAAGATTTTATTCATTTATTTGAGAGAGAGAATGAGATAGAGAGAGCATGAGAAGGGGGAGGGTCAGAGGGAGAAGCAAAGCAGGCTCCCCGCCGAGCAGGGAGCCCGATGCGGGACTCGATCCCGGGACTCCAGGATCATGACCTGAGCCGAAGGCAGTCGCTTAACCAACTGAGCCACCCAGGCGCCCCTAAAATCTTTTTTTTTTAAAGATTTTATTTATTTATTTGACAGAGAGACACAGTGAGAGAGGGAACACAAGCAGGGGGAGCAGCAGAGGGAGAAGCAGGCTCCCCACTGAGCAGGGAGCCCAATGTGGGGCTCGATCCCAGGACCCTGGGATCATGACCTGAGCCGAAGGCAGACGCTTAACGACTGAGCCACCCAGGCACCCCTAAATAAATAAAATCTTAAAAAAATAAAATTATTATTTGGGGGGAGGAAGGGGGAGAGAGAATCCTTTTTTATTTTTAAAGATTTTATTTATTTATTTAACAGACAGAGATAGCGAGAGCAGGAACACAAGCAGGGGGAGCGGGAGAGAGAGAAGCAGGCTTCCCACCGAGCAGGGAGCCCGATGCGGAGCTCGATCCCAGGACCCTGGGATCATGACCTGAGCCAAAGGCAGACGCTTAACGACTGAGCCACCCAGGCACCCCGAGAATCCTTTTTTAATAAAAAATTTATTTATTTATTTATTTGAGAGAGAGAGAGAGAATGCGAGAGAGAGCACGGGCAGGGGTGGGGGGACAGTGGGGCAGAGGGAGAGGGAGAAGCAGACTCCCCGCCAAGTGGGGAGCTGGATGCGGGGCTCGATTCCAGGACCCTGAGATCATGACCTAAGCCGACGGCAGACAATCAACTGAGCAACCCAGACTCCCCAAGAGAGAGAATCCTAAGCAGGCTCTGAATCCAACACAGAGCCAGACACAGGGCTCCATCTCATGACCCTGATATCATGACTGAGCTGAAATCAAGAGGTGGACGCTTAACAGACTGAGCCACCCAGGTGCCCCTAGGAAATGAGTTTCTTATAGGCATGACCAGCCCAGCTCTAGGAAGAATGGTCTACAGGAAGAACAGCAGCTAAAATTCACCAAATATTCTCAATGATACCATTAAAAAACAGTGTTCCAGAAGAATTTCAGCCTACATTTTGAAAAGCTGTCAGAATTGACCTCCGGACAAGATAGGTAACTGTACAGAAGCAGAGTGCAGTGACAGGAACGTTGTGTGTGGCACCAAGAACCCTGGGCTCCAGCCCCAACTCTACCTCATTCCACTGTGTGTCTTTGAGTTCCTCCATTCCCTGCTCTGCACCTCAGCTTCCCCATCTGTAAGTGAGGACACCAGATTAAATCATTTTTAGTAGACTGTGTTCCATGAGAGGAAGAAGTCTACCATATTCATCTTTGTACCTCAAATGGCTTGTACAGTATGGCAAAAACATTTCTTGTTAAGTAGTGTGAATCTAAGGTCCCTTCTAGTTCAGACATTCCAGGATTCTCTATAATAAGTATACCATATGCTACCAGAAAAAACTCCAGGATAATTTTCAAAAACCTTGGGATGTTGTATTGCTTCTAGACAGATAGAGGTTGCAGGGCTTCCTATCTGCAAGCATAGCCCGTTTTTCAACATTGTCATCAAACCAAGGACAGATGCCATCCATAGATCTAGGTCACCAAAAACAGCAGATGCTATAAATGGATTGGCTTTGCTTAACACTGATTGGATTCTTAGCTGATATCTTCAGAGAGCCATATTTCCCATCTGAAGAGCACTCACAGGACATTCTAAGCAAAAGATAACTTTTAGAATTACTTACCCCCCAAACCAATTGGATTTTTTTGGTGAGCTGCCACATTCAATGCTTTGTAATGTTTATCCTTTGGAAAATAGTTCAGGCAGCAACTTCCTAATCTCTGTAATTACTGAAAAGACGCTTAAATTAATCTCTTCCCTAAGATTATGTTTGTACTGAAAGGAGATTCACAAGGTAAATAAAGACCTTGTTTATTTATTTTTTTTAAATGTTTTATTTATTTATTCATGAGAGTCAGAGAGAGAGAGAGAGAGAGGCAGAGGCAGAGGGAGAAGTAGGCTCCCCCCCCAGCAGGGAGCCCAATGCGGGACTCGATCCCAGGACCCTAGGATCATGACCTGAGCCGAAGGCAGATGCTCAACCATCTAAGCCACCCAGGCACCCCAGACCTTGTTTAATGAAAAAGATTGTTAAGTGTAGTTTTCCCTCACAAAGAAATAAATATCTTACAAAATTCCAAGATCATATAAGTGGCACATTTCCAACAATTATGGAAAATATACCATAATGTTAATTATACATCTATTTTTATTTTCATTTATTTAAGTAAGTTCTACACCCAACGTGGGGCTTGAACTTATGCCCGAGATCAAGAGTTGCGTACTCTACCAACTGAGCCAGCGAGGTGCCCAGATATATCTATTTTTAAATATACAAAGTAAGGGGGCACCTGGCTGGCTCGGTCATCAGAGCATGCGACTCTTGATATTGGGGGTGTGAGTTCAAGCCCCACACTGGGTGTAGAAATTATTAAAAAGAAAATATATTTTTAAAAGATTTTGTTTATTTATTTGCCAGAGAGAGAGAAAGAGAGCACAAGCAGGGAGAGTGGCAGGCAGAGGGAGAAGTAGGCTCCCTGCTCAGCAGGGAGCCCAATGCGGGACTCGATCCCAGGACCCCGGGATCATGACCTGAACCAAAGGTAGACACTTAACCGACTAAGCCACCCAGACATCCCTATTAAAAAGAAAATCTTAAAATATATATACACACACACACACACACACACACATATATATCCCCTACTTTATTTTTTTTTAATTTGAGAGAGGGCAGAGCTAGAGAGAGAGAGCCTGCATGAGCTGGGGGGAGGGGTAGAGGGAGAGGGAGAAGCAGACTCCCTGCTGAACAGGGAGCCCCGATGATGAAGCAGGGCTTGATCCCAGGACCCTGGGATCATGACCCCAGCCGAAGGGGTCCCTTTTATTATTATTATTTTTAAAGATTTTATTTTAGGGGTGCCTGGGTGGCTCATTCAGTTGACTGTCTGCCTTTGGCTCAGGTCATGATCCTGGGGTCCTGGGATCGAGCCCCGCATCAGGCTCCCTGCTCAGCGGGTAGTCTGCTTCTCCCTCTCCTCCCCACTCATGCTCTCTGTCACTCTCTGTCTCTCTCAAGTAAATAAATAAAATCTTTAAAAAAAAAAAGATTTTATTTTAAGTAATCTCTACACCAATGTGGGACTCAAACCTACAACTCCAAGATCAAGAGTCACATGCTCCACTGAATGAGCCAGCCAGGTGCCCACAAAGTAGGATATATTTAAATACTTAAATACATCATTAAACATTTTTATTTTACTCATAGTACTTCTGTTCAAAAATTTTCAGAGTTGACTGCTACTATTTCTGCAAGAAAGGCAATTTCTCCTGTTTAAAATAATACTTCAGGGGCGCCTGGGTGGCTCAGTCAGTTAAGCGGCTGCCTTTGGTTCGGGTCATGATCCCAGGGTCCTGGGATCGAGCCCCGCATCGGGCTCCCTGCTCCACAGGAAGCCTGCTTCTCCCTCTCCCACTCCCTGCTGCTCTGCCTACTTGTGCTCTCTCTGTCAAATAAATTAAATATATATATATATATATTTAAAATACTTCAATAAGTATGAATCATAGAATTTGAGATGGAAGAGCTTTCAAAATCATCACATATAAACCCTTTATTTAAAGATCTGAAGAATCAGGGCAGAAACATTATCTGCTCAAAATTCTAACTAGGTAGGTTTCCTGACCTCTAGTCTAGAGTTTCCCTTATAAACATCTACAAAGAAGAAACACAGTTTTATTGCATTTTAACAACTCTATTTTAAAAACTTAATAGCACAAACAATGAATCATGGAACACTTCATCTAAAACTAATGATGTAATGTATGGGGATTAACATAAGAATTAAAAAAAAAACTTAATAAATTCTAATCACCAATTGACTGTGTAGCTTATTCTAAAAATGAAGAGCAATACAGAAGAGTCAGAATAACATCTGATTCAGTGCATCAGCATGGGAACTGGACAGACTTAGGTCTGAATTACAGTTCACTGCCGTCTTGGGCAAATTGCTGAACCTCATGGAGTCCGTTTCATATACGTAAAATGGAATAATCTCTCTCACTGGGCTTCTGTAAAGATTAAAGATAGCACTTACAATGTGCCAAGGACTATTCTAAATGCTTTATATTTATTAACTCTTTTGATTTATTCCACAAGCCTCTGAGCTAGATGCTGTTACTATCTTCATTTTGCAGATGAGAAAAGTGAGGTGCAGAGATGTTAACATAACTTGCCCAAATTTACAAATAAATTGCCAATAAGTGGCAGAGCTGAAACTTGAATGTAGGCAGTCTCCAGAGGCCTTGCTCTTGACCAGCATAGTATACTGCATCTCTATAAAGGCTAGTGCATTGACAGCCCTCAGCTGAACCTGGCTATTGCATGATTGCTAGATTAACAGTATTAGCAACTGAAAGGAGCAATTTCTGCCAACTTCACCCTTCACCTAATACTACGGTTAACACACACATATTAAACATACGTAACAAATATACACAGAGAATATACACAAATGGGTATATGAGTCTGAAGGATATTAAATTGAAGCCAATTATGTGTCCTGGCCAGAGTGATTGATCACACTAAGGCTAAGAATTCATTAAGTTATATATCATATACCAAGGCAATTTAAAATCTCAACAACAAGTACACGTCCTTGGATAATGTCCATGCAGTTGTGATTTATTATGAGTAGACTAATCTAAGCAGTGAAATTCTATTCAGTTATCTTCTATTTATACTGTGAACATGTAATGTGCTTGAGAGGAGGGACAGTGTCTTGTTCATTTTTTTATCTGAGCTTTAAGCGTAGTCCGGGAGAATGGATGCAAGGCAAATATCTGTGGAATGAGTGAACGGATGGCATACTAAGGTGAAGAGTCTGTTTGGCAAGAAGCTTTTTTTTTTTTTTTCCAACGTAGGCTTCAGGGGCGCCTGGGTGGCTCAGTCAGTTAAGCATCGGACTCTTGGTTTTGGCTCAAGTCATGATCTCGGGGTCCTGAGATCGGGCCCAAGTGGGGCCTCCTGGGTCTGGCTCTATGCCCAGCGTGGAGTCAGCTTGTCCTTCTCCCTCTGCTCCTCAAAACCCTCCCCTCCCCATTCATGTTCTCTCTCCTCAACAAATAAGTAAACCTTTAAAAAATAACAATAAAGTAGGCTCCATGCCCAACGTCAGGCTTTAACTCAAGCTACCCTGAGCTCAGGAGTCACATGCTCTACTGACTGAGCCAGCCAGGCGCCCTGCAAGAAGCTTTTTAAGGACCCAACAACATAAGGGTCCTTCAAAATTGCCCAACAACAAATCATTCAGGGAACAGTTACCTGGGCTCTGTCCCAGATTTCAGGGCAGGAAAGGCTGGAGAGGACTTGGAAAAGCCATAAACTCAATTATGGCTCTGCCCCAATTTGCTTCCCATAGACCTTAAGATACCCAGTGGTCACTCTAAACATAACTCAGAGAATTCTCTTTTAACTGTATTCCTCGATATACTCCAGCATTTATCCAGTTGTTATTTTCCACGAAGAAAGTGGGACTCAGAGGGTTGTGACTTGCTAAAAGTCACACGAGGCAGAGCTGGGGCACCAGACCTTATTTCCCTGGACTCCTGGTCCAATCAGTGTTCACGGAAATGCTGATTTCGTATCTCACTCCCTCTCCCCAAATCTTCTGCGCACAAGGCATCAAACCCAAAGCTCAAATACAAACAAAGCCCCAGTGGAAGCACTGGAAGATGGTCTGAGTCGACACTCTAATGGTACAGATAGGGGAAACTGAGGCCCAGAGTCTCCCAGGGAGTCAGCACTAGGTCAGAACTTCCAAGGTTGCCCCAAATTTGGGGGACAACCTGTGTACAGTTTTTCCTTCCAGTCTCTTAGATCACAGACGTCCCCCGCTCTATCCATGTGCACTACCAAAGCTTATTTTTGATGTGTGTGTGGGTGGGGGGAGAGGGAGTAGGATGGGCTGCGTAGTGCACCCACGACAGGGGGGTGTAGCACCACCCAACCCAAGGCCGGCCCTCGAACTCTCCGCTTTGACCAGGTGGGCGGCTGCAGCCTGCGAAGCGCGAGGGCTCCCACCTCCCTGCCCGCCCCCGCCTCGTGCTCCATACCCACCCGCAGGCTGGCGGGGCCGGGAGCTGAGGCCGCGGGGGCGCAAAATGGAGGGCGTCCGCAGCCACCACGCTCCACGGCCTCCCGCGCCTCCGCCCCTAGCAACGAGGCGCGCGTCGCTAGGGCAGGCGTCCCCGCGAAAAGCCTCCGAGCGCTCTCCTCGCCCCCGAACCCCAGTTCCGCTCGCCGGACGTCTCCCGGAGGCCGGGCCCAGGGCGCCGCGCCCTGTTTTCTGCCTGGAACAATGAGGTGGTGAGGTTTCAGAGATGGGGACGGTTGTGCCCAAAGACCGCGCCACCAGGGAATCTATATAATGCAAGAAAAGCGGTACCACCGTAATAGTCATCGAGGAAGTACTGAATAAATGTCATCTTTTAAATAATAACTATTCGCCCAGATGGAGATGGTGTTATATTTCTTCGGAGTTTTCTGTGATTCCACCCCGTGATCCCTCTTTTGGACACTTCCCCAGGTCCCCCCGCCCCCAACAGTCCTATTCTTTTTTTCTTTTATCAAACCAGCACCACAGCAAAGAGACCCCTCAATACCTTCTTGAGATCCAATGGGAAGACAGTTCCAGAAACTAACAGCAGCTGCAGGTACATTGCTTCCAGGCTAGAGTCTATTCATTTCTGTATTTCTAGTGCACAGGGTTTGGTGTAGAGTAAGGGTTTGTTAAATGTTGAATGTTGAATGTTTGAATGAATGAATGAATGAATGAATGAATGGGATCCGAGCCAACATTTCTCTTGCACCTAGAAGGGACCTGCTGTAGTGCTGATCTCCCAGCAAAGCTGCTTTCAATGAAGACTTGTGGAGTTTCTGAAAGTTGAGTGCCTGTGGGAACAGGAGTAGGGGTGGTAAGAGAAAATTACCTTCACAGACTATTAGGGCTGGCCATTGGTTCTATCTTCCAATGTAAAGAGGCAATACCCTCCACAGCATTCCTGATGGAGGTTCCTTTAGCCCCTATTGATTTCCCTCGGTGATGATGCACTCATTACTTTCTGAGTCAGTGTCCTGTTGTTCCTGACAGGAGCTGGGATCTATCCCCACACAACACTGATCTTAGTTCAGAGCCGAGGGCTCTCCCTACAAGCTTAATCCCTTTTGCCCACCACAACCTGGCAACCTTCAACCAGGAGAGACTGATTGTTTTGCCCTGAGACACTGGGCCAGGCTCAGTGCAGCTAAAGAGTTGACTTGCCTGATCCCTGCCCTCAAGATTTTCCAGCTCTGGGCACCTGGGTGGCTCAGTTGGTTGAGCGACTGCCTTCGGCTCAGGTCATGATCCTGGATTCCCGGGATCAAGTCCCACATCGGGCTTCCTGCTCAACAGGAAGTCTGCTTCTCCCTCTGACCCTCCTCCCTCTCATGAGTTCTCTCTCTCTCAAATAAATAAATAAAATCTTAAAAAAAAAAAAAAGATTTTCCAGCTCTGAGGATGCAGCTCTTCTGGAAGATGCTTTAGGCTTGAGGCACATGAGACTCCCCAACTGGTATCTCTAGCCAGACTTCTCCTTACACCTGTATATCCACCTGCTTTCTGCCCATCTCCACCTGGTTGTGACTCATACTGAAAACATCATCTTCCCCCCTAAACCTGTTCTTCCTCTTTTCCCTCTGAGTGTTGAGCACTACCACTCACCAATCACCCACGCCAAGGATCTTGGAGTTATCTGTGACTTCACTCTCTCTTCCTTGTTCCAGAACAAACCCCAAGACTTAATTCTGCCCCTGAAATATCCTTAAAAAAAAAAAATCTGTCCACTTCTCTCTACTCACCACCTTGGTTCAGGCCAAGATCATGCCAGAGTGTGATGGATTACAAATGGCCATAAATTCTTTGTAGCTTCTGTCATCAGGGCTGGTCTTGTAACTTATTTTGACCAACAGAATGTGGTGGAAGTGACATTGGCTACTTCCGAGTTTAAGCCTCAGAGAGCTTTGTAGTCTCTGCTCTCATCTTCTTGAAACACTGCTGCCAGGGGAAGAAGCCCAGTCTAGTCTGTTTAAGACACATGGCCCATCCAATAGCTAACACCACATGGCAGACATGTGAGTGAGAATATCTTAGACCATCCAGTCCTAAATGAGCCATCAGATGACTGCAAACCACAAGTAACCATCAGAAGAATAGCCCACCCGAACGAACCCTGCCCAATTTGCCAACCCACAGAATTGTGAGCAAATAAACAGTTGTCGTTTTAATCCGCTCAGCTTTGGGGTGGTTCGTTATAGACAATAGATAATTCATATTCAAGATAAAGTCCAAACTCCCTCCCTCGGTCGGTAAGGCTTGGTCCATGTCTCTTTAGCCTCAGCTTCCACCTCTGGCACCCACACTATAGGTTCCAATGGTCTAAACTACTTGCAGCTTCTTGGCTCACCTTGCTGTTGCCTTTGAATCCTTGTACACGATGTTTCCTCTGCCCAGGGCATCTCCCCTACATCCCCTCACCTATCTGTCTGGCTAACTATTTATCCTCAGCTTAGACGCCATCTCCTTCTCTACCCTCAAGTCTTCCCTAACCATTCCCCTCTTCCTCCAGATTGAGTTAGCTACCCTTCCTTTGCGCTTCCAAGGCCCCCCACACTTTCCCTAACACAGTGTGATTTTCCATTTACCGGTTTCTCTCCCTTGATTTGGAGCTCCATAAGGGCAGTGACAGAGTCTCATTTATACCTGTATTTATTGCTGGTGTCTAATACAAGGTCTAGCACAGCACTGCAATAGAAATTTCTGCTATGATGGAAATGTTCTATGTCTGCGCTGTCTATAGATACGCTGGCCCCAAGTCACGTGTGGCTATTGAGCACCTGAAGTGTGGCTAGTGCAATTGAAGGACTGAATTTTAAATTGTAAATTTTTTAAAAGACTTATTTATTTATTTGAGAGTGAGCGTGAGATAGAGAGCCAGCACCAAGTGGGGGGGGGATGCGGAGCAGAAGGAGAGGCAGAGGGAGAAGCAGACTCCCTGCTGAGCAGAGAGCCCGATGAGGGGCTCCATCCCAGGACCCTGAGATCATGACCTGAGCTGAAGGCAGACTCTCAACCAACTGAGCCACCCAAGCGCCCCTAAATTGTATTTAATTTGAATGTAACTTTAGTAGCCACCTGTAGCTAGTGACTATGGTATTGGGCAGCACAGGTCTAGCACACAGTAGATGCTCGTTGATTTTTTTTTTTAAATATTTTATTTTTTTAAAGTAATCTCTACACCCAATATGGGGCTCCAAATCATAACCCCAAGATCAAGAGTCGTATGCTCTACCAACTGAGCCAACCAAGTGCCCCACATTGAATATTTTTGAATAAACAGCGAAAAGGATGACAATCATAGACAGCCAATTAAGACACAAGGTAGAATGCAAGGGAGGTAAGCAACATAACCCTCACTTTTCATTCGTTCATCCCTAACATTGTCAATACTTCCAACCCTGCCTTGTATAATCTTAATTCTTGGCTCTTTACTGCCTGAGCTGGTTATTCTCTCCTGAACCTGCCCAGTTTGATATTGTCCCTCCTGTGAAATGGGCTGGTCCTAAGTGCCTCCTAGAGACTAATCTCATTCGGTCCAGACTGGTCAGGCCCAAGCAGAGAGGACTCTCTCCTTGGGGGCCTGGACTTAATCATGTGGGAACCATGTGGTCTAAGTTTCTCTACACTGGCAGACTGCCAAGCCCCTCTTGGAGGTGACAGTTGAGGCTGTTTCCGCTATAAAAAGTCACACAGAAAAGAAGCCACAGGGCTGATAGTCTTGCTACTCCTTACAAGAAACTGTACAAGCCCTGGTCAGATCATTTCCAGCCCAGACACCAGAGACTTTGGTGGCCTCAGGGTCTGAGGAGGAAGGAGGCATGGGGACAGGGTGAGGTGGGATCAGCGATAGGCCAGGGCCTCCTGCCAGACAGGCAGAGGAGGGCTGGGTCTGTGGTGCAAGAGTAGGCCTGACAGAGAGTAAAGGCCAGGGAGGTACAGTCCTTTCCAATAGACTTTCCCAAATATTCATTACAAAAAAGTTAAAAAAAAGACAACCCAAACCAAATAGCATAAACAGACAAGTGAGAAGTCCGGTTCCAGGGAAGAATGTACAGATAGTCCCAATTTTATAAAAATAAATACGTCCTGGGGGCGCCTGGGTGGCTCAGTTGTTGGGCGTCTGCCTTCGGCTCAGGTCATGATCCCGGGCTCCTGGGATCAAGCCCTGCATCGGGCTCCCTGCTCAGCGAGGAGCCTGCTTCTCCCTCTCCCCTTCCCCCTGCTTGTGTTCCCTCTCTCGCTGTGTCTCTCTCTCTGTCAAATAAATAAATAAAATCTTATAAATAAATACATACATACATACATACATATGTTCTGTGGGGCGACCGATTGGGTGGAGGCTAGTGGTGAAAGGGTTCACCCGGGGCAGAACAAAGGAGATAGAAGTTTTTTGAGTACACTGCAAGAGGATAGCGGGCAGGACAGCACAGGAGAGACTGTCTGCCAGGAGGCAGGGGTGGGGGGCTACAGCTACACGGGGCGTGAGGAGGTATGGGACCATATGGAATTTTCCTGCTTTGGTACCTGGGCCCAGTTGTGAGTAGCCCATTGGTCAGCTGGGGCCTAGGGGTCTTCTGAGGTGGGTCGCTTAAGGAGCCTGCTTGCATTCAGCTGGTGGTCACTGTGGGCCCTTCTGCCTTACTCGGGTTTCCATTGCTCAAGCCTGCTGCCTAAAAGCCGCCTCGACGTGTCCCCGCCTACGTCACACAGTAGGGCTAACGGATCCTCTACCATGTGTGTGAGGATCTGTAAATATATTTGTAGCGCCTTTTTCAGAATGCAAATTGTGTATGGTTCCTTGGTGAGGGGGTGAGCAGAGCTCATGGCATAAAAAGAAATTTTGCCCTTGCTAGTTCCTCTGCTTGGAAACTCCTTCCCCAGATTTCTCACGGTCTGCGGGCTATCTCTAACCAGTCGTAGTGCTCCTCCTCCCAGAGACCTCCTCCATCGCCCTTTCTAGATCAGCACTTCCCTCAAGCCCTCCATCTATATGCCTGAGTATTTTTCATACAGCTCTTCTCACTCACCAACATTATATGACATGTCTGTTTATTTTGTTTGCTCAAGAGAGTAGACTTTGCTCTTCTTTACGGTTGTATTCTCGGCGTCTTAAATATGGCCCGGTGCATAGGTAGATGGTCAATAAATCTACTGAATGACTAAAATGTAACAAAAGTGTCCATTCTTTGGGTGCCTGGGTGGCTCAGTCGTTAAGCATCTGCCTTCGGCTCAGGTCATGATCCCAGGGTCCTGGGATCGAGCCCCGCATAGGGCTCCCTGCTCAGCGGGAAGCCTGCTTCTCCCTCTCCCGCTCCCCCGTTTGTGTTCCTGCTCTCGCTGTGTCTCTCTCTCTGTCAATTAAATAAATAAATAAAATCTTTAAAAGAAAAAAAGTGTCCATTCTTCTCTGTCCCTAGCTCCGGGTGTTCTGCCTAAGCAAGCCCTGAAGTTCAAGTACAGCCCTACCGGCTCCCACCAAGGCTCCCCAGGTCACTTTAGAGCAGCGGCTTTCAAACTTCTTGACCCTGACTCTCAATAGGAAATACAATCCCCAATGCTCACACATGTACATGTTTATGTAACGGAAATAAACCAAAAAAACCCTGCACTAGGAGCAATGTGTTCTATTTTTTCTTTCCTTTTTTTTGTTTAATGCTGGTCTACTCTCCTTGAATAGATTTCACCACCTGCTAAAGAGTCACCATTGCCTTAGAGCAGTGTTCGTAGGAGTGGTCAGAGAGCTCTTTTGTAGTCCAGCCTCAGGGCAACTGCTACAAATGCAGATTCCTGGCTACACCCCAGATTTAGTGAGTGAGAATCTTATCGGAAAGTTTGAATGCTTAACAACCCCTCTCCCCCAACCGTCCCGGGTGATTCTGAGACCTGATAAGGCCTGAGAGCGGTCACTTGGGAGTTTCCGAATATCCAGAGGCCTCTGGTGGGGACTTGGCATCAGGCACATGCACATTAAGGGAAGGGGCTGAATTTTCAGTTCCAGTCCGCCTCAGCACGAGTGGCAGAACAGATGATCCCCACTTTATTTTTTTAAAGATTTTATTTATTTTTGAGAGAGAGAGAGAGAGCCCACACGAGCAGGAACGGGAGGTGGGGGGGGGGGCAGAGGGAGGAGCAGACTCCCCACTGAGCAGGGATTCCCAATACAGGACTGGATCCCAGGACCCTGGGATCATGAACTGAGCTGAAGGCAGATGCTTAACCCACCCACTGAACGACCTAGGTGCCCGATGATCCCCACTTTATAAAAGCAAATCCATTGCCACCTAAGCCCCTAGCAATTCCTAGTCCTCTGCCCGGAAGTACTTCTGGTGATTTTGCTACCGCTTCCCAGATTCCAGCCATCCGGAGGGCCACTGACTGCTCCAGGGCCACACCCAGTGAAGGGGCCCCACTTTCCCCAAGGGCCTTAACCCTTACTTCCTCCCCCTGCCCTCCACAGTCTCTTTTCCTTCACACAAAATCACTTCTGTTTTCTTTCTTACCAGAAGGTTTAAGAGCCCTCCCCACCCCCAGCCCTTAGAACAAAAAAATTCTAACCACAGTCTCTAGTTATGGTGGCCCATTTCCAGCCCCACCCCCAGAAGAGGGTAAATGCCATTATGAAGCCTCCACCCTCCCACTAGAAACAACTTTTGATGCCAGGGACGCTGCACTCCCCTCGCCAAAGGACCTTACCTTACACAGTTTACGTTCTGAAACCCTGCTACAAGTGTATTTCCAGAGCCTCACGCGTCCAATAAAACATTTTGTAGCCCCTACTGTATACGATACACCCAAGCTCAGCACTTTCAGACAAGATCTCATTCAATTCTTGAAGCAGCCCTCAGAGGTAGATAGTATTCTCACCCCCATTTTAGACATGAGGAAACTGAGGCCCAGACGGACTAAACGATCTGATCCAGGTCCCATAGTTTTAAGTGGTGGAGCTCTGGGCCTGTCAGCTGTCCTCGCCCTCAGGGGCTGAAGCTGAAGGGGCTGACGGAAGGGAATCTTTCTCTTCCCTTTGTGCCGTTGTCACTTAGAGGGACCTCGGGGTAGAGGTGCCTCAGCCCCTAAGTGCTGCAGGATGTGGTGATGCTTCTCTTCAGGGTTTGGCTTTCACAAGTGTCCAGTCCCGATGAATTCAGAATAACCCCTGACCCCCAAGTCTGGCTCCTTCTCCCTTTGGCTGAGTTCTCTCCTCAGGCCTCTGCCAAGACCTCTTAAGATGGAGTTTGGGGGCTGGGGAACAGCACTCTCCTTGTACGCCCAGGCTGGCTGGACTGGAGCCCCAGTAGAGGGTTTAGTCTGGACTTAGACTGATTTATGAGATCCTAAGAAAAAAAGCCCCAAGGCAGCTCCAGCACATATCAGTCGTGGCTTTTTCTGAGGATGGGTGTTTCATCCATGTGTTTATTTGCATATTCTCTTTTCTTCAATAAACATGCATTAGTTTTTTTCAATACTAGTTATAAAAAAAGTTTCAAATGAGGAAAATTTGGTTGTAAATACTTTGGGGAAATCAGCCTAATACAGATGTCCCTCATTGGACATGCAATTTAAAAAATTATTACCCATACTAGCCACAAATCAAACCGCCTGAATTCCAATCTCATTGCTACCAGTTAGTAACTGTGACTCCTCGCAAGTTACTTAACCTCCATAAAAACGGGGATCATAGTAGTACTTTCCTTGTACTATTAACAGACGCTTTGCAGTTGCAGCCGCTGTCTGTGCTCCGGGGGTCCTGTTTAATCACTTAAGCCTCAGCACAAGTCTGTGGGGGCAGGTACCGACGCTATCCCCATTTTACAGCTGAGGCCACTGAGGGTGCTCTGCCTGCGAACAGATAAATGGGATTTGAGCCCAGGCAGCCGAACGCCAGAAGCTGCCTTCAAGCTACTTGTCTAGAGCTGCCCCTCAGAAAGGGCTGTTGTGGTACATGATAAAACGCTTTAAGGTGCTTAGCAAAAGCCTGGCACTTAATAAGTGCTCAATTAAGTCTCCTACGGTCACATTAATATTCGGTGTTTTACGTTTGTCATAAAACTAACACGCATACAAGGCGACTTAATTCAGCAGAAAATCACAGAGCCGCCTGAAGCCGGCGGACCGTGCGCGGGGGTCGGGGCGGGACGCGGACCCGGGCGCCGAGCGGGCGCCCACCCCGCGGCGAGGGCAGGCGGGCAGGAAGCCGGGGTGGCCGGCGCGCGGGGCCGCCCGTCGGGGCCCGGGGGCGGGGTCGGGGAGGCTCCGCCCAGCGGTCACCTGCGACAGGTGGAGCGCGCGGCGCCGGGTGCTCGGCCATGTCTGCGGAGAGCGCAGGGCCGGGGTCGGCGCCGCTGTGCCCCGAGCACGGCCAGGCTCTGAGCTGGTTCTGCTGCTCCGAGCGACGGCCCGTGTGCGCCGCCTGCGCGGGGCTGGGCGGCCGCTGCCGGGGGCACCGCATCCGCCGGGCGGAGGAGCGCGCGGAAGAGCTGCGAGTGAGTGGCCGGGGGCGCCGGAAGGCGGGGGGCGGGGGACGGGGGACGGGTGGGCTCCGGAGGGAGGGGACACGGGGGTGGCGTGCCGAGAGGGATCCGGCGGGGACCTGGCGGCCGGT
This sequence comes from Neomonachus schauinslandi, assembly GCF_002201575.2. NCBI lineage: Eukaryota > Metazoa > Chordata > Mammalia > Carnivora > Phocidae > Neomonachus > Neomonachus schauinslandi. Next base: position 73,506,189 of record NC_058415.1, read on the forward strand.
CCAGGAGCCCGGGCTCGGCGGTGGCACTGGCTGTGGAACTAGGCGGTTAAGGGTGTGGCCCCTGGAGTCGTGGGGACTTGAGTTCGAATTCCGCCTCCTCCCCACCTCCCTCGCCGTCTTGTCTCTGGGCCTCGGCGCCCTCATCTGTAGTTTGAGGGCAATATAGCGCGCGTTTATTGGGGGTGTTGTGCGAGAGACGTAAGATAATGGGCGAAATGCTCTTTAGTCTACCACATAGTGGCGGCTCGAGCTGCCCACTCTTCCTTCGTTGCGTTGTTGGGGGGGTGAGAGCCGGGCCTGGCCTTGGGCAGTATGCGGCAACACTGCTCCAGTTGCCGGGGACTCCGTGTGTCCCACGTCCCGCCCCGTGGAAGCTGACCTGAGATAAAAGCTGGCCCTCCTCCCTCCTCAACCCCTGGGCTCAAAGCCCCTCCGCTCGTCCACCCTTCGGGCTTCCTGGTGAGGTGATTTCTTTTCCCTTTGGGGTTGGCCCTGACTGCGCTCCAAACTGGTTCCACCTGGGTAAACGGAGGGGGCGGGTAGGATCTCAAGAGGTTCCTGCTGGATCTCTTCACCTAGAGTTCCTCCCCATCTCCACTCCAGTTTAGCTCCACGCTGGTCACCTTCATCACCACCTGCCCCTGGTCTGAAACTGGGGAGTCGAAGTTGCCCTGGGTCTTCCTCCCTCCTTCCACCCTAGTTGTGGTCCCCGGGGGATTTCCTTGCAATTTGATTAAGCCGCTTTATTTCCCCAACCTCACCGAGTGCTCTGCCCACCTGTGAGGCTTGAGGGCTCTGGCTAGGGACTCCGACTGCAGGGGAATAAACACACGTGACTGGCCCAGAGGGATTCACTTCCTCAGTGACACCTGAAAGCTCCCGATTGGCCCTTCCTGTCACCACTATCCATCATCAGTAGTGGCGATGAAAATAACTTGGGTAATGTGGTGTAATAAACTTTCATAATGGATGGAAACTTTGTGAGCGCCAAAGCACTTCAATATCCATCATCTCACTCCATCCAGACCAAACTTTTGAAGTGATAGCCAACTTCCGTTTTACAGATGAGCAAACTGAGGCCCAAAACAGGGCGGTAACTCCTCCGAGGTTTCTAATATTCAGGAGCTGGACCAAGGGAGTCATTGACTTGCTCAGAGAAAACCACCTCTTAGCCTCAGTGGAGGGAGGAAGGGGTGCTAATGGGTGTGAGGATTAAATAAAAACCTTAAAAAAAGAAGAAGAAAAGTTGCCATCAGAGCTGAATCTGAGTGGTGGAAGGAGGTGAAGGCTGGGGCAGGTGGCAGGCCTGGTGCTTGGTTTGGAATGCAGTCTGCCCAGGGCGCCTTCCCTGAACCCTACTGATGCCCTAAGCACGTTCATCTCCTTTGCCTGGAGGGAGGGGTTTCTTGCCTTCTCCCTCCAATTTTGAGTATATTATGGCATTTACACACTCCTTCCACTATCCCTCTAGCCAGGAAAGAAATTTTGGCCCAGGGCAAGATGGTTACCATTCAGCAACTTCTCTCTTACCTTCCGGGTTCTTGTCCTGTACCTTTTTGGAAGTTAGGCTCGGTTTCCTCAGGCCTCTGGTGTGTGCTGATCACAGCTTCATCCCAGCCAGCTCAGTTCTTTCACTTAGTATTTGGACCAGCGAAGCGTCAGATGAATTCCTGACTGTGGGGCGGGAAGGATTTGCAAGGGCTTCCTGGAAGAGGCGGAGTTGCCTTTGGGCAGATGGAACTGGGGCAGAGCTGAAGCAATGCAGGAGCTGTTGGCTAGGAAGGAGTCCAAGTACCTGGAGAAATGGAGTGGAAAAGCAGGGGCCTGGCAGGTCACTTCTCTGTGGGCTTCAGCTTCTTCATTTCTAAAAGTCTCCGCTGCTCTCCTGGGGGACGCTCATAGCTCTGGCTGATGTGAACCACTGAGCCTCTTATGGTCACAGAAGTAGATGTTCATTCATTGAACAAATATTTATCCAGGGCCTCTAGTGTAGGAGGAACTTTCTTCTAGGTAGTGGCCCATAGCGAACAAGTCAAAGTCATGGTGCTCATGTTCCAGTGGTGAGGGGAGAGATACAAAACAAGTAAACACACCCAGAACGTACAGGCAGAGGAGTGATAAATGCAAGGGAGAAAAATAAAGCAAAGTAAGCGAATGGGCTGTGGGGATGGTCGGAGAGGGCTTCTGAGGCGGTGACCCTGAATGGAGTGGGGGAGGGGACTTGTACGGCTGGCCGCAGAGGAAGGAACAGGTGCAAAGCCACTGTTGTCAGGACGAGTTTGGTGTGTTTATGGGACAGAAAGAAGGCCAGAGTGGAGAGTGCTAGGAGGTGGCTTCGGAGCAATAGGCAGAGTCCCATCAGACAGTCCCTTGTTGGCTGAAGTGGGAAGCTTGATCTCCCTGTGCGTGTGCTGGAAAGCCGTTGGAGGAGTTTGAGCAGGGACGTGAGCTGACCTAAGCTCCTGACACAAGGTGGTCGTGGCTCACTGTAGGGGTGAATAGCAAGAGTGCAGGTGACCAGAAGTGGCCAGAGGAGAGAGAGAGAGACTTTGGAGTCAGGGCTGATGGGACTCACTGAGGGATTAGATACATGCGGGGTTGGAGAGTAACCCCGGGGGTTTGGGTTGGGGTAATGAGGTTGATGATTGCTGGTACTGTTTAATGAATGGGGATAACTTAGGGAAGGGCAGTTTGAGAAGCCGTGTTCTTTCTACTCAGGTGTGGAGAGCCAGGGAGCTGGGTCAGAGGGAACGCTGAGAGCATATGCAGGAAAGTGATTATGATGATGGGCCACCGAATTTAGGAGAAGGAGGGAACTGAGGCCACAAAGTGGGTGATAGACACGGAAAAGTGGTAAGACTAGTGTATCAGCGGCTTCAGCTGAGCCGAAGAATGGTTGGACTGGAGAATCTAGAGTTAGTAATCTGGAAGGATGGAAGTGGTGGACAGGGTGTGGGCCCCTTGAAATGAAGATTTTGGAGGTGCTATAGTTTTCAGTAATAACGAGGTCTGGGATGTGAGTGGCTGAGGGGGGATATCATGGGGATGGAGTGAATGGATCAACGTGGATCGAGACGCCATAGGTGTCCTTTATATTGCAGAACAAGATTGTGGACCAGTGTGAGCGGCTGCAGTTCCACAGTGCCAGCATCGCCAGATATGTGGCTGAGGTCCTGCCAGGGAAGAACCAGAGAGCAGTGGTAGGTAGCTCTCCTTCCTCTCTGCTCTGGACCCCTCCTAGGACAAGACTCCAGCCTTAGGAGCATGGACCGGTCTGGGATCCCTTCCCAACCTCACAGACTCACTGTGCTCCTAGCAAAGGCAGATATCCAGGAAGGACGGTTTCCCATCTCTCGGAGCTGGGAGTTTTACCATCTGGGCAGAGAGGACTATTCCCAGTACCACACTGGGGCAAATACTGCTGGAAAATGACTTTCTTGGGGTAAAGGATCAGAAAGGGTAGCATTCTTCCACCATCTAAGTATTTCGTGGTCAGCCCCTGAATTATAAAATAACCTCTGGACTTTGACGTGGAGTGTTCTTTATGACAATCTTATCCCTGTTTACAGATGGGGAAGTGGGTCGCCTAGAGGGTGATTGACTTGCCCAAGGTCCACAGCCTCCTGCCAGAATCAGATCCAGGACCTGGATCTTCTGACTCCCAGGCCAGTGCTCCTTCGGCTACCCGCCACTGCTGATCCTTTAGCCAGTTGCCCCCATTGCCGATGCTCCCAGGTGTGCCCCTCACGGGTCGGGGCTATGAATTTCTTTCTGTACATCCCCTCCTTCCTTCACCAACATGGACAATGGAGCAGGCTTTGCATGGTCTTAGTCAAGGTTCTTTTGATTGTGTAGAACGAAACCCAGTTGAACTAGTTTGCGCAAAAACAGGGAATTTCCCAGCAGGATACAGAAGCCTCTCAGAACCTGAAGGGGACGAGAACCAGGAAAGAAGATGCTGCCAGGAGGCCAGGCAGCTATTCTGTGTCCGTTCCTGGCTCTCTTAGCATGATGGTTCCTCTGTCTCTCTCTCTCTCTTTTTCTTTATCCTTTTTATTTTCTCGTCTTGACTGCACTGGCTAGGACCTCAGTACAGTGTTGAATAGAAGCAAGTGTAGCAGATGCCGACTTCAAGGAGCGTACTCACAGCATTTCACCATTTATGTATGTATTTAACAAATCTGTTGAGTACCCATCACATGCCAAGCACCATTGTTCTATGTGCTAGAGATTCCACAGTGAACAAAACATATGGAAATTCCTGTTTCCGTGAAAATTACATCGTTGGCCAGGGGGTGTGGGGGGTTGGGGGGAAGGCCAATAATTAAATACACCCTATGTCATAAGGTCAAAGGTGCTATGGAGAAGTTTAACACAGGAAGGAGGACGTTCCTTTGTTGAGAACGGGGGGGGGGGGTTGCAATTGCATATGCTGTGGTCAGGAATGACCTAATTAAGTATTGATATTTGCACAAAATTTATAGAAGGTGAGGGAATGGACCAGATATCTGGGGGAAGAATTCTAGAAAGAGGGAATGGCAACTGCAAAAGCCCTAAGGTAGGAGCAGTGAATGAGATAGGAGTCAAACTGAGTGTTGTGTCCACATAAGAGGTTTCAAAGAGGTGGGATGTCAAATGTTGCAGAGGTTAAGTAAGGTGAGAAATGAGAGTGGGCCATTGGATTTAGTAACATGTTCATCACTGGAGATTGTGATGGGATGGGGAGTGTTTTGTAGAGTGGTGAGGTGGAAGCCTGATCAGAGTGGGTTTCAGAGGGAACAGAAGAGTAATTTGGGAGAGTTGGCTCAGCCAACCCTTGAGGACCTCTGCTGTAAGAAGGGAGCTGAGAAATGGGTTGATAGTGGAGGGGGATATGAGATCAAAAGGGTATTTTATTTTTAAGATGCAGAAATTACTCTCTGTATGCTGGTAGGCATTATCTGGTAGAGAGGGGAAAATTAATGGTGAGGGAGAAATGGGGGTAACCAGGTATAGCAAGGTGGGGTATAGGCTAACAAATGGAAAGTTAGCCGTAGGTAAGAGCATGAGCTTTCATCCGCAGAAACAGGGAAGGCAGAGTATGGGGCGCAGGTGCAGGTGGATGCGTAGGTGATGGACAGAGCTTGTGTAATTCTCTTCTGATTGCTTCTGTTTTCCATTATTTATCACATTTGCTGTAGGTTCTTAATGATGCCGTTTGTCAGTTTATAGATATGCTTTGTCCCCTATCAATCTGTTAACATGGTAATACATTAATAAGAGTTTCTAATGCTAGGGACACCTGGGTGGCTCAGTCGGTTAAGCATCTGCCTTCGGCTCGGGTCATGATTCCAGGGGCCTGGGATCGAGTCCCAGGTCGGGCTCCATGCTCAGCGGGGAGCCTGCTTCTCCCTCTCCCTCTGCCTGCCGCACCCCCTGCTTGTGTTCTCTATCTTTCTCTATGTCAAATAAATAAATAAAATCTAAAAAAAAAAAGAGTTTCTAATGCTAAACCATCCTGAATTCCTGGGGAAAACCAAGTAAGCTTGATCATATGTATTTTTTTTTTTTTACTTTAAATTTTGAGATAATTGTAGATTCACGTATAGTTGTAAGAAATAATCATAGAGCCATATCCCCTGTACCCTTTGTCCAGTTTCCCCCAATGATAACATGTTACCTAACTATATAGTACAGTATCATAGCCAGGACATTGACATCCATACAACCTACCTTATGCACATTTCACCAGTTTAACATGCGCTCATTTGTGTGTGTGTATTTAGTTCTGTGTGGTTTTATCACATGTGTAGATTTGTGTGACTTCTCCCACAACCAAGATACAGAGCAGTTCTATCATAAGGATCCCTCGTGCTACCCTTTTATCACCGAGACCCCCTCCTCTCCTTCTCCTTGTATCGTTATACAAAATTTCTGAGGTTGGATTGCTAATCTTAGTTTGGGGTTTTGTGTGTATGTGTTTAAGGATTTTTGTGTCTATACTCAGGAGTGAGATTAGCCTATGAATTTCATTTCTTGTATAGTCCTTATCAGATTTTGGTATTGAGGTTCTATAAATCTTATTAAATGAGTTGGGAACTCTCTGTTTTCACCGGAGGTATTTGTGTTAAGATTGGAATTATTGGGCGCCTGGGTGGCTCAGTTGGTTAAGCGACTGCCTTCGGCTCAGGTCATGATCCTGGAGTCCCAGGATCAAGTCCCACATCAGGCTCCCTGCTCGGCAGGGAGTCTGCTTCTCCCTCTGACCCTCCCCCCCTCATGCTCTCTCTCTCTCATTCTCTCTCTCTCTCTCAAATAAATAAATAAAATCTTTAAAAAAAAAAAAGATTGGAATTATTTGTGCCTTGAATATTTGGTGACACCCCCTGTAAAACTATCTGGGCTTGGTGTTATTTTTTGCAGGTGGATTTTAACTACTGATTCATTTTCCACCATGAGTAAAGGATTCATTCTTTTTCTTTGGTTTTAGTAAATTTTTTCTAGATAAATTATGTACTTTGTCTCTTTTTAAATGTAATGGCATAAAGTTCTTAAATTATTTTTTTAGATATTTTATTTATTTATTTGAGAGTGAGAGTACAAGTCGGGGCGGGGAGAGGTAGAGGGAGAGGGAGAAGCATGCTCCCCACTGAGCAGGGAGCCCGACATGGGGCTCGATCCCAGGACCCTGAGATCATGACCCGAACCAAAGGCAGACGCTTAACCGACTGAGCCACCCAGGTGCCCCCCCAAGTTGTTCTTAATCTTGATTAAAGTTGCCACTGGTTTGTCTATTTTGTTAGTCTTTTCAAAGAACCAGCTTTTAGTATTTTGATCCTCTCTTTTGGATCTTTTTTTTTCAAAGTTTATTTATTTTTTTCTAGTGATCTCTATACCGTGGGGCTCGAACTCACAACACCGAGATCAAGAGTCACATGCTCTTCCGACTCAGCCAGCCAGGAGCCCCTCTTTTGTATCTTAAAAAAAAAATAAACCTCATTATTATTTCCTCTTATCTTTTTTTTAATGATTTTATTTATTTATTTGTCAGAGAGAGAGAAAGAAAGAGCACGAGCAGGGGGAGCAGCAGGCTCCCCACTGAGCTAGGAGTCTGATGCTGGACCTGAGCCGAAGGCAGACACTTAACTGACTGAGCCACCCAGGCGTCCCTTCCTCTTTTTTTTTTTTTTAAGAAGCCAGGCATGGGAGTGCATATTGTATGATTCCTTTTTTTTTTTTTTTAAGATTTTATTTATTTATTTGAGAGAGAGAGAGAGCACAAGCAGGCAGAGGGGCAGAGGGAGAGGGAGAAGCAGACTCCCCGCCGAGCAGGGAGCCTGATGCGGGGCTAGATCCCAGGACCCTGGGATCATGACCCGAGCCGAAGGCAGACGATTAACCGACATACCCAGGCGCCCCAGGTGTCCCTTCCTCTTATCTTTATAAATTTTTTCCTTCTAATTTTTTTTAGGGGGGAGATATACACCATTGTTATTTAACTCCCTCAGCTGAACACAGTCTCTTAATTTTAGTCTGTCTTCTTTCTCAAGGTCAGCATTTAAGCCCTATATTTCCTTCTACATATTGCTCTCACAATTTCTGATGCAATATTTTCATTCAGTTATAAGTATTTTTAAATGTCCACTATGATTTATTTTACTATGTGTTGTTAGAAATAGGTTTTAAATCTCCACATCTCCAGATGTATGGTTTTACTTTTAAAAATTATCATTGTTATTTTTTCCACTAATTTCTCACTTAACTTCATTGTAGTCTGCATATCAGTTGTTTGAAATTTGTTGAGACTTGCTCTATGCCCTAAAACATGGTCACTTTAGGTAAATGTTTCACATTCAAATCTTCTCTATACTTACTAATTTTTTATCTGCCATATTTACTGATTGCTGGCAAGGAGCATTTATAGTTTCATATCATGCTGTGGATTTGTCTATTTTTCCATATAATTCTGTCTTTACTGGGCTCTTAAGTTTAGAGGAGTGTAAAATTCTAAAATAAATCACAAGCTGCATTCAGGGCAATAGAGTCTCCGCTCTTGATTACACCAGTTTTCAATTTCCTTTCTACATACACTTGGACTCCAGGGGATTTCCTTTACTTAGCTGCCAGAGCAGCTTGACTTTTAAAAGGATGCTTTGGGCTATTTTTCCAGCATTTCTGTGCTTTGTTTTAGGACAGTGTTTAGTTTATTCTGGCATATCTTTGGAAAGGGAAATTTTTTTTTCTCTGCTACACTTTTCTGGGAATGAATCGAGAAATGTGTTGAAATTGATTACAGTCTTCCAGTGAGAGAGTGTCTGCTGCATCTTGGGCCAGGGTCTGTTCTTGGTCCTGATCACATAGTACAAACATGGCTACGGACACCCACCCCTGTGGGCAAGGCAGCAAGGTGGGTTAGAGAGAACAATAGCTAATGGTGTTGAACGCTTACGTGCTGGGCTTCGTTCTGTGTACTTTGTATGTATTAACTCATTTAATCTTCCACAATAACCTCATGCTGTAGGTACTATTATTATCCTCATTTAGCAGATTAGAAAACTGAGGCATAGGGAAGATCAGTAATGTGCTCAACATCCTACAGAGAGTAAGTGGATCAGCTAAGGTTTAAATCTAGGCACTGTCTGTCTCTAAAGCCTAACTTCCTGGGACGCCTGGGTGGCTCAGTCAGTTAAGCATCTGCCTTCGGCTCAGGTCATGATCTTAGGGTCCCGGGATCGAGCCTGACGTCAGGCTCCCTGCTCAGTGGGGAGCCTGCTTGTCCCTCTCCCTCTGCCCCTCCCCCTGCTTGTGCTCTTTCTCTCTCTGGCAAATAAATAAATAAAATCTTTAAAATAAAATAAAGCCTAACTTCCTAACTAGTGTGTTATGTTGGCTCAGGGAACCCTGAAGTTGGAGTCAGAACTAACTCCTGGGTTCACTTAGGCCATTCACTCTCTTCCTCTCCCCTGGGCAAATTGTGGGTCTCAGTTTCTTCTTCTTCTTCTCCGAATCCGTAAACTGATAATGGAGGGTTATGTCTTCTGTAGAGGACATCACTGGGAGCTAGAGACCCCACAGTCCAGGCTTTCGGGTGGCAGTGGTCAGGGTAGGCTTCCCAGATGAAATAACTTCAAAGCTGGTGCCTGAAAGGTAAAGAGGAACGGCTACGTTTCTTCTGGAAAGCAGGGGTCATTACCTGTACAGAGCAGGTTTGCACAAGCAGGGCACAGAGAAAGCTGCTGGCTATCCCTGACGTTCTGGCATGAAGGAGACTGTTCTACTCTCCCTTGCCTGGCAGGAGTGCAGGTGTTTCATGCAGCCTTTTGGGAGGACTGATTGTCCGATGGCACTGGGGGAAAGGGAATCGTGTTGGACTGAGAGTCAAAAGAACTGGGTTCTAGTCCCAGCTCTGTCCCTGACTTGGCCTGTGAGCGCTACCAAGAGATTTTTGACTTAGTCGGAAGAAACTTTCTTCCTCAGTCATTCAGGAACTATTTGAGTACCTACTGTGTGCTAGACCCTGTGCTAATTACTAGGAGACACACATTAGCTTCACTGGAGTGGATGGCATGCCCCCTGGCATGAATAAGAATTCCACCGTGGAAGCCATTGGAATGGACAGATTTAGGAAGGAATGAGATTTTTTTCACTCAAACCTAGTCAGAATATCAACTGGACTACTGTTGGCACGGATCCTGTTGATGGTTGATGGGGATGACTTTGTAGGCTCTTTTGCTCTACAATTCTGTAATTCTCTGACCCTGGTCCCTTGACCTTGGTATTCTCAACTATGAAATAATTGATTCTAGTTATCTCTAGACCGTGCCCACTAACCTTAAGCCAGCTCTTCCATTCTGTTATCCCGGCTCTATGAGATATGACCTGGATGTCTGAATCTTATATTTCTTTACCCTAAACCATATTTGGGAACTCTTAAGGCTGGGATGGCTTAAGCACCTGTTTCTTCCATTACTGTGCCTGTGGCAGACATGGCTAATCAACCCCAGCACTCCTTCCCACTGAGCCCAAATCCTCTTAATATTGACTGGGGCTTTGCTAGGACCCGATTCTCTGTGTTACCCCTCATCAGAGCACGGCCAGCGCGGCGCGGGAACTGGTCATCCAGAGGCTAGGTGTGGTGAGGAGTCTGTGTGAGAGCGAGGAGCAGCGTTTGCTGGAACAGGTGCATGGTGAAGAGGAGCGGGCCCACCAGAGCATCCTGACACAGCGAGTCCACTGGACTGAGGCGCTGCAGAAGCTCAACGCCATCCGGACCAGCCTGGTGGGCATGCTCACCCATCTGGATGACCTCCAGCTGATTGTAAGTCAGGCAGGGGTAAGGACACAACCAGTGGACCAGACACCCCCCAAGTCTAAAACATCGAGAATGTTTATTGGTAAGAGTTGGGTGGATAAGGATAATTTGGAGCAGGGATGAGGCAAGGGAATAAAACTAAATGGATTTTTTTTTTTTGCACCTGCTAACCGTTCTTTCAGTAGTGAGCAGATATCTACTGAGTGTCTACCACATGCTCTTGTGCCACGGGGTGGAGATACAGGACACAGCTGTTAGTGCCTCGTGGCCTTAACGAGCCGAATCCGTAAACTGATAATGGAGGGTTATGTCTTCTGTAGAGGACATCACTGGGAGCTAGAGACCCCACAGTCCAGGCTTTCGGGTGGCAGTGGTCAGGGTAGGCTTCCCAGATGAAATAACTTCAAAGCTGGTGCCTGAAAGGTAAAGAGGAACGGCTACGTTAAAGGAAGTGGAGAGCTAGAGAGAGGGTTCGGAAGTGTGCAGAGGGAGGGAATGGCCCCGGGCGGTCCTTAATCTCACCACCCAGAAACTACCGTCGTAATATTTTGGTACATATCCCTGCAAAGTACTTTCTATAGAGATGCAGATACTTGCAGTTTTAACGGGACAATCTGACATCTGAGTAAATATGCCAAGCAAAGAAATCTGAATGTGGAACAACCAAGCTGTTCTGCAGTTCAAGTAGGGCAATTTCCATCGCTGCCCTAGATTGTGCATTGACTGAGTCACTCAGCTTCCACGGACAGAGCACATTCTGTCCTAAACGCTGGGACGGTCACAAGAGAAGATTCAGAAAGAGTCCCAGCCGTCCAGGAGCTGGCAGTCTTGGTGGGGGGTGAGGTGTTAGTAAATACGTCGTCCTGCAGTGTGGTTTGGCGAAACGCAGGATGGCACCAGGCACGGGCGACTGAGTCATTGTGAGTGCGCGGTGTGGAGGTGTGCGAAGAAGAACCCAGATAGCTTTGTTTTGGGTCTTAATGCAGGAACAGAATGCTTTATGCTAGAGTCTGTCCGTGTGGCACCCTCCATACCAGTTGAATATATTCAAATCTGGACTACCTGCTGAATTCCTGGTACCAAGCCTGACTCTGTTTTCTTTTCTCACAGCAGAAGGAGCAGGAGATTTTTGAAAGGTGAGTATAGCCCGTCATTTGCCTGGGCAAATGGAGACCATTGCCTGTAGGCCTGTAACTAGTCCGCATTCAGGTCCTACTGCTCCAGGGCGAAAGCCCAAGGCGTGCTGTGCCACCGAGTGCCTGCCCTGGAGCCATGCTCCCTGGACGGGGGTCTTCCTGCCTCTGACTTGGAGAACTGCTTTAGATCCCCGTGCAAGGGTAGTGAAAGAAACACTTAGCAATCAGAGGCTTGCCAAGGGCTTTCTGAAATGTTATCCTGCTACAAAATAACCAGTCCCGCTATTAGAGTATTTTACACCCCCATCTACAGATGAAAATACTGAGGCTCAGAGAGGGGCAGGGACTTGCCTATGCCCCACAGCTGGGGCGTGAACCCACACCCAACACCTGTCCCATCACCGTCTTCTCTGCCTCAGTCCCTCTTTCTCTGATGAAGGGATCTTTGAAACCTAAGTCTGTGTTAACCACCACTCAAAATTTGCACTTTAATGAGGCAATAATAAAAGCCCTTCACCAGGCTCTCCCTGGGTTCTGAAAGACTGAGAGCCAAGAGCCTGAAGAAGTGGCCAAGAGGATGTAATTTGCCAGGCAAAGAAATTAAATTCTTACATCTTCTGTGAGAGATTTCAGAGCTGTATCTGGGGAGCACAGCCCATTCTTCTTAACTATTTTTATATTTAAATTTCAACAGTAATACATGTGCATGAGAGAAAGAGAAAAGAATGCCATCAATATAAAACCGTTGAAAATTTAAAATGTCTCGGGGTGCCTGGCTGGCTCATTCGGTAGAGCATGTGACTCTTGATCTCAGGATTGTGAGTTCAAGCCCCACATTGGGCATAGAGACTACTTAAAAAATTTTTGTGTGTGTCTCCATCACCCCTTCCCAATCCTATTCCCTGGAGGTGATCAGCTTTAACAGTCAGATATGTATCTTGTGAACTTTCCTATGTAAATAGAGTCCTCGAGAGTATGTCTGGGCTTGTTTACCTCTAAAAATATATATTTTTAACACAGTTGGGATTGTTTTAATACTTGCTGTTCTATAACTTATTAGGCTCTCTTGGATCTTTCCATGTCAGTACGTATAGATTTACCTCACTCTTCGGCAAGTCTGTGAAGGCATCCCTCAGTATGGATGCCCCCAACTTTATTTTACGGTCTCCTTTAAACGCTTGGCTTATTCCTGCTTTTTCCCTCTTTTAATATTTCCACACTTCTGCTAGTCTTCTCTTTCTCCTTTACCTTCTTCATCTTCCTCTAAAACCATCCTGTCTTCAATTTCAAGCTGCTCTGATTTTTGAAAAAAAAAATGATCTTTAAATTTTTTTTTGTTTTGAAATATTTCAAATGTGGAGAAAAGTTGCAAAAACAGTATAAAGAGCTTCAGCTAGAAATCCTAATTGTTAGTATTTTGCCACATCTGCTCTCTTTCTTGGTCGGTTTGTCTCTTCCTTCCTACCTATTTAACAAGTGAATATATGGCACTTACTTTTTCTGACCTATTTGAGAGTAAGTTGCAGAAAGCGAGACCTTTTACGTCTAAATACTTCCAGCATCTTTCTCTCAAGAACAAAGACAATCTCTTACATAACTATAGTGTCACTATTAAGCTCAGGAAATTTAATGTTGATGTAACACTATTATCTAATATACAGTCCATATTCAAATGTTGCCAGTTGTGCCCACAAAGTTCTTTTTTTTTAATTAAAGATTTTATTTATTTATTTATTTATTTATTTATTTATTCGAGAGAGAGCGCACATGAGAGGGGGTAGGGTCAGAGGGAGAAGCAGACTCCCCGCCGAGCAGGGAGCCCGATGTGGGACTCGATCCTGGGACTCCAGGATCATGACCTGAGCCAAAGGCAGTCGCTTAAGCAACTGAGCCACCCAGGCGCCCGCCCACAAAGTTCTTAACGGTGTTTGGTGTGTTTTTTGTTTCCTTTTTTTTTTTTTTAAAGACTTTATTCATGTATTTGAGAGATAATGAGAGAGAGAGCATGAGAGGGGTAAGGGTCAGAGGGAGAAGCAGACTCCCTGCCGAGCAGGGAGGGAGCCCGCTAGAATTCCTGATTTAATCTGGAATTTATTCCTTAGGCTTTTAAAACAACAATAACAAAAAAATACTTTAAAAGAGAGAGAGAGAGATTTATTTATTTGTCAGAGAGAGAAAGCGAGAGTGAACAGCACAAGCAGGGCGAGCAGCGGGGCTCGATCCTAGGACCCTGGGATCATGACCTGAGCTGAAGGCAGACGCTTAATGCAGTACCTTAACCGACTGAGCCACCCCGGCGTCCCCATGAGTTTTCCCTTCTGAATCATGAGGTGCTGGACCAGCTAGTTGTCTAGATTCTAGTGTCTCTGACTGTCCTCAGATTTGCCTTGGGTTGGCTCAGCACGGCCGACATGGGTTCGTTCCTCTTTCCTCCCCGTCTGATGGTTGGGGCCCCCCCAGCCCCAGCTTCAGTGCTTTGGGAAGATGGCAACAGCCCCTCTCTTGTCCTGACCACAAAGAGCCTTTATTACCAGAGCCTGCTCTTAGCTTTTCTAGGGCTTTGGTCACCTTGCTCTTCCCAAGCCAGGACAATCAGTGACAAGTCTTGCAAAGAGCTTGCACCCATGAGCTGTGCCCCACTGTCCCTCCCTGCTCCTTCATTATGGGCAGAGCCAGAGAATTGGAGAAGAGAGTGTGCTCTCAGAACTGCTGCCTGATCTCAAAGCCATCTTCAGGGTCAGAGGCGGTGGGAAAGCTCTTTCTCAGAACCCAGTTCAGAGGTCTGCACAGGTCTCTGGCGAACCCTTCCTTTGCCCTACACCCCGTTGATCATTTTCACTTTAGATCAAGGGGAAAATTATGTGGAACAGTGCCTGGACTCCAGACTGGGTTTGTTCTATTTTTGCATGGAGGCAGGACTTGAACCCAGCTCCCCTTTTTAGCTGAGTGCTTTCTCTGAATCTCTGTTCATTCCTGTCAAATGGGATAACAGCTATCTACCAGGTTATAGCAAAGATTACATGAGATTCTATAAAGGAAACTGGATACTTAATAAATGGTAATTCTCCCCTCCTAGGCATCTTATGTTCCCATGTTCCCTCCAGCCAAACCCAGTGCCCCTGTGAGTTGAGGAGAGGTAGCTACTGGGAGCAAAGCGCTAGAACTAATTTATGGTTAGGGTGATAACTGATAGTCCCTTCTTGTGGGATCCCTCAAGGCTATTTGCATTTTTTTTTAAAGATTTATTTATTTATTTATTTATTTGAGAGAGAATGAGATAGCACGAGAAGGGGGAGGGTCAGAGGGACAAGCAGATTCCCTGCTGAGCAGGGAGCCTGATGCGGGACTCGATCCCGGGACTCCAGGATCATGACCTGAGCCGGAGGCAGTCACTTAACCAACTGAGCCACCCAGGTGCCCCAAGGGTATTTGCATTTTAAGAGCAGAGGAATGGCTGTACCTTCTTACTGAACCAATAGGTTTTGCTGCAGTAGGTTTTGGAAGGAGGCAAGATTTTCTCCACATAAGACGGGGGAGTGGAAAGACTGGTGTGTAAGAGGCTCAGGTGCCATCCCTGTTCTGCTGCTAACTTAAGAGACGCAGCAGGTTGTTTCTCCTACAGAGCAGGCCAACTCCAAGTTCCAATACCGGTACCAAGTATTTACCTCCCTGGAAATTGTCCGCCTTGCTGGAATTAAGACTCCTGGGGGACACAAGGGGAAAGCCCTGCTTTCTGTTTGGCTCAAGCTTTTTTAGGGGGCTCCTGTGTGGGGCCTGGCTGCCAATCTTGGTGTCACCCTCATGGGAAGAAGATTTTACTTCTGTCCCTTTCCCATCACCCTATATTGATCCAGATCCATTTCCAGAACCTTCCTGAATTTGTCTTTTTTTTTTTTTTTTCCCCTTCCACAAGGACCGAGGAAGCAGAGGGTATTTTGGATCCCCAGGAGTCGGACAAGTTAAACTTTAATGAGAAGTGCATTCGGAGCCCACTACTTACCCAACTCTGGGTGACAGCGGTTCTCGGGTCCCTCTCAGGTTAGGAGCTGGTAGAGCCCAGCACCAGGGGGAACAACTGGGTGGCTGGCTGGATGGCTGGGGTGTGCTGCTAGGTCACGCTGGGGAACAGAACATCTGGCATGGTAGCTAAAGCAAACAGTGATGCTAGATGCAGGCTTGTCAGTGAAGCCAAGGTCTGGACAGGCCTGGGGCGGCCGGGTCAGGTCCTTCCCGTTTCCAGCCCAGCCTGCTCTGTTGGCTCTAAGAAAAATCTTGTTCCTGTAAGTCACAGCTCTGTCCTGCCTGAGTGGGACAGCTTAGTATTATTTCTTGGAAACTGAGTTTCTCTTTAAGAAGATACAAGTGCTGGCCAGCTGGAGAGCATCTGGAGCGAGAATTGAGCTGCCTGGATTCGCCTCACTTACTCACTTAAGCACTAACTCAGGCCGACTGTGGCCTGGCCTCGTGCTGCGTGCTAAGGCCACGGAGGTGAACGCGACACGGTCTTCTCCCGCGGGAATTCCCACTTAGTGCGGGAGTTCCCCAAGCAGAATCTCCCAAGCTAGGTGGAAGCTTCTGTGCTCCTGGTTGTGGTGTTTGCATGAATCACAAAGAGGTTAGGGTAATGGATTGAATTGTTCCTCAGTTTTGTTTTTTGTTTTATTTTTTAATATCTTAGCATTTTTTTTTTAAGATCTTATTTATTTATTTGCCAGAGAGAGAGAGGGAGAACACAAGCAGGGGGAGTGGCAGGCAGAGGGAGAAGCAGGCTCCCCGCTAAGCAAGGAGCCCGATGTGGGACTCGATCCCAGGACCGTGAGATCATGACCTGAGCCGAAGGCAGACGCTCAACCATCTGAGCCACCCAGGCGCCCCGAATTGTTCCTCAGTTTTAACCCTCCTCCCTTGGGTGTTAGCCTTACATGTTTGGCGCAAGCTCCAGCTTGTCTGCTCTGCACTCTCGTATCAGAGTGCGCCGGATTGCCGGCAGTCCCATTCAGTGAGTTGTTGGAAAGTACGGGAAGTACGGATCTGATGCTTCCTAGCTCCCGGGGCCTTGCCCCTAGGACAGATCTGATCTGGAGGCCGCAGACAGGCCTCAACTGGAATGCGCTGTGATCGGTGCAGGGTGCTAGATGTGGGAGCAAATGCTGGGTCTTCATTTTGCCCTGCCACCAACTAGGTGTGTGACTTTGGGCAACTTGCTTCTCCTCCCTGGGCCTTCTTTCTAGTTTACAGATGAGGGTCCTAGACTAATAATAACTATTGTTGTCATGGCCACAACTTATTGAGCACTTAATTAATGCTAGGGACTTTAGATGTATCATCCCATTTGGTCCTCACGTCCACCCTGTGATAAGTCCGACTGATCCCCATTTTACCAATGAGGATGCTGGGGGCTCAGAGGGAGGAAAGGGCTTGTGTGAGGTAACGTTACTGGTGGGTGGTGCGGCAGCCCTTTGCTGCCTGACAGGACTGGGTTAGGGCTGACGGCGGGCCTTGGGCAACTCTGAGAATTCGTCCTGGCAGGCACGGAGGACGTGCGTATCGACGAGAGGACCGTCAGCCCCTTCCTGCAACTGTCAGATGATCGAAGGACCCTGACCTTCAATGCCAAGAAGTCCAAGGCCTGTGCAGATGCCCCCGAGCGCTTTGACCACTGGCCCAATGCCCTCGCGGCCACCTCCTTCCAGGCTGGGCTGCACACCTGGATGGTGAACGTCCAGAACAGTTGTGCCTATAAGGTGGGCGTGGCCCTGGGCCAGCTGCCCCGCAAGGGCTCCGGCAGTGACTCTCGTCTGGGCCACAACACCTTCTCCTGGGTCTTCTCCCGCTACGACCAGGAGTTCCGTTTCTCCCACGACGGGCAGCACGAGGCCCTGGGGCTGCTGCGCTGCCCCACCCAGCTGGGCGTGCTTCTAGACTTGCAGGCGCAGGAACTGCTCTTCTACGAGCCGGCCTCGGGCACGGTGCTCCACGCCCACCACGTGCCCTTTTCGGGGCCCCTCTTCCCGGTCTTTGCGGTGGCCGACCAGACCATTTCCATCATCCGCTGATCCGCGACCACTGGGAGCCCTGGTCTGCTCCCCACCACGCGTCCAGGCCATGTTCCTACCCAGTGTCTCGCCCCCACCCCCGATGTTGCCTCTGCCCGATGGGCAGCTTTAGGAGGGTGGGGGATCCATTTCAGGTCTGGGTTCAGCTGTGACATGCTGGGTATCTGTGGGGAGCCTGCTACCCGCGGGGCCTTAGTCTCCCAAATCCACCAGGCATCTGGCCCTCCGAGGGTGTCTTGTTCACCACATCGTGTCTGGCACCCAGCATGGTGCCTGGTGCCCGGTTGTGCAAGAAATACTTGGCGAGCGAACGGGTGGATGGAAAGGTGCCTGGGTGTGTGTGGTAGACTCTTCTGGAGAAGCACTGCCTTCCAGCCCTGTCCCTGGCTTTGATTCAGAACTCCTGCGAGGCTGTTCTTGGCCAGAAGACTCTGGCCTGGGGGGGGGCTGTGTCCCCCCACCAGGTCCAGCCTGGCGGCTCAGGAGACTGAGGGGATCCTGTCTGGAGGTAATCTGACTGCAACACCCCCAAAACTGCCCCCTCCCCGCAGCTCGTGGCCCCCCCCGACATAATGTGGAGACCCGGAGTGAGGGCTTCAAGCCCCAGAGAGCTGAGGGAGTAGGAGGGCCAGACGTAGGGAACACGTCTGTTTAATTAAAGGTTTTAAAAGACTGAAAAGTTTCTTCCATGTTCTTTGTGGGAAATTGGGCACATCCCCCAAGCGCCAGCTCACATCTAAAGAGGTACACCTGCTGGGAAAGAGATCTTCCTCACCCTCATGCGCATGCCCCTCTCAGCGCACACAGCCACTTGAGCCCCGAGACGGCTCTGGGCCCTGCATTGCTGGAACCCGGGCCAAGTCCCTTCCTGTTCTCTGAGGTCACATTAGAACAGTGGTCCTCACATTCCTGTTTTACTTAGGAACACAGTTCAGAGGCAATCTTACCTACAACTTCAGGCCCCTGGGCTCAAAGATGGGGGCCAGAGCCCTCCCCACTCTTAAGTTTGCTCAATAATTTACTCCAAACACTGGGTAGATCAGATCCAGTCCACAGACCGAATGGCAACTTTTTTGGTTCAGGTACTTCCGAGGCCCTTGCAGCTCTGAGAGTACAGCTCAACCCACGTCCTCACTGCCTGATACTTGGGAATTAATGTCACCTGGGCTTCGCACCAACCTGGAAGTTTGGCCAAGTCTGAGAAGAGCCTCCCTCCCCTCACATGGGCACAATCTCTGCCCAGAATCCTGGGTCAGAGCCCACCTTTTCTACCCAGCACCCGAAGGCACCCCCCACACCATGCCCCCAAATTGCCAATCTAACTCCCCATGGCAGCCCTCGGTCCGTAGTTCATGGGCCACCTGCCAGGAAGGCGTCTTACTCCTCTGCCCACCTAAATGTCACCGCAGTTCGGGGCCACTCGGGAGCCCTCCCCAGCAGCTGGCACCAGAACCTAACACCGTGTGTGTACCTGGCAGTAGGCAAGGAATACAAGCATCTGGTAAGTACCAAGCAGGTGTGAGAGGAGAGGAGTGCGAAGAGGGGAGAGGCAGGAAGGGACATGGAATTTTTATTTATTTATTTATTTATTTATTTTTATTTTTTTAAGATTTATTTTTTAGAGAGCGAGCGAGAGAGAAACAGCATGAGAGGGGAGAGGGTCAGAGGGAGAAGCAGGCTCCCCGCCGAGCCGGGAGCCCGATGTGGGACTCGATCCCAGGACCCTGGGATCATGACCTGAGCCGAAGGCAGTCGCTTAACCAACTGAGCCACCCAGGCGCCCAAGGGACATGGAATTTTTAAAACCCAGCCTACTTCCTTCAGTCTCTAGTCATTCCCCGCATGTGTCCTACACTCCTGCCACCTCAAGCTCCTGTCCCCGTTCCCTGTGCTCTCCTACCTCCATGCTAACACCTGTGACTCGGGTGCTCTTCAAAACCGGCCTCCTGTGGAACAGCCTCCCTGTTCTCCCACGATCGCCACTGCACCGTCTCGAGGGCCACAGCTCTCCTTGCAACGTCAGGCAGGCTACTTAACTTCTGAACGTTTCTCATTTGTAAAGTGCACGTCCCGCTACCTCTGCCCATTAGGTAGCTTTGAGGGTTCTATCTGCATGTAAAGGACTAACACATGGCAAGCATGAAAGTTTCTTCTCATGATGTAATTCGGGTGCTCCTTCTCTGAGATCCTATTTACACTATATAGTCCTAGAGGACATGTCCCTACAGCACAGCTTAGCACCCCAGTTTTCCAAACTAAGCTCCTCCGATCTCCTGCTTCCCACGGGGAGTCATAGAGGCTTCAGAGCCCGACTGTGGGGCTCTAGAACCTGTTTCAACCCTAGAAGTTTCTTGCTTTTGCTGTTTTGCACATTGGGGTTCCAGTAAGATCTCCCATAACAATAGGGCCCTGCTGCTAAAACAAATTTTTGAATGTGCCTGGTTCTGAAGCTAGTTGGGCCCTCAGTGAATCTTGTAGGTGGGGGGGGTGGGGTGGGGTGGGGGAAAGACACAGGTGTGACAAATAAACCACCTGAGAGGCGTGGAGACGGGCTCAAAGCCCTGCATTCACCGCTTTATAGTCAGAATGCATTTGGACGCCGCAGGGAGAGAGGCAAAGGCCTGATCTCAGAAAGGAAGGAGCCTTCTAGTTCGCTGGAGCCACTTCCCTCGACTTCCCTCGTCAGACTCAAAGTTCCAGAGGTGAGCCCTCCAGGCGGTCCAGGGCAGGCAGGAGATGGGACAGTGAGGGGAGGAGGCATTCTTGGGGTACAGAACCCTTGACTGCAGGGTCCAAGGGCTCTGGGCCAACCACCAGGAAGCTGTGCATCCCTACAGCCTGGGCCCCCTTGTAATCACAGTGGTAACTGTCCCCAATGTGGGCTGCTCCTGCCGGGTCCACTCGAGCAAGCCGCAAGGCCTCGCGGAAAATCCGGGGGTCAGGCTTGGGCCAGCCGGCAGCCTCAGAGGTCAGCACAAAGTCAAAGTGTTCCCGCAGGCCCAGCGCCCTCAGGATGTCCTCCAGCCGCCGGTCAAAGTTGGAGACCACTGCCAGCCTCACACCTCGTTCTCGGCACTGTCTCAGGGTGGCCTTGGCCCCCTCCAACAGCTGCCAGCTGCACGGCTTACAGAAGTCCTCATACAGCCGCTCAGCGATGGGGGCCACAGCCTGCGCGTCTCGAACACCCGCGAGCTGGAAGGTGTGCAAGACCACATCCAGCCACCACTGGCGGGAGGTGAGGCCTTGGCTCAGGCCGTAGTTGGGGAAGCTGTGGCTCTGAGTCCTGTAGGCCTGCCTGAAGGCGTGTCCCAGAGCGGCGGCCTCCACCTCCAGCCCGTGGGCCCGGGCCTTGGTGGCGTATTCCTCTCCCACAGGATGGCGGAGCCTGAGCAGTGTGTCCTTCACGTCCCACGTCAGCAGTCGTATCTGCAGCCGATGCGCCATGGGCCTGTCGGAGGGGGGCAAGTGCACCCTAAGTCCGCCAGGGGTTAAAGAGAAACTGAGCCAGACAAGACCCCCCCCCCCCCACCCACAACCTAAAGGTCTTCTCTCTCCGGGCCTTGTGGGCCAGAGTTGTGGCACGTCCTCATAGCAGAAGATCCTGGAATGAGACGGCAGTGAGGTAGAAGTTCAGACCTTGGGGTCAGAGCCAGACTGGGTTCAAATTCTGGCACTTCCCACTTTGTGACCCTAGGAGTGTCACTCTCTGAATCTCTGTCTCCTGACTGAAGAGGAGCACGATGTGCCAACCTCACGAGACTGTTGCATGAAATGAGATCATCCGTTCATTCCACAAATTTCTGGGCACCTACTATGTGCTAGATGCTAGGGAACAGGATAGATTTCCAGCCCTCCTAGCATTTACAGGCTTTAAAGAATACGAGACACAGATATTAGACAAAGAACTATACAAACACTGAAGTATAACAAAGTCAGCATGTGCCATAAGGATATAAACCCAGGGATCCCATCTGTGTTGAACTTTCTAAGTAAGTCAAGTTTCGGGGGAGATCTGAAGAATGACTATGCAGGAAATGGAGGTGGTTAAGTGTTCCTGGCACTGGAAACACCAAGTGCAAAGGCCCCGAGGTAGGTCAACGGCAAGTCTGCTGCTTTGGGTAGACAGGGCCCACTGTGGCAGGGCCTTGTAGGTCAAGGTAAGGAAACAATTGTGATTGCTATTACTATTGTTAACAATACCAAAGACACAGGGTCCTTGCAGACCATGTAACAGACCCCTTGTTTATCAGGGAAGACTGAGCCAGAGAGGGGCAGATACTAGCCTAAGGTACACAGCCAGCACCAGAACCCAAACTTCCAGACTCTGGCCAGTGCTCCCTTCTACTGCATCATGCTTAGACAAATTTGGATTTTAAAACAATCTGATTTGGGTGAATCGGCACAGCACAGGGCCAAAGGCAGACAGAGCCAGGTCCTGTCTCTAAGCCTCCTATGTGTCTTTACTGGCGGTAACAAGGTCTGCCTAGGTGGGGAGCCAGTAAAAGGATTACTGACTCCATGCCCAAGAAGCAAGTCCTCAGCCTGCTGTCGGGAGGCTGGGTGCAGCTTCTTGCCCCACACAGTCGATTCCAGACAATCCCAGGCGGTCTGGGGGAAACCTGAGGGTCCAGAGTTTCAGAGTACAGCCAAGTTGCTGCTGAGGAAGGGCAGTGGCTGGCGAAGCCGGGGGCAAGCCGTAGGGGGAAGTCTGACAAGGAAATGAATTTAAGTCAATCTGGAAATTAGGGAGAGCCATCCAAAAACCCTCCCACTTTACTGGTGGGTACATGGAGGCCCAGTGAGGGGCGGGAAGTCGCGCAAGGCCACGCCGGGAGTCACGGGCCCGGCTAAGACTAGAACAAAGAGCTCTGGCTCCCGACCCACAGCGTCTTCCATTTCTGGAAGCCGGGGCTGAGGCCTCTGGGCTGCAAGCCTGAATTTCTCGGCCTTCCTCCTCACCTCCAGGGCTCGATGGGGACAAAGTCCAGGTAGCCCGCTGTTAGAGCGAAATCTCCACGGCTGCCATTTGCAGCGTGACCTTGGGCGTGACGTGGCTGCGGCCGGCCTCCTGGAGGCCCCTTCCCAGCTCCGGCGCGCTCCGACCGCTCGGGGCGGACCCCCGGTCCCCAGCCTCCCGGGATCCAGACACAGCGGACCCGGACGGAAGCCAGTCCTTAGGAAGCCGGGCAGCCAGCTACCTCCGGCGAGCTGCGCAGGCGCTCCGCGGCCCCCACGGAACCGGGGACCCGCCTCCTCACGCCCCACCCCTCCTGGCCCCGCCCCTGGCCCTCCGCCCGCCCCTCTCCTCCTCCCGCGGTCCCCCCCACCTCTCCCCTGCCACAGTCCTCTCCGCTCCCTCCCGTCGCGCCCTCACCTGCCTCCTCGCACCCTCACCTGCCTCCCCGCCCCCGGCGCCCTCGGTCACCCGGCTGCCCCTTCCTTTCCATCTCCCTCTCATTACCCGTCCCGCCCCCTCCGCCCCGCTCCCCGCATCTCTGGGTCACCTTGCACACTCTCCTCCCTTTCTGCCTGCCCGCCCTCGCTGACTTCTCCCCCTTTGGGCGCTTTCTCTCTCCTCCACTTCTCGCAGACCCCTCCGCCTTCCTCGGATCCAGACACTCCCGGGAGGTCTCCAGGCTGACTTGGGAAGAGGGGGATCTGGGTCCCGGCCTGGCTTGCTGAGTGCTGTGTGGACTTGGGCCAGGCGCTGCCCCTCTCTGGTTTGAGTCTCCAGTCGGTACTAGGAAGGAATTGCTTTCATTTGGAAACTTGTCTAACCCAAGACATTCTGCTGAGAGTAGAGTCCTCTGCAGTAACCTAGCTGGGTTTTTTTTTTTCTTTTGATGTAAAAATAATCATCTTCAAAAATGTTTTAAAATACAAAGTGTACAAAGTAAAAAGCGAAAGCCAATCTCACTCACTTCTCATTGAGCATCGGTCTGCTCTGTGCCTGACGGTGCGAAAAAAGACAGGATTCCTGCCTTCACGGAACCCGGGTGGGGCAGACACAGACCAAGTAAATACACAAGCTTTCAGGTAGTGATGAGTGTTATAAAGGCAATAAAATCAGAATGGCGCCATGAGCAGGGCCAGGGCCTCTCTGGATGAAGTTAGGGGAGGGGCAAAGATCTGAACAGCCAGGTGAAGATTAAGGGACGGGTACTGAAGGTGAGCCACTGGCAAAAGCAAACTGAGCAAGGGCAGTGGCCCCTGGAGGTGGGGAGACCAGGAGGACCTCGGCCCCCCACGCACTCCCCAGGGGTTGTGGCAGTGGGGCTTTGGGTCATTATGCTATTTTCCTAGGAGCACACAAACATGCATATATTTTCTTCCTTCTTCCCCTCCCCTCTCCCTTCTTTTTAAACAAATCTTCCTCCTATATTCTAAGACTGGCCTGTTCATTTCATTCAGAACCACCTCCTCCTCATTGGACCCAGGCCTGGGAGAAAATATAAAGTGCGGAGTCACAGACCTAGGCCAGCAAGGGAGAGCTTGATTCCAAAATTCATTACAAGCAGGATTCCTACAAGTGGGAGTGGAAAGGGTGAGTGGGAGGTCAGAGGTCCAGCTGTGATTCACAGAAGCCCAGAAGGTTTGAGATGGTTCAGGTTCCAGGGTCACCTAAAACCCAGCTCCTCAGGTTCTGGTCCCAGCTCTGCCACCTGGCTCTCTGTGAACCCTTCACTGAATTCTTTTCCTCTCTGGGCCTCAGTCTCCAATCTGCAAAATGGGGAGATTGAACAAAATAACTTCCAGCTGAAGTCCAGGCCAGCTTCTAAGTTAATTTCCAAGGTAATTAACTTTGTCGGCGGGACCTGAGTTCCTCCATGTACAAATAGAGCATGCTTACATCAAGATTAAGTGAGAGCACATGAAAAAGCTCTTTGAGAAGTAGATGATTATTTTTTTTAAAAATATTTTATTTACTTGAGAAAGATAGCAGACAGAGGGAGAGGGAGAAGCAGACCCCTGCTGAGCAGGGAGCCAGCCTCGGGGCTGGATCCCAGGACCCCGGGATCAGGACCTGAGCCCAAGGCAGACGCTTAACCGGCTGAGCCACCCAGGTACCCCAGATGATTCTTTAAAAAAAAATTTTAGGGGCACCTGGCTGGCTCAGTCAGTAGAGCATGGGACTCTTGATCTCGGGGTCACGACTTTGAGCCCCACATTGAGCATAGGGATTACTTAAAAAATAGTAATAAAAAAATGTTTTGAGTATAGCTGACACACAGTTACATTAGTTTCAGGTGTACGACATAGTGATTCAACCTCTGCAGACACTCTGCTCACAAGCGTAGCTACCGTCGGTCACCGCCCAACAGTATATACAGCATTGACGTATTCTCCGCGCTGTCACTTTCATCCCTGTGACTTACTCCACACCTGGAAGCCTGCATCTCCCACTCCCCTGCACCTGTGTTGCCCATCCGTCCACCCCCTGGAAGATGATTCTTTTCACATAGTTGAGTCTCCTGAGAGGTTAAGGGCTTTGTTTGGTCCCATAACTATTTCAACCCCAGGCATCTGTTGCACACGGCGGGCAAGTCCATTATAATCTACATGAGTGTGCCCTCTGGAGGTGTGGCCCTGATTTGACTGTTTGCCCTTTCGGTTCTGTCTCTTCGAATAACTTTTCAGCAGAGATTTAAAAAAAAAAAAAAGCCTTGAGTGTCACAGGAAAGCCAATGACAGGTCCCCACTATTCGGAAAACAAACTTCTTTTTGATTTGCCAGTTCAAAAATGGGTACACTTGGGGCCACGTCAGGATTCCTCCTTTCCTAGTTGGGAAGTTGGTAGTAAAGTGGCTGGTTAAAATGCCTGTTTGTTGGGACCCTCAACCATATGCCCACTGAGGTTGTAGTGAAAAATTGGTGGAACTTAACAGCTATTTGTTGTGGCTTCGGGAAGGTCCTACAAGAAACAGACGAGCTACCATCTAAGCAGGCACATCGGAGGGAAATAAAGTCAAGACTCACTGAGAGGCCCTGCATGCCCACCAGTTGTCTGCAATGCTTGGAAGTCTGAGGCCATGCCTTGCCAATCGTGGAAGCTGCATTCTCTCTGCACCAGGATAAAATTACCACTAGTGAGAGGAGAGCATGCAGCAGCCGACGGGCTGTGGAGCTAGAGCCCCCAGCACCGCCCAAAGCCTCCCAGCTCGCCTGCCTGGCCATTCTCTGTACACAAAACATAGCTGCGCTGGAGCAGATACTGAGCGGGCACCTCCGGTGACAAATCGACTCCAGAGGGCACCACTTCACACAGGCCACCATGCCTGAGGCAATGCAGCCCTTGGCCTGCCCCATTGTAATAGCATCATGTTCGATTCCGAATTTGGCTACTGTTTACTGGGAGATGGTGTGGCACAGTGGTCCAGGGTAGAGGCCTTGGAGTTGAACTATGTGGGTTCCAATCCTGTCTCTGATGGTTCAGGGACAGGGTTCTAGACCCAGTTCTGCCACAAACTAGTAGAACGGCCTTAGGTGAGTCATAAGCTCTCTAGATACTCCCTCATTGCAAACCCAAGCTAAATTTAGGACTACCACTCGACCCTCCCTTCTAAGCTTTCCCATCCTAGTCAATGTCCCACCAGCCACCAAGAGCTCAAGCCACGTTCATCCTTCCCAGCTAATCTACCTCCCCCAACCCCACTGTCACCACTCCAGTCCAGGTTACACATTTTCCCATCTGCACTTTGCCAGTGCTCTCAAATGTTTTCATAAAATGCAAAATCAGAGCGAGTCGTGTTCGCTGCTTAAAATCCTTCAAATGGCTTTCCTTTCTCTTGCAATAAAGTCTGGGAAGACTCCCCATCTTCCATAAACATGGTTTTTGAGCCCTGCACGGTTTGGGCCTGGTCTCTCTCCCTTTCTAGTTCAGGCCATCTCTTTTTTCGTCCTCCACTCTGCTCCAGCCACACCTGCTTTGTGTTCTAGCTCATTCTAGAGGCAGAGTTCCCTCTGCCAGGAATGCTCTTTGCTTGGCTGCTCATCCCTCCGGTCTAGGCTTAAACGTCAGCCTCTCACGGAAGCGTTTTCTGATCCTTCAAACCCGGTCAGGTCCTGGTGGCCTCCCTCATAGCACCTGTCACAACGTCCCTGGAGACACATCTGCCTCCTAGTTCTCCTCAGTCCACTTAACGTTTACTTCTGGAGGTTCTGGACACACATAATTTTTGCCTCCCGTGGGGTTTATACCTAAAGAGCAGTGTCTGTCTCCTGTCTCTCTAGGCCTACAAGAACCGGGCCTCCTATTAGCTTGGCAATGATGAATCTGGGATGCCCCTGAAGAACCTTCCCTTCCACACTAACCAGAAATGAGCTCAGGGACTGGGACCAAGGGGCCGGGAGACAAGAAGCCAATATGGCCAAAGTTCTGGTCTGGTCAGAACCCTGAGGCCCATCAGTGGCTCATCTTTAATTAGTGCTTCAGGCCTCTAGTGGGGGGCGTGGCGGTGGTGGTGGGGAATTCCAGGCTCAGACTCTTTGGAAGGTGAAGCTATATGCCTCTTCAAGCCCTGATTTTGGCTGGCTACCTCCCCAAATGCTAAGGACAGAGTGAGATCAGGTCCTCAGGTCAGCTGCAGCTCTGCGGAAGACAACTGGGAGTCGGAGGGGACTGGCCTGACACAGGAGCCGCTGGGAGTTTATAATTCTGCATTTTTTTTTTAAAGATTTTATTATTTATTTGACAGAGCGAGACACAGCGAGAGAGGGAACACAAGCAGGGGGAGTGGGAGAGGGAGAAGCAGGCTTCCCGCCGAGCAGGGAGCCCGATGCGGGGCTCGATCCCAGGACCCTGGGACTATGACCTGAGCCAAAGGCAGATGCCTAATGACTGAGCCACCCCGGTGCCCCTATAATTCTACATTTTAAAATGGATTGTACTGCTTTAAGGTCTGAGTTGAGCTTGCTTTGGCCCTAGATTTGGGATTTGTCACTTTGCAGATGGGAAGGTGGACTTGCAAAGGCCCTTAGCTGGGCCTTACCTTTTACTAGGGGAGACATGACGTGAGTCTTGGAAGAAAGCACTCAACCAGGGGCTCAAGCTAGAAACCCATGAGGGCATCCTTGTTTCCTCCTGTTCCCTGGACTTACAGTTTAGGCAAAACCTGCTCATTCTGCCTCTGGGAACGTATCCTGAACATACACCTACTTCCTCCTCTCTCCACCGCCACCACCCGGGTCCAGGCCAATGTCAGTCCTCCGCGGGGTCTCCAGGCGCCTCCCAACCAACCTCTTTTTCGCTCACCCTTTCCTTTTCACGCAGCAGCAGACTGGGGGAAGGGGAACACACGTAACTTCTAGTTAAGATCCTTCAGATCGCCTTCTACCCAATGCAAAGGAAGACCGAGCTTCCTACAAGGTGTACAGCCTACCTTTCCAACCTCCAGTCCCGTCCCCCTCCTCCGCTTCCTCACCCTGCTCCCAGCTGGGAGGCTCCTCCCGCTGCAGGACCTTTGCACACTTTGTGTCATTCTTGTGGCTTCTGATGCTCGCTCTCTGGAAAGAGCCTTTCTTGTCCCTCAGCCTCAGGGAGGGCTTCTGGACCACCCTCTCAGGAGACGCCCTTGGTCAATTATGCTGTCTCAGACCCTTTCTTTCCTTCAAAGAACTAATTATGATTTGTAATTGCTTTGTTTTCTTATTGTCGTCTGTCTCCCCATTCTCCTTGCATAGAGACAAGCTGAGATCTGTCCTGCTATATCCCCAGTACCCAGCATCATCTCTGGGCACTGAGCAGATGTTCTCAAAAATTCTCTCTTCAACAGAAAAGCTTTTTTGGTGGTGGCATCTCCAGCACTCAGAAACTCTATTTGCTTCTGAATTTCGATCCTCCGGCAGTGTTTCTGCCTATTAACAAGTAACTCTTCTCTGGGTATATGGCTGAGAGCAGAACAGGAGATCTCAGGCAGCCTGGCAACATGGGCCTGTGTGGGAATCACCTTCCAGTGGAATCGAGGCAAATCTCAACTCTAAACCTGAAGATGTCATTCTAGGCCTCCGTCCCGGCGCCCAGTTCTGCTGCCAGAGGCCTCAGGCTTTCCAGAGCTTCTCATGATACAAGGTGCAACTTGCCCTCCTCTACCCCTAACACGCCAAGCCCCCCTCCAAGGCCCCACCAAGCCTGCGCCCTTACCTCCTGGTGGCGTTCAAGCTGAGGCCACGCCAGACGAAAGAGCCGACCCAGCGGGGGCATGGGGAAGCCTGGGGGAGCCTGGGAGGCTCGAGTGGTAAGAGGGGGGCAGGCTGGCAGAAAGCACCCAGGGCTGCTGGGCGCCTGCCAGCACGTGAGTAGGAAGAGGGCATGAGGGCACAGTTCTAAAGCAGCATTTACTTTGGTTTTCACTTCTCCAAGGCCCCGGAACCTTTTAAAAGTTCTAGCTATTGCTCTTGTACGTGGTCGCCATCACTCCTCCTTCAGCCACTGCAACAGCTGAGGCGTGTAGTAGGTGATGATGATGTCAGCACCTATGGGGAGACAGAAGCAGGAAGCGGGGAGGGGCCAGGCATCAGCTGGGGGCTAACCTTCGGGGAGACCGGGGCCAAGGAGGGGGCAGGCGGCTACCACGAAGAGGCAAAGCCCGTGGGCGTCAGAACAAATGACGGAGCCCAGCTCCGGTCAGTTCGAGCTCTGCGCTCTGTGTGACCCTGGGCAAGTCATTTTCTCTTGCTGGGCCTCAGTTTGCCGTTGTATGAAACGCACGGAGGGAGAAATGAGTACGTCATAAGGGCCCTTCCCATGCTGTGTGCACACCAACACCACCAGCTCCCATTTGTGGAGCGGTGAGCACATGCCAATGACACGCATCCCCTCCCGCAATGCTCCAGGCGACACGCCTCGGGTATTTTATCCCCGGTCTGCAGACAAGGTCACTGAGGTGCACAGAGGCGCCTCGGCTAAGGTCTCAACACCAAAAAGTAACAGACGGCTCTGCTTTCTTCACTGTCGCGCGTTGGGTTCTGCAGCTCCACGGCCCCTCCTCACCCTGTCTCTCTCTAGATCACTGGTATCCCCAGGCCTAAGACTCCAGGCTGTCTCATGACTTAATTTTGTCCTCTGGGCAAAGTGCCCATCAGCCCCGTGGCACAGGTCAGGAAACCCCAGCGCCCCTGTTTACCTGCGCGGCGGAAGGCGGTCATGGCCTCCAGGACAGCAGCCTTGAGATCAAACGCCCCGGCCCGGGCTCCATGCCACAGCATGGCGAACTCTCCAGAAACGTGGTACACGGCAAGTGGGAGCTCAGGGTGCTGTGGAAAAGCAGTGGCAGGTGGACAGGTGGAGGTGTGGAACCTCTGGAGTGTCCCTTCCTGCCTGCCCAACCTGAGAGCATCTTGAGCCCCATGCCGTGTCCCGAGTGTTGGCAGCCGGGCCCGTTCTTTTTTTTCCCTTAAAGATGTACTTATTTTAGAGCGGGGAGGGGCAGAGGGACAGGGAGAGAGAGAACCCCAAGCAGACTCCCCACTGAGCGCAGAGCCCAGTGCTCAACCCCACGACCCGGGCCAAAACCAAGAGTCAGACGCTCGACCAACTGAGCCCCCCAGGCGCCCCAGGCCGCCCCATTCTTGAACTGTGAAAGCACAGCAGCTCGAAGGCTCCGGCCAGGCCTGGGGCAGATGCCCATGGTGGTTCCTGGGCAGGGGCGCGGTGGCAGGATTCCTGCTCAGGGCCAGGTCGCTCTGAACTCAGGGGGTCTGCAGTCTCTGAGCCTGAGATCCCAGAGTCTGCGGACAAACCCGCTCATCTCCCTGGGCCCCTGCCTGCTCACCTTGTCCTTCACCTCCCGCACGATGTCCAGGTAGGGCATGCCCGGCTTCACCATGAGCACGTCGGCTCCTTCCCGTACGTCCCGGGCCTAAGGGACGAAATACTCCGTGGGGAGGGCCCAGGAGGCAAGATGGGAGGGGGACCGGCCGGTGGGCTCAAGCTCTGGTCACTCACCACTGCTCGGAGGGCCAGGCCTCGGGCTCCCGGCGGCAGCTGGTAGCAGCGGCGGTCTCCAAAGGCTGGGCTGGACTGAGCCGCATCCCTGGGAAGCAGAGGCATCAGCGCGGGGTGGGGGGTGTCCAGCTTTGGGCGAATAGGTCAGGGAAAGCTCGAAAGCAGACCCCTGCCAATCCCCACTCACCGGAAAGGTCCGTAGAAACAGGACGCAAATTTGGCACTATAGCTCATCACTGATACCTACGGGAGACAAACAGGGGTCAAGGTCCAGGCAGCCCTTTTCAGACGTCCCAGGGTGAGGTGACAGGGAGAGGAAGGATGTAGGCTGGGAAGTGGAATGCCTGCGGTCTAGTCCCATTAAAGCTCTGGGCCTTGATTTCCCCATGTGAAGTACGGAGGTTGAGACGGATCTCAAAGGCCTCGTCCAGGGCTGTCTTCACTTCCGGGATTCTTAGCAGATACAGGGATAGGGCTGGTCCAGGCTTTCTCCGTACCTTCCCCACACCCCTCGCCACACTCCCCGCCCCTACCCTGTTGCCAAGTCCATGGGCCATCAGAGCCTCCTTGATGGCTTCCACACGTCCGTCCATCATGTCCGATGGGGCTACCACCTGACATCCTGAGGGGCAGAGGGTGGCCTTCAGAACTTTGGGATCCTCCTATCCACTCTGCCACCTCCCCGACCCGGAGCTGCCGGTGGCTCACTCACCTGCCTTGGCATAGGCCAGTGCCACTTCCGCCAGCCGCTGGCGGCTCTCCTCAGCCTGGAATGCCCCATTCTTGCTCAGGAGCCCTGCAGGACAGACAGCTGGGTTTGGAGGAGCATCTCGGTCCCTGGCCCAGCCCACCCGGAGGAGGCCTAGGCGGAGGAAGTGCAGGTGGGGCAGGGCGGGTGAAGAGAGGGAGCTCACCACAGTGACCATGAGAGGTGTAGGGACACAAGCAGACGTCGCAGGCCACCAGGAGGCTGGGGAAGGTCTTGCGCAACAGGCGGATGGCCTCGACAGCCGGGGAGTCCTCGGAGTCGGCTGCAGAACCCCGCTCATCCTAGTGACAGGGGAAGGGCAAAGAGGTACGTCTGTAGGATGGCCAGACCTCACAGAGCCCAGCTCCCTGCACGAGGACGCAGTAAGGACTGTCCCCATTTTGCACAGGGCACTTGACCTGCCCAGTCAGGGTGGCACGGCCCTATTTAGCTTCCTGTCCCTAGGCGGGTGCTATCGTCAAGCAGGGGGCCATGTCCCCTTGCCCATGCCCCAGGGCCAGCACAAGGCCGTACTGAGGACACGGTCCATGTGGGAGCTCAGCTCACCCTCACCCGACCCTCCCTTGTCTTCCCCTCGAACTCTGCTTCTGATTTTCCACCTTGGGGACTCTGCTGGGGACTCCAAAGACCAGGACACAGCGCAGACCCTCTTCCACCAGGGGCTTCAGCATCTCTTCCAGCCGGTTCACACCATACCTGCGTGGAGGTGGGACAGAGGGGCTGAGATGAGGCAAGTGGCAGGCAAGGGTCCCCCCTCACCCCTCTGTGCTGCACACGGCACCAGGAGAGCTCAAGCCCCACAGTCCAGGGAGGGGTGGGAATGCGCCCACCAAACAGATGGGAAAACCAAGGCCCCCAGAAGCAGAGCTATGGAACTTAGCTGTGGAAGGTTCTTACTGAACTCCCATTTGCAGCTCAGCTCTCCTTTGCAATAGACTCTGCTATGATGTCTCTGGTGGGTGAATGGGCAGCTCATTCCTTTATGGGGCTGCCTCTTCTGTTCTCGAACAACTTTGGCCCCGAGAAAACCCTTTTCTCTACTGAGCTGAAGTGAGCTCCTCCAGATCTTCTACCTCCTGGGTCTGCTTCCTGGCACCTCCAGCTGGGAAATCTCTCCCGCCACCCTCCCCTGGCCCTCCCCACCACGTCTCCTACCTGGCTACTCCTGGGAGGCTGTCGATGGGCTGTACGTCATCGGGAACGTCCCTGCAAGAGCGGGGGGTGGGGGATGGGCTGTGGACTGGTAGCTGTGGGAAGGGCCGGTGGTGAGGGAGGGCCCGGGAGGGATGGCTGGGGAGATGGGAAGGAGTATGAAAGTGGGGATGGAGGGAGGAGGTTGGGGTCCAGTGTCTGGTTCCCTGCCTGGCCAAGCCCAGGGCCTGAAATAATAATAGGAATAGCGAGAGTGACAGTGACAACAGAAGCAACGGGGGCTTCAGCATCTCTTCCAGCCGGTTCACACCACACCTGCGTGGAGGTGGGACAGAGGGGCTGAGATGAGGCAAGTGGCAGGCAAGGGTCCCCCCTCACCCCTCTGTTCTTTAGTAAAAGAACTAAAAGAACACTAAATCATACGAAGGAGTCAAGTGGCTACAAACTTGGGATTCTGAAGTCAGAAGGCCCTTGCCTGCGATCCCAGCCACTTACTGGCTGGGTGACCTGGGCCAAGTTGCACCATCTCTTTGAGCCTCAGGGCCCTTCATCTGTATTTGGGTGGATTCGTTCATTCATTCAACGAATGGTGAACGAATGGCCTTACTACGTGCCAGGTACTATTTACTCTCTGGAGATACAAAGTGAACAAAACAGACACAAATCCCTGCCCTCGTGGAGAGGACACTCTAGGGAACAATATCCATTCTTCCCTCATATGAAAACTGTCAGGACTGAAGGAGATAATGCACGTACGCTGCTTAGCACAGTACCTGGTACACAGTCAGCAGTCAATAAATGTCAACCATTGCTATTAGGAATAATCATGGCTGCCACCTCTTACACATACACAGCTCTTTACAACCTACAGAACGAACGCCTTCTCCGCTTCTGTCTTACCGCAAGGATGGCGGGCCAGGGTTATTATCCTTATTTTCCGGATGGGAAGACTCAGTTCTTTCCTAGTTTGATTCCTAAGACGGTTGTCCTGAACCCACTCTCTCTCCCTCTCTCTCTCTCTCTCTCACACACACACACAAACACACACACACAACAGCAGATCCGAGGCCTGGACCATTCCTGGGGACTCACGTGACAAAGATGGGATAGATGAGGTTGGAGGCGCTGAGGGGAGAGGCGGCTGCCTGCCAGGTGCGAAGCAGTGGGTGGAAGTAGCCACTGTGCAGAACCGACTGGGGCTGCATGGTGGGCAGTGTGGACTCCCAGGGCATCGGCTGTGCGCTCAGCTCTGGGGAGGGGGGGACACAACAGGATGCATGTGAGACACGGTCCCTGTCCCCAGGGGATGGTCCCATACCCCCACGCTCTTCCCGATTCTTGCCTCCCCAGCTCTCTGGCCAGTGCTCCCCGTAGCACGGCTCACCAATCCCTGCTGGTCTGTGACAAGGGTAAGTGGAGGAAGGGAAGTGGGCCCTCTGGAAACTTCCCTAGCGATCGGAACCGAATAATCTAAGATTTCAGCTTGTATTTTCTATGGTCTCTCTCTTTTTCTAAAATGACATTTCTTGGAGCGCCTGGGTGGCTCAGTCGGTTGAGGGTCTGCCTTCGGCTCAGGTCATGATACCAGGGTCCTGGGATCGAGCCCCGCGTCGGGCTCCCTGCTCAGTGGGAAGCCTGCTTCTCCCTCTCCCGCTCCCCCTGCTTGTGTTCCCTCTCTTGCTCTGTCAAATAAATAAATAAAATAAAATAAAATAAAAAATGACATTTCTCAGGGCGCCTGGGTGGCTCAGTCGGTTGAGAGTCTGCCTTCGGCTCAGGTCATGATCCCAGGGTCCTGGGATCGAGCCCTGCGTCGGGCTCCCTGCTCAGTGGGAAGCCTGCTTCGCCCTCTCCCTCTGTCTGCCACTCCCCCTGCTTGTGCGCTCTCTCTCTCTGTCAAGTAAATAAATAAAATCTTTTTAAAAAAATAAATAAAATGACATTTCTCCAGCAATTCAATACAAATTTTATTTTATTTTTTTGTATTTTATTAAAAAAAAAAAATCAATCTGTGATGGATTGGAAATTAGTATGAGAAGCACTGACCTAGCCAACATTTAAACTTTGTTTATTCCATGAAAAATGTGCAGGTGCTTGGCAGAAATTTTAGATAAGCAAGCAAGAGAAAAATCACCTGTAATTCTACCTCTAGAGAAAAGCACTATTAACACCCTGGTACAGAGACTTCTCCTCAGGCACAACGCACACTAAGAGGATTAACTAGCAGGTGCCTGAGAAGACAGACAGACAGACAGAACCCCTGCAGGGGGGCCATTGAAGCTTTCTTTTCCAGCCTGAGCGCCTCCTGCTGTTCCCCAAGCACCAGCCACATTTGGCCGCTTTCTGGTTCTGCTCACCCTGCTCCCTTAACCTGAAAGGTCCGTGCTCTCTGCACCACCTCCTCAGCCCCAACTCCTACCCGGTGCCCACCTTCCCTCTCCCGCTGAAGCTTCTCTTGCCCAGATCATAATCTCTCTTACATAACAGCTCTCTGTGGATCTATTTTAGCTCATTCCAGGAGACAGAGCTTCTGCAGGGCATGGTCCATGGTGAGCTCATTTCTGCACCGTCCCCCCCAGCACTCTGCCACAGGGTAAATATTTAACTACATGAAGTACAAGACAATAAGCGCTAAAAGACAGAAGGAAGCTGGGGCGTGCACATGTTTCTTGAGCACCTACTGCGTGCCAGGCCATGCCGGGCACCCGCACACGTGATTTCTCATCGAGGAGGCAATAAATTGTTTGGGCAGGGAGGGCTGATGGAGTGCGTCTCAGACAGGAGCTGCCCTAAGTGAACCATGAGCTCCAAGGCGAGTTTGGAGGTTGGAAGAAGCTTGTTGGAAGAAGACGGGGGCTTCAACTTGGTTTTTCGGGATGAGTGGGTTCGGCCTGGCAGAGGGAAAGGGGAGAATGTTCCCTCAGGAAGGGAAGAAAGGGGCAAAGGTGCGGAAGGAGGAATGGCCGTGGGCTGCTGGGAGGACTGAGGACGCAACAGAAGATGTGTGTACCAGGGAGGGGACAAGAGAAGGCCAGGCTGAGGACGGGGAAGATGAGGAGGCGGTGGCGGAGTGGCCTGCTCAGAGCCTGGCTTCAGGAGGCTAATCCTTGCAGGAGGGGCAGAGCTGACTGAGCAAAGGAGCGCAGACACTCCAGGGGGGAGTGGGGAGGGGAGGAGAGGGAAGGGCCATCATAAGGCAGCTAAGAGGCAGTCTCCTGGGGCGGATGCTCTGAGCTTGTGTGACCCAGAGGGCAATGGAGACAGGGACAAGGCAGGAAGAGGGTGGTTGGGAGCTGAGCTTTTGGAGGTGCCTGGGGAAATACCCAGTAGCCAAGGAGGGGGGTAAAAGGAGCCACCCATGTCTCCTTGTATGAATGGGACCTCAAGGCAAGGACTTATTCAAGGTTACACTTAGTGAGGTAAGAGGCTAAAACAGGCCTATAAGCCCGAGTGTCATCTCCCAGGTGGTGAGTGGGGAGTGGGGGTCCCCTAGGACACTGATCATGCCTTTTATCTCCAGTCTCTCAGGTCCCTTTAGCTCCTCCCAACCAGCTCAGGGACCCATTTTTATCCAGTACTCCTCCTTGGCAGGGTTGGGGTTATCAGGAGCCACAGAGGGACCCACCCTACCACCACACCCCCTCCAGCAAGCCACATCATCTGACGCAGAGGCAAGTCAGGCCTCCCCAAAGATGCCCCAACCCCCAGATGAGCAATCAGTTAGATGGCAGATAGAAGGTCCCGAGTGCCCATTTTGTGCAAGATTGGCTGTCAGGTCTGCTACGGGTTAGCTCAGCTCAGAGAGGTTAAGTCCTTTGCCCAAGACCACACAGTTGGTTAGTAAATGAGCCAGAATTTGAATCTGTTCTAGACAATGAGTATAGGGTTTTATCTACCATACCCCTTAGTCCTGATGAACACTTGATTCCTCAAGCATCTCTCTGGCTATACTATCTGCCTGGTGAGTCAGAGAGATGGAGGATACACAAGAGAAAAATATACTGAGTGTATGTTATGTGCTAGGCTCTGAGAGGTTAAGTGACTTGCTCCATGTCATTCTGGAGAGTCAAGTTGTTTTTTGAACACGCCTCTGATTCACTTCCCAGAGAACAACCTTTGTAGCAGGACTCTGGCTTCTGGAATCCAAAGCTGCATTCTACTGGCCTCAACTCCCCATCTGTTTTAGAAGGCTGGGCAAGCACATGCCTTCTGCTTATCAGAAGCAGCAGAGCAGGGCTGCTCAGGAGCTTTGCAGCCCCAATTGTACCATGAGGAGGTGGGGGGGGTGGTTGGTGGGAGGGGCAAGGGAGGGGCAAGGGAGAAGGGTGAGAGTGTAAGGAGGAGGCCTGACTAGGGCACTTCTACTTACATCTGTTTAATTTTAGGGTTAGGGAGAGATTTGCTTTGAGAAACGGGTGTCAGTGCTGAGAAAAATTTTAAAACATTGAAAATCACCAATGCTGTTCATCTCTTACATTCTGAAGTGGAAAATGAGGTGCAGAGAGGCGACAGGACTTGTTTGACATTGAGCAGTGAGTGAGGTGCAGAGCTGGCCCTGACCATGAGTCTCCTGCCTTCTAGTCCAGTGCCCTGTCACCTCAACCACACATGGGCATTCTGTTACAGCAGGAACTTAATAAGTATCTGTGGAACAGAAAAACAGCCCCTGAGCCAGAGCTGCCTGTTTGCAGAGCCAAATCCATGCCAAGGTTTTGCTTTGCAAAACGTCCCTCAAGACTGGGAGATTTCTACATACTTGGGAGGGCACTTCTTCCAAATCAAGGGAGCCTCCAAGCCACAGCTTAAGTCCTGTTACACCTCACTGAAGACAGTAGCGAGTCACCTTGGGACCCAGCACCTATGCTCACCCACATGAGAACAGGTTAGCTTAGCTGGAAGGCAGGACAGGGCAGTGCAGAAAGAACCTTGTTTCAGGGTCACACAGTCCCACATCTGCTCTGTGTTCTGTGTGTGACTTTGGGCAAGGCTGCTGGCCTTTCAGAGTCTTTATTTCATAACCTATAAAATGGGAATGATACTATCAAACTTGCAAAGCTGCAGAAATGAGATTAGAGCAGCCCAGGGAACGTGTACCTACTTTTATCATCATTAGGAGCAGAAGTGAGCTGGAAGTAGCCCACCCCCCTACTCCCCAGAGTCCACACAGCTGTGTGTTCTGCTCCATACCCGGGAGGGAGAACTTTCTATCTTGGAAGAACTTTTCTATCTTGGAAGCCGCAGGGTCTTCCAAGATATCTCAGGTGGGGTCTCTGCCTTCCAGCAGCTTCTGTGGTGCGAAGTGATCACCAGAGACTGCAGCAGAGGGGTGGACTAGATGCTATCTATGGGAGGGGTCTGTGTCTCTAGGAGTCAAGCACGGCTTCATGGAAGAGGCAGCTCTGCAGACTGATTATGAAGGTATCTCCTTCCTTAGAAGGCAACTTCCCCAATCTGGGAGTAACAAAGTTGGGCCCTAAGAGCTGACACTGTGGGGAGGAGGGTTAGAAGGAGCTGCAGGCCTGAAACCCGCCCCCCCCCCCCCCCGCGATGCTGTGCTCTGCTGAGGATTTCAGAGGCTGTTGTCTTGGCACAGACGGTTGGGAGCTGCCAGCTGGGGAGAAGGCAGTCAGGAGGGCCAGCTAAGGTGGAAGGTGGCCAGGCCTGAGAAATCCAAAGCCCCAGAAGGGCCCAGGATAGCAGACGTCAGGCAGTTCTGAAAAGGGACCAACTAACTGCCTGTTTATTCAACCAGCATTTCCTGAAATATCTACCCTGGACTTGCCCCAGTGCTAGATACAGGGATTAAAGAGAAGCATGAGACCCAGGCCTTGCTTAACCTAGGTAGGGCTTTGAAGAGCCCAACCTCTTCTGGGTTTAGCCATCTGGACCTGCAGGGAGAATCTGCCAGTTCCACAGACTCCTAGAATATCTTGGCTAAGAGAATGCTTCAAGCTTGTTGATTACATAATTGAAACGATGATGAAACTGGGCTCAGAGAAAGAGAGACACTGGCCCAAGATCAGGCAAGGGGTCAGCAGCAGATCTGGGGCTAGAATCCAGGTCTTCAGCAGCCCAGACCTCAGTGCCCACCTCGATACTTTAAGTACAGATTTCAAAGCTGCGCTTACCAGCAGCAGTGGCCTTGTGGAGAATTCTGGATGAAGGGGGTGGGGGAGAAAGGAGATAGAACGTTGAATCTGGACTTGGCTGCACTTGGCAGCCTGACGGTTAAGCACATGGGTTTTGGAGTCTGCAGACATGGGTTCAAATCCTAATCCCGTCACTTTCCAGCTGTGTGATCTGTTTCTGCACCTGGTAAGTGGTGACTTGAACCGACCTCAAAGGGCTGTTGTAGACTTAATGGGCCAGTGGATGTGACTTATGTCTAAGTCTAGCACAAAGCAACTGTTACTGCCTCCACTTCCCTCCCCCGTCCTTCGAGGCACTTTGGGTTCTGTACCCATGGAGAATGCCCTAGGCGTCTCCAAGGGAGTGGACCCCAGAGAGGAGAGGCAGAGCCCGGAGCCAAGCCCCCAAGGGTACAGCCACGCGGGGACCCCAATCCCGGCTGCAGCAGGGCAATCTAAGAGTCCAAACAAGGGCTCCACAAGGACTCTGTCCCCGGCTGCACCGCCAGCGCTTCAGGCGCACGGCACATTGGGGCCTGGGGACAAGGGACTCTTCGTGTCACAGCCCCACCTCCAAGCCCGCCATCTCCCTGAGTCCGGCCCCCACTCACCTGCTTCCTCAAGGGCTCCCAGCTGCCGCTCCCGCCACCGCCGTAGCGCGTTCTAGTCTCCCGGGGCCCACGTGGGGGCGGGGCGGCTCACCCGGAAGCAGCTCCCCCCTTGCAGCCCGCCCCGACCGGCGTGCAAGCCACGCCCTCTGCGGGCTCTCTGCCCGCGTGCTGGTCAACTCCGGCCGCGGCTCCGCCCATGCACCTCGAGGCCTGGCCAATCGGGTGTGCGGAAGAGCTGCCGGGTCCGCGCCCCACCCCCCTAGGGGGCCGCAGCTTTGGTGGCTGAAGGCCCACCCGAGCCCACGTCGGGGCGCAGGGGCGGTGCGGGCGGGGTGCAGCCCGCGGTTACAGCCCCGAGGCTCTCTTTACCGCCCTCCTCTTCTCAGCCTAGCGCATACTTGGCTCTGGTTAATTGTTGAAAGGATAATTGGTGTCAAGGACATTAGAACAACCCCTTAACGCCTAACACAATAGCTAAGTCCATTTTTGCAGACTGAATATTTTAAAAGCTGTTGAGTTCAGCACCAGGCTGCCTTCCAGGTTTTCAGAGAAAATTAATTCCAGAGTAATTACTCAGGGCTTGCTCTGTGTCATGGATTGAGAGACGTGATGTGAAAGACATGGGCACTCCGGAAAAGCTCTAAGTCTGAAAGGGGTATCAAACCGACCTAGGATGGGTACAGTGCGAGATTTGACTGGAAGGTCTGTGCGGGGTTTGGGCAGAGTATGTGCAGAGGCCAGAGGGAACTGGTGAGGCTTATGGGGCTTGGGTGAGCTAGTAGAATTGGATGGGTGAAGTAGGGATGGAGATCAGTACCCTAGCAAAGGAATGCCTTTATAAAGATGCATCAGGGCATTATAGAAAAGCTGACTTTGACTTGCTGAAGAGGCCAGTGGGCTGGTTGTATTACACTTCCTCTCAGATTTTATTTCTCAAAATCGGTGCTCCAAACCTGTTTTATACCTCTTTATATTCCAAGTTAAAGAGGCAGAGAGGTTTAATGCATGCTAGGGAAATAAGACCTGCGTAATTTCCAGCTACTAGAGTTCTGATCTGTGGTCAAATAAGGGAGATGGTGGAAATGAAGTCCTATTTTTTGTGCATTTAAGAGTCAGGGACAGTACCATGCGTTTTGCATTCACTTATCTAATTTTGATGACAACTATGTTACTATCCTCATTTTACAGACTGGGAAGACAATCTCCAGGGAGATTAAATAATTTGCCCCATGTCACACTGGACTTTCTCTGCAGCGCCTGCTAGTCAGGTTCCTTCAGCTCATAGTTGAGAGTCCCTGCTCATTTCTTTCATGACACCTGTTCCATCTCTGAGTTTATTGGTAACTAAGCATAATTAGGAGCTACCTCGAAGAGCCCAAAAAGAGTGAAAAATTTAAGAATGCTGCTGTTTGGGGGGCACCTGGGTGGCTCAGCCGGTTAAGCATCTGCCTTCAGCCCAGGTCATAATCCTGAGTTCCTGGGATCGAGCCCCACATTGGGCTCCCTGTTCAGTGGGGAGTCTGCTTCTCCCTCTGCCTCTGCTCCTCCCCCCACTCATGCTCACACTCCCTCTCTCAGAATAAATAAAATCTTAAAAAAAAAAAGAATGCTGCTGTTTGGTGTAATCTGTTTTTCACATGTCTCTCTTATTCTTGGCAGAAAGACCTGTTTCCATTCTCTACCCTACCCCAGGTTTCTGAAAATAATTTTACCTTAATCTTTCAATCTTATCCACAAAAAGTATTGTGAATGCAACAATATGAATAAATCTTAAACATTATGTTGAGCAAAAGGAGTCAGACACAAGAGTACATATCATATGATTTCATTTATATGAAATACAAACCAGGCAAAATTCACTTGTGCTGTTGGAAGTCAGGATAGCTATTACCATTGGGGAAGATTGGAAGTGCCCGGAAGGGAGACCATAGGGGCTTATTAAGGTGCTGGTCATGTTGTTTATTGATCTGAGTGTGAGTTACATGGATGTTTGTGCAAATTCATCAAGCTCTACATTTATCTGCACCATTTAGTAAGTGTTATACTTTAATAAAAAGTAAAGAACAAAACAACCCACAAAACCCAAAAAACCTACTGAACTATTTTGAGTGCTTCCCAGGTAGGTATATGGCATTGTGCTAAATGCTGTGAAGTGCATAAAAATAGAGATGAGTGGTTGCCAGGGGCTGAAGGGAGGGAAGCATGGGTAGTAAGTGGTTGACAGGTACAGGGTTTTATTTTGGGGTGATGCAAACGTTTTGGAACTAGATAGAAGTAGTGGTTGTACAGCATTGTGAATGTGCTAAATGCCCTGAATTGGTCATGTAAAAATGGTTAATTTTATGTTCCGTGAATATCATCCCAATTAAAAGATAAAATTGGGGGGCGCTTGGGTGGCTCAGTCAGTTGGGCAGCTGACTCTTGGTTTCGGCTCAGGTCATGATCTCAGGCTGGCTCCACACGCAACAGGGAGTCTGTTGGAGATTCGCTCTCTTCCTCTCCCTTTGCCCCTCCCCCTGCTCGCTTGCTTGCACTCTCAAAAAAAAAAAATTTTTTTTTATTTTTTTGAAATAGATTGAAACAGATTTTGAAACAGATTACACCAAACAGCAGCATTCTTAAAATTTTCACTCTTTTGGGGCTTTTTTTTTTTTTAAGATTTTATTTATTTATTAGAGAGAGAGAGAACATGAGAGGGGGGAGGGTCAGAAGGAGAAGCAGACTCTCTGCTGAGCTGGGAGCCCGATGCAGGACTAGATCCTGGGCCTCCAGGATTATGACCTGAGCTGAAGGCAGTCGCCCAACCAACTGAGCCACCCAGGTGCCCTCAAATAAATAAAATCTTCAAAAAAAAAACCCTGATTAAAAAAAACAAAGATGAAATTGGTTCACTGAATGCAATGCGGTATTCTGGAATGGCTCCTGGAACAAAAAAGGGTGTTAGCAGAAAAACTGATGAAATACAAATAGTTCGGTATTTGGTAGTTCTTCTCAGTTTGATGAATGTACTGTGGTTACATAAGATGTCAAAATGAGGGAAAGCTGGGTGATTACATGGGAACTCTCTGCACTCTGCAACTTTTCTGAAAACTAAAATTGTTCCAAAGTAAAAAGTTCAATTAAAGAAAAAAATAAGAAATAGAAACAAGGCCATGGGCCACTAGAACAGGACCCTAGCTTTCATAAGTTAGTGGTAAGATCTTGAGCAAGTAAGTCACTTTTCTCTGATGAGCCTTAATCTCTCATCAGCAAAAATAGGATTAGGCTGCAAAAGTAATTTTTATTTACTTATTTATTCATTTTTTTTTAAAGATTTTATTTATTTATTTGACAGAGAGAGACAGAGCGAGAGATGGAACACAAGCAGGGGGAGTGGGAGAGGGAAAAGCAGGCTTCCCGTGGAGCAGGGAGCCCAATACGGGGCTCGATCCCAGGACCCCGGGATCATGACCTGAGCCAAAGGCAGATGCCCAATGACTGAGCCACCCAGGCGCCCCCAAAAGTAAATTAAAGATTTTATTTGAGAGTGCGTGTGCACAAGCGGAGGAGGGGCAGAGGGAGAGGGAGAAGCCGACTCCCCAGAGTGGGGAACCTCACGCAGGGCTGGATCTGAGGACAGAGATCATGACGTGAGCCAAAGTCGGACGCTTAACCAACTTAGCCACTCAGGTGCCTCACTAATTTTTTTTAAGTAATCTCTACACCCAACGTGGGGCTCAAATTTATAACTCCGAGATCAAGAGTTGCACGCTTTGCCAACTGGGTCAGCCAGATGCCCCTGCAAACGTAATTTTGTGTGGGTAAAAATGGTAACCTTCCCACCCTCCAAATCCAGATCAGAATCTCTAGGCATGAAGGGCTGTGGCTTACAAAAGATGAGATTTTTGCCTTAACCTAGTAAGCAACCTTCAAACTTCAGATACCACTACAGGAATGATAAAAGTGTACTTGGAAAAAATTGGTTGATAACCTCAGATTCTTCCCAGTTTTTTTTTTTTTCTTTTTTAAAGTAGTCTCTACACCCAGCGTTGGGCTCAAACTTACCACCTCGAGGTCAAGACTCACAGGTTCTACCAACTGAACCAGCCAGGCATCTCTTAAATTCTGTAGTTTTAAGTCATACTTCCCACTCTCAGGAAACATGTTTTCTTAGGTAGTCAAAGTTTGGGAAGACCTAAAGCCATGTGGAGGGAGAGTTCTTTTGGGGATTCATTGACTGGAGACTTAACAATGAAGTAGAAACAGACTGGAAGGCAAGCCCTCCTCAAGCAGGTTTTGCATACCGGGTTTAAGTATGGATTTGATGGGAAGCAGTGAGGGACTAGAACATAGCAACGTTCCAGGAAGATTTACTTGGCAAGCTACACAGGGGAAGCTGGGGCAAGCAGAGATGTGGCAGGAAACCACAGGACTCCAGATGGGACTTGAAAGCTTTGCTGAGTGGTGCTCATGGGAGTTAAGAATGGATGTTTCTGTTGTGGAGAAGGAAAAAGCCACCAGATCTAATGACTATTGGGTTGCAACTTTATGTTCTTTATAAATTCATGATTTGAAAAAGTTATGTAGATTAGAGGTAACAGAGCATTGTGGTGGACATCATGAAGGTAAAGGCAGTTCTCCTTGATAGGATTTCAGAGTTCATGCTTGAAAGCATTTAGAATAGTATCAGACACATAGTAGGAACTCAATAAATGTTGAGTCATTGAGCAACTAGTAACACATAGGGTGCCCTGCAGAGCCATGGAAAGCTCTTGCTGTGGTTGAAGAGCAGCATCTGCTGGTCATCCACGGCAGCGCAGGATCCCATAGTTACAAAGATCGGGCCCAGTCCACATTCCAAAAACTATATACAGGGATGATCAGTGGGTCCTCCCCAAAAGCCTACAATAAAAAGGCAGGATGAAACAGGAGCCATCACTTTTAACAAGAACGTTCTTTATTTGTACAAAGCATAATTTTCCTCAACACTCTTCACTCATTTGTCAACAAACTTTTGACTGTATTCATTTAACAAATTAACAGTGTCAAACTACATACATTTGACTACCTGTCAACCTCCAAGCACTCAACTTAGAGACAAACAAAAAAGTGCTTGGAGCACCAAATATCAAGAGGAAAAAAAAAAAAAAACTGAGAAGAAAGGTCAACAGAGTTACTTTAGAAGCAATTAAAGGGGATGGTTTTTTGCAGTGGGGATTAGATTCCTGAGCACCATCAGATTTCTGCACTTTGGGACATTAAGCAGGTTATCAAAGTTCCTGGGTTGGCAGATGTGAGAAAAGGAGGGAGAGAAAGTGGGAATCGGGAACAGAGGAGAGGCAGAAGAGAGACAGGAAAGGAAAAGCACAGAAGGAGAAAGTTGTGCCTAGAAGAAATAACGTTTGGAACTTGTCATGAATTGGAAGAATGAAAAACGAAAAGTCAAAGTCTAGGAAATGGACTACAAGAAGAGAAAGCCTGGAATTTTATACCTTCCAGGAGGTGACCATAAATCCTAAAGCCATACAGTGGTAG
Organism: Neomonachus schauinslandi; assembly: GCF_002201575.2. Classification (NCBI taxonomy): domain Eukaryota; kingdom Metazoa; phylum Chordata; class Mammalia; order Carnivora; family Phocidae; genus Neomonachus; species Neomonachus schauinslandi. The sequence continues at coordinate 73,550,789 of NC_058415.1, forward strand.
GCAGTGAGGTGCATCTAAGACTATCTTTTTTTTTTTGGTAAGAGTTATTGGCACACTTGCTTGACTAATTCCATTCTACAATGCTGATTCAAAAGCATATGTGCCCAGAGCGCAGCCTCGCCAGCAGGTCAAATGCCTACCAAGCAAGACAGAGGAGCTCCAAGCCAAGTGGGTCTGGAGAAATCAAAATTCAATTGTTACTGTCAAGTGAAGAGACAACAGATTTCATTCTTCTCCTGTAACCTTTTATAGTTTCCTAACGCTAAACACATTCTGACCACTTTAACAAGCTAGTATTGCCAAATCCTGTACAATCAAAACAGGCTGACCATGCTCAAAGCCCCAATTTTTCCTGAGCTTTGACTACCCCTGTGATCTGGAACACAGCAGGCAGCATGGAAGTCATTATTACTTTTTTGGGGGATGGGTGGGAAGGGAACTGGGGATCAAAAACTGCCTACCATATATATAAGTAAACAAAAGAGATCAAATTGACTAATCAAATTAGCCACTCAGAATCCCTCTTGCCAAAAGTCATTACCTTCAGACTGATCTGGCAAAATGGGATTCTGCTGCGCTGATGCTCTGACAGAAGCGCTGGTTTTGATAATTTTAGTCAGTTTTATTTTGATCTTCTCAGGCTCTTCTGGCTAAGACTACTCGCCCCAGCAGGGAAAAGCTTCTCACAAACGTACCACATTTCAGGGTGGTACCTTCCAAGGTGCCAGTCTTCCCATCCCATTAGTTGTCCACTTCCTCCTCTTCATTCTGTTCTTCTTCTTCCAGCCTTTCCTCATCTTCATCGTTGTCCTCATCCCTGCTCTTGTCTTGCTCTTCGGCATCTGTTTTTTTGTCTTTGTCCTTCTTCTTTTGCTCTGAAGCTTCCTTCTTGCCTTTCTGCTCTCTCCTATATGCTGCAAGGAGGAAGATGGGGATCAGGAGGCAGGGCTGAACCAAACAGACCACAGCAGCTAACTCCACTGTACAACTAGAAAAGCTGGGGCAGAGAAGGAAAAATAACCTGCTCAGCATTACAAATCAGATCTGAGGTGGTGCCAACTGGACTGATTCTGAGTCACATCCAATACTTACTTCCTGTCCTTACAGGGACCCAAGCTGAGAAGACTCAGGGCCAGGTGAACATTTTCTACTTGGCTGAACAAAGGAAAGGGTCATTACCTTCCAAAGCTTCTTTCAACGGGGTAACGAACCGCTGGAACTCCATCTCTTCCATGGCTGAGAGCACGTCACTGGCATTCAGTGTCTTGCGTTTCCCTTTCATTGCGAAGTTGTTGGCACTGAAAGAAAAAGATTAAAGGCCGTCAGGGGGCTGTCAGACCCCCTCCTGCCGCGTAAGGGATGGAAAAGGGGCACCAGAGGTGGTATGGAAAAGCCTAGATCTTAGATGCATGGATTTTTGTGACATGTTAAGTCCCTCCCTTCCCTGTACAAAGGGTAATTTTGCTGTTTTATTTTGTTTCAGACCTTGCAAGAACTGGATAAGGGTGAATCTTCCCCGCACTGAGATAAGGCACAATTGTTGGGGTTTGTGGACTACAGGCCAGGGGGTCTCTTTGCGGCTCCCTTACGCCCCAGCCCCAGCTAAGCTCTGGCTAGCTCAGCCCGCCTCACCAAGAAGTGGCGTACAGCACGAAGACGCTAGCAGCGCGGGAGATGGCGCTGCGGGCCTCCTTGGAGATGTTGACACCGTCCGGGAGCTGTAAAAAGAGCGTGGGTGAATAAAGCTGCCGGCCCAAGACCTGCTTCCCCCGCTGCCCGCCCTTCCGCCCCGGGCCCATCCACCAGCCAGAGCTGTTCACCGCTTCCTTGATGATCCTAGTGATGACGGCATTGGGCAGGTTTAAGTCCTCGGGCCTCTCCGCCATTGCCGCCGGCGCCGCGGCCCGCGCCTACGTCTCAAGCCTCTTCTTCAGGCCGCCAAGGCGTCCGGACTTCCCGCGTCGCCACAGTCTGACCCAAAAAGGCTTCCGTCACGCCCCACGTTGCCCACACTGTGTCCCACAGTGCCCCGCGCGCCATAGCCTCCCTCTTCACCCAGCCCCGCCTCCGCCTCGAGTCGCCCAAGCATCCGAACTTTCCACGTCGCTACGGTTTTGGCCCTTCCGGGCTTCCGTCCGACCCCACCGGGATCCAGCGCCCCTTCCCAGGTTCGTTTCCCTGCTTCTTGCCGCCACCATGTCTGGAGACTTCTCATCAGCTCAAGTATGGCTCACTGGAGCTTCCGTCCCTTCCCCACAGTGCTCTGCGCCGCTGCCTGGCAACGGCGCTGCCTGGCGGCTAGCGCGGGAGACGGAGGCGTGGACTGAGCGGACGGGGCGGGGCTCCTTCCGACGTGGGGCGGTGCCCCGCCTCCTCTCCCAGGCGGCCGGAGGGGTCACGTTTGCCGAGTGGGTTTCGGCTTTCTGGCAGGTTGGCGTGCCCTTTGTTAGCGCGGGCCTCCGAGGCCGAACTCTTCCACGTCCCTCTTCTGGAACGAAGCGGGTATCTTCTTTCAATTCTGCGGGACCTGATGTTCATCTTTAATCTTTTCACCCCTCCCAAATTTGTAATAATCGCATTAAGGATAATTGTCCCCTAGAATTGTTGAACGCAAACTCCTTTGCCAGTACAGCGCTAACGCTGGCGACATAGAAATGGGCACAGGTAGACCTCGGGCCTCAATTCGGGCTGGTCAGGTAACGAAAGGGCAGCAAGCAGCCGGTTGTAAGGATAACGCGACATTGCATTCCATTAAAAAACAAACCCTGTTAAAATTGTATTTGTATTTTTCAGTTCATTGACTTAACGCATCATACATATTTCGCAGTCAAAAGCTTTAGCATGGTTTTGCAGTGGCTCTTAAGTTGTATCATTTTCTTGTTGTGTAGGTAGAAATTGTCTTCGATCCCACTGAGCGAGCAGGAATGCTTTTTTTTTTCTTGAAACATACTGTCTCACGTCACCCTTAATTTTCCTGTTTTTTAAAAAAGAAAATTATTGGGGCGCCTGGGTGGCTCAGTTGGTTAAGCGACTGCCTTCGGCTCAGGTCATGATCCTGGAGTCCCTGGATCGAGTCCCTGGATCGAGTCCCTGGATCGAGTCCCGCATCGGGCTCCCTGCTCGGCAGGGAGTCTGCTTTGCCCTCTGACCCTATCCCCTCTCATGTGTTCTCTCTCATTCTCTCTCTCTCAAAATAAATAAATAAAATCTTAAAAAAAAAAAAAGAAAATTATTTATTTTGAGTAGTTTCTACAGGCAACTGTAGGGCTGGTGCTCATGACCAGAGTTCAAGAGTCACATGTTCTACCTACTGAGCCAACCAGGCATCCCAATTTTCCAGCTTTTGACAGAGACATGAGTACAGAGAAATTCTTCCCTATTAGGAGAAAAACAACAGCAAACAGGGTGATAAACGGCAACTGAAACTGCATTAGTTAGAGATTATAGGGTTTGTTGAGAGAATTCTCCATTTGGAGAGAACAGTTCTGGTTTAAAGATACCAGAAGACACTCCCCTCCATCCAATTGCTGTCTAATTGGAATTGGGACCCCTGTGTTGTCAGATATTTTGATTTTTTTTTAAATTTTATTATGTTATGTTAGTCACCATACAGTACATCATTAGTTTTTGATGTAGTGATCCACGATCCATTGTTTTCGTATAACACCCAGTGCTCCGTGCAGTACGTGCCCTCCTTAATACCCATTACCGGGCTAACCAATCCCCCCTCCCCCCTCCCCTCTAAAACCCTGTTTGTTTCTCAGGTCCATAGTCTCTCATGGTTCATCTCTCCCTCCAATTCCCCCTCCCCATTTTTCCCTTCCTTCTCCTAATGTCCTCCATGTTATTCCTTATGTTCCACAAATAAGTGAAACCATATGATAATTGACTTTCTCTGCTTGACTTATTTCACTTAGCATAATCTCCTCCAGTCCCATCCATGTTGATGTAAAAGATATTTTGATCTTTAAGAGGAGTCATAAATCTGAATACTGTGGACTATTTCCACTTAAAAAAGTGGCTCAAAGTGTAGGCCAAACAAAACGAGTCATAGGGCAGGTGCGATGCCATACCAATAATTCATTATCTTTGGTTTAATTTATAAGTTCTTTAGAACAGGGACTTATTTTGTTCATTACTGTTCTCTATGCCTGCAACACGTCCCGTCACATATTGGGTAGTCAATAAATGTGTTGAATAAAAGGAAGAAGAAATGGATACTGTCCTTAAAAAGGGGACCTAATGTCCACCTTTAATCTTTTCACCCCTCCCAACTTTGTAATAATCGCGTTAAGGACCAGGTGGTAGTGATTGCCTAAAATATTTCTAGAGAGAGAAAGATAATACTATTTATTGAGCCCCTATTATGTATCATACATAAAAGTACGTTATTTCTCTTAATGCTTCCACAATCCTACTTAGGGATTTCCTGTCCCCTCTTTATATGAGGAAACAAGCTGAGAGACGTGAAATCACTTGCCTACGACCGTACAGCCAGTAAATGAAAAGCCAGAGGCCTCTGATGTAACTGTAAGTCTACTGATCTACTGTTTGAGCAAACCCATTCATTTCTGGTGGGTATTTAAGCTGCCTGTATGAGAATTGGAGCATACTGCAAAATGAAGCATGTTTTCCAAAGGTGTGAACCATCTAAAGCCATCTCAAGTACTTCTCTGATTATATTAGTTCTGATTTGATAAGGCTTTTTAGAGATGATGGTGTCTTCTCCCTAATGATTAATGAAGGGGAAAAAGAAAGGATGCTAATACTTATTTTGAACTATATGCCAGAACTTTAAAAAAAAATATTTATTTATTTGAGAGAGAGAGAGAGAGAGCATGATAGAGTGAACACAAGCGGGGGGGAAGGGTAGAGGCAGAGGGAGAAGCAGACTCCCCGCTGAGCAGGAAGCCCGACGTGGGACTCAGTCCCAGGACCCTGAAATCATGACCTGAGCCAAAGACAGATGCTTAACCGACTGAGCCACCCGGGCGCCCTTTTAATATCCAGACCTTTTATTTTTTTATTTTTTAAAGATTTTATTTATTTATTTGAGAGAGACAATGAGATAGAGCATGAGAGGGGGGAGGGTCAGAGGGAGAAGCAGACTCCCTGCCGAGCAGGGAGCCCGATGCGGGACTCGATCCCGGGACTCCAGGATCATGACCTGAGCCGAAGGCAGTCGCTCAACCGACTGAGCCACCCAGGCGCCCCAATATCCAGACCTTTTAATATCCATTAACTAATCTTTGTAATGATCCTGTGAAACAGGCTTATCCTCATTTTGCAGGTGAGGAAACTGTAGCTCAGATTGCTTAAGACCCAGGTCACTCAGCTACTAAATGGCCAAGTAGGAGACTTTATGAAGTTAGTCTGCTCCAAAAACTCTTGCCACTCTACTTCATGCTGAGATGTTTTCATACTTGGTTGTTATCCAGTTTTTTTTTTAATTTTAATTATAATATGGTCAACATATAGTGTTATAGTAGTGTCAGGTGTACAATATAGTGATTCAACAGTTTTATACATTTCTCAGTGATCATGACAATAAGAACACTCTTCATCCCCATCACCTATTTCACCCTCCACGCCCCTCCCCCCACCTTCCCTCTAGTAACCATCAGTTTGTTCTCTATAGTTGAGGGTCTGTTTTCTGGCTTGTATCTTTTTTCCTTTGTTTTGTTTCTTAAATTCCACATGAGTGAGATCATATGGTATTTGTCTTTTCTCTGATTGACTTATTTCACTGCGCTATACCCCCAGCTCCATCCACGTTGTCGCAAATGGCAAGATTTCATTCTTTTTAATGACTGAGTAGCTTGTTACCCAATTCTTAATTATCCTGTGACCATCATTTATGTATGTGGGTTCAACAGAAATATTTTATGCTTTGAGTCCAAATCAAGATCTGGACTGCATGGCTGATGTATATATAATACACTCTAATTGTGTGGTTTTTGTTACTTTAGAGGGCTAGAAAGCTGCAAGATTGGCTTTTGTCCTAAACCATTTGTAGCTATGGACTTACCAGATGAGAGCCAGTGGGATGAAACCACCTGCAAGTTGGCCATTTGTCAGCATCCACAATGCTGGGCCACGATCCGCCGTATTGAGAGGGGCCACCCTCGAATCCTGGGCTCCCCCTATAAAACAACTCCAGATGATGAAGGTGAATTAGTCAGCCCTGCTTCTTCCTTACAAGATCCTTGAACTATTTCTGTTTGGCTCCTTTTGACAGATTACATGTTTTCTTCTGTTTTCTCAGACAAACTCCCCGTGCTCACCATTATAAACATAGCAGATTCCTGCATCCAAGCCAAGAGACATGCTCATCATCATTTATCAGGATTTACCTTCACCAAACCCCCCTCTTTACTGTGTCCAGGTTCAAAGCTTGACTCCAAATTCCAAGGCAGGTAAATTATCATGGAATCTTCCATTATTAGCCTCCTATCTCAAAATTCTGGGTTGATTTCCTTTACCCATGTAGTAGACTTTGAGAAAGCTGGGTTAAAACTAAAACACCAGTTCAGTTAGAGAAATGGTGACGAGGCAGTGGGAAACAAAAGGAAAGCATTATCTGTGTTGTAGGAGTTGCTAAAATAGAGGTGTATTAGTTTGCTAGGGTCATTGTAACAAAGTACCCTCGACTGTGTGGCTTAAACAACACAAATTTATTTTTTCACAGTCTAGGGGTTAGAAGTTCAAGATTAAGGTGTTGATAGAGTTGTTTTCTTCTGAACCCTTTCTTCTTGGCTTGTAGGTGGCCATTTTCTCCCTATGTCTTAACATGGTCTTCCTTCTGTGTGTCTTTGTCCTAATTTCCTCTTTTTTTTTTAAAGATTTTATTTATTAGAGAGAGAGAAGCATGTGTGGGAAGAGGGGCAGAGGGAGAAGCAGACTCCCCACTGAGCAGGGAGCCCAGTGGATGTGGGGCTCAATCCCAGGACCCCGAGATCATGACCTGAGCCCAGTGCAGACGCTCAACTGACTGAGCCACCCAGGCATCCCATCCTCTTCTTTTTTTTAAAAAAGATTTTATTTATTTGTCAGAGAGAAAGAGAGAGAGAGCACGAGCATAAGCAGGGGGAGCGGCAGGCAGAAGGAGAAGCAGGCTCTCCACTGAGCAGGGAGCCTGATGCGGGATTCGATCCCAGGACCCTAGGATCATGACCTGAGCTGAAGGCAGCCGCTTAACTGACTGAGCCACCCAAGCATCCCATCCTTGTCTTTTTTTTAAGTTTTTAATTTTAATTCCAGGATAGTTAACACGGAGTGTTATATTGGTTTCAGGTATATGATAGAGTGATTCAACCATTCTCTGTGTTAGTCACTGCTCATCATGATAAGTGTTTCTTAATCTCTTAATTTCCTCTTTTTAATAAGAACACCAGTCATATTGGATTAGGGCCTGTCTGTATGACTTCATTTTACCTTAATTACCTCCTTAAAGACCCCATCTCCAAATACTGAGGGACTCAAACTCTGAGGTATTGAGGGTTAGGATTCAGTGTAAGAATTTGGGGGGCACAATTCAGCCCACCATGGGGGGTATCTCATCAGCCTCTGCAGGTTGTCAGAACACTGTGTCCACACACACTATCTTTCTTATCCTTTATTTTTAGGTATGAAACTATTTGTAAGCTTTCAAAGGCAGAAGCAATGGTTTCCTTTTGAATCTCCTACAAAGCCTAGGCATACAGTTAGTGCTTGTTGATACGGGAAACTAAGGGCCTGGGTGGGATCTACAGAAAACTTAGACTTGTAACATTTAGAACTCCTGTGGTTTGGAACCAAGGCATGCCTAGTGGCCTTGTACCGGTTCCTTTTCTCCCATTTGATGTAAAGCAGCCTTTGGTAGTTTCCTTTGGCTAAAGACAGGATGGGAAAGGGTAGGACTGCTTTCTGGTTCTCTAGGACTTGAACCTTGGGAAGAAGGTGGCTTCTCCCAGTCAGGTCCTATGACCTCATTCGTGTAGTCACTCACTGAATTCACAAATGTATTTTAGTGGGGACCACTTTGCTGGGCTCTGGGGATTCAGTGGTAAACAAGATACAGTCTTTACCCCCAAAGGGCTTTCAGCCTCGCTGGGGAGGACAAGAACTGTCCCGTGTGATGAGCGCCATGAGAGGGCCCCCGCGGGGGTGTGGAAGCACATGGGAAGGGTTCCTCACCCAGGGCACTGTCCTCTGTGGACGTGGAACCTGCACCTGTATACTGAAGTGTGAGCATTCTGGCGAAGTGGGGGTTGCAGATGGGAGGTGGCCACGAGGAGAGTTCTGGGCTGTGGAAAGAGCATATGCCAAGGCCTGGAGGCAAGAGGAAGTTCTTTCGATGTCAGGAGAAGGGCTCATTGTGCGTGGAACATAGAGCAGGAATGGGGGAGTGGTCAGAGCTGAGGCTAGGGAGGTGGAGTAAAAAGCAGTGGCCTATGGCACGTGAATCAGCCTAAGGAGTTGGGTCTTTTTTTTTTTTTTTAAAGATTTTATTTATTTGAGAGCGAGAATGAGGGACAGCATGAGAGGGAGGAGGGTCAGAGGGAGAAGCAGACTCCCCGCCGAGCAGGGAGCCCGATGCAGGACTCGATCCCGGGACTCCAGGATCATGAGCTGAGCCGAAGGCAGTCGCTTAACCAACTGAGCCACCCAGGCGCCCTTTTTTTTTTTTTTTAAAGATTTTATTTATCTATTCATTAGAGACAGAGAGAGAGAGGCAGAGGGAGAAGCAGGCCCCCAAGGAGCAGGGAGCCCGATGCAGGACCCGATCCCAGGACCCTGAGACCATGACCCGAGCCGAAGGCAGACGCCCAACCATCCGAGCCACCCAGGCGCCCAGGAGTTGGGTCTTTATCTTACACTTCTTCGCCATATGTATTCATTCCTACACTTGACATGGCTTTTAAAAAAATATAGTAACAAGTGATATGAAAATGTAAGGGGACAGTATTCCTTTTTTTTTATTGTGGTAAATATACGTAGTGTGAAATTTACCATTTTAATTGTTTTTAAGTGTATAATTCTGTGGCATTAAATACATTCATAGCGTTGTGTCACCACCATCCATTTCTAGAACTTTTTCATCAACTCAAACAGGAACTCCTTACCCATTGAACAGTAACTCCCCATTCCCTCCTCCCTCCAGCTCCTGTTAATGTCTATTTTACTTTCTGTCTGTATGAATTTGCCTATTCTAGGTACCTCATATAAGTGGAATCCTACAAAATTTGTCCTTTTGTGTTTAGCTTCTTCTTTTTTTTTAAAAGATTTATTTATGTATTTATTTGACAGAGAGAGACACAGCAAGAGAGGGAACACAAGCAAGGGGAGTGGGAGAGGGAGAAGCAGGCTTCCCCCCGAATCAGGGAGCCCGATGCGGGGCTTGATCCCAGGACCCTGGGATCATGACCTGAGCCGAAGGGAGACGCTTAACGACTGAGCCACCCAGGTGCCCCTTAGCTAGCTTATTTCACTTAGCATAATGGCTTCAAGTTTCATCAATATTGGAGCATATATCAGAATTGCATCCCTTATTAAGGCTGAAAAATATTCCATTGTGTGTAAATACTATGTTTGGCTTATTTAACATGCTTTGAACATCTACATCAAGGGTTACTCAGTCAACTTTTATTGATAGTGACATAACTGTCTGTAGTTGGAGAGGGGCATAGGCTCTGAATTCAGTTTGATGCAACAAAGAGTTGTGGAGTGTTTACAGTGTGCAGTGTCTGGGAGCTGTTCCATAACAAAGAAACACAACTTAAGGACATGGGGACACCCTACATTCATTCGGTAAGTATTAAGCCCCAGGTCTTCTGTGGATAAGCAGAAGGCTTTTCCTAAGAGCACTAACTGCCATCCCCGTAGCTCTTTTGTATCTCTATGTCATGTTTGGAAACTCATTTTTTAGGCCTCGGGAAGATTTACCTGACAAAGATTTAATCAACCATCCTGATAGATCTCCTAAAGTAAATCACAGATTAAAAAAGGTAGTTCTTCAGCATTTTCTCTTTACTAGTGGGAATAAAATACTTGCCTCTGTATACCATTCAGGATGACCATGATCTGAATAATGACAATGATAACTATCTAATATTGGGCCCTTAAGTATATGCTGGGCTTTGTACTAAGCCTTTACGTGCTATACTGTCTCCAGAAATCCCAGACGCCAGTGGGATCGATGGTAAGACTTTTCTGTCTGTATCCTGCAAAGAGCATGTTCAGCTACTAAGTAAACCCTGTCATCTCATAATATGGGGAAATCAGAATGCTGGACTGTCACACCTAAAATGTGCCTTCAGGTCATCTATTCTGATGACTATCCAACTTTTTAGCTGCTATGACCTACAGTAAAAAATACATTTTGCAACAAAATAGCATAAAACAATCCTTACCATAATTATGAGTAATGCACTCTGATATTTTCTGTCCTATTCTATTTTACTTTTTTTTTTTTTTTTAAGACTGAGAGAACACGCATGAGCAGGGGAGGGACAGAGGGAGAGGGGGAAAGAATCCTAAGCAGGCTCCACACTCGGCACTCAGCGAGGAGCCCAATGCGGGGCTCAGTCCCATGACCCTGAGATCATGACCTGAGCCAAAATCAAGAGTCAGACACAGGGCCGCCTGAGCCACCCAGGCGCCCCTCTATTCTACTTCTAAGCAATGTAGGCTACAGTTCACAAAAGTTGGTCCCATGACCTATGAATTAGTTGCAGTTGCAATTGAAGAACATTACTGTGGTCTGTCTCTTATGTCTTACAGTTGAGAAAACTGAGGCCCAAATAAGGAAGTGATTTGCTAAAGCACATAGCTAGTTAGAGGCCGAGCTAAATTAGAGTTTAGGAGGAAAAGCCCTTCTACTTATCTACCATAAAGAGAGATTTACTCTTCTTTGCAGTCTTACGGATGCCTTTTATTTTTTTCAAGAGATACTTTACCTTTCACTGTCACATGGTGGAGAGTATAAGGGACAGAGAGAGGGTAGATGTGTTTGAATGGATGAATGAACAAATCACTCTCCTCTTTGACCTCTTTAGAACAAGGGGTTAGATTAAATTCGTTTTAAGATAATTATTTGAATAGCTAGTACTTGTAAATGGTTCAAAATTCAAAAAGCATGAAAGGGTTTACGGTGCAAAGAAGTCTCCCCTAGTCCCCCAAGCCCTTCAGTTCCTTTTCATAGGACAACGCTATTTTTAAAAAAATTTATTTATCTCTTAGGGTCGGGGAAGTGAGCACGCAAGCAGTGGGGAAGGGCAGACGGGGAGAGAGAGAATCTCAAGCAGATTCCCTACTGAGCTCAGGAGCTCGGAGCCCGAAATGGGGCTCAATCCCAGGACCCTGGGATCATGACCTGAGCCAAAATCAAGATTTGATCACTTAATTGACTGAGCCACCCAGGCGCCCCACAGCAATATTTTTATTAGTTTTTGTTTTTGTTTTTGTTTTCTCGTTCCCTGTATCCTACCAGGGGTAGGGACTAGATCATTTATAAGGTTTCCTTGAGCACCACTGTTCTAATATCTTAAATGTCTGAACGTGAAAAGTGTTGTGATCTTAACTTTTATGTAGATGCCTTTAATTACAGACAGGCAGTAAAAGCAGAAAACTGGCTTCTGTCCCTACCAATTCTCTCCCAGTTCCCAAATTCTGTTATCTGCAGGGGATCTAAGTGTTTGGAGTGGAGTAGGCAGAATGAGTGCATTCCCTTAGGCAAACCCCAAGTTCCCCTCTAGGGGATATGGGGTGGGGAGTTGCTAAATGATGTCACAGGGAGGCAGAGGAGACTATTCACTTAAAATGCTCACTCTTGCAGAGTACTGTACTGGTGTCTGGTTTCTTAGGGCATTGTTATGAAGACAATCTGGGGATGAGAAATGTCTTTTTGTCATCTTCTGCACCAGCATACCCTTTTCATTACCATGGTAATTCAGTTCTTAGCCTGTTCTGAATACCATCAGGAGCTGGTACCTTCAAGCCACATATAGGCTTTACATCTTTCTCTTAGCTTTCAGTGCTGAATTTGAATGAGACCCACCTTCCCAGCCCTCAAGATGTTAGAAATATGGTTGTAATCTGGATCCCAGAACAACCAGAGAGGCATGTGAGGTGAGTATTGTGTCCAGAACTTGGGAGCCTTCCACCCTTACGTTCTGCAAGTCCCTCCTGCCCTGCGCAGGCCTCCTATTTGTGATCTCCTTTTTAGCCACCTCATTGCAAGTAACAGGAGGCCAACTAGAGAAGAAGGTCACGGTCTCTTGTATTTGCTTCCTGCTTCACTGGGGTTCTATTTAATGCACTTTGTGCTTCCTGCGTTGGGGCTTCTCTACATCAGATCCTACATGGCATTAAGTAACAGGCAAGATAGGGCCTGTAGATTTGTGAGGGCTAAGAAACAGATGCTTCCTGACGATCAGTTTTTCTTTTTCTTCTTTTTTAAAGATTTTATTTATGTGTTTGAGAGAGACAGATAGCGAGAGAGAACACAAGCAGTGGGGAGGGAACACAAGCTGTGGGGAAGGACACAGGGAGAGGGAGAAGCAGACTCCCTGCTGAGCAGGGAGCCCCGTGCTTGCCGGGCTTGATCCCAGGACCCTGAGATCATGACCTGAGCTGAAGGCAGGTACTTAACAGACTGAGCTACCCAGGCGCCCCTATCAGTGTTTCTTATTAGCCATCCCCAGCTAGTGAAAACATTTTGAGTGAAGCGTGTGGATCTTTGGTCCCAGCCCCAAGGCCTAGCACAGTGGCACAAGATGAATAGCCTGTAGGACTTGTGTACAAAGCAGAAGGGTCATTGGGTGAGGGCCCAAAGGCTTGATAATGCTGATAACCACTGGAAGAAGGTGTTTGGTTTTTCTTTCATGAATGCTAAGGCTTTTGGATTCTTGTTAAGTGACTATGTAGATAGGATGTGATTTAAGAATTTCTTCTTACTTGATTTTTTAATTATCCTGTCAGTGCTTAGGCGTGTATAATGTATATATATACATATATATATATGTATATATATATGATATAAACAAAAAACTCCTAGAGGTTTACTTCCTTTCGTGTAAAAAAAGCCCAGATTTGGGTGGATCAGGGCTAGTACCTCAGCTCCAAGTGTTCATCAGAAACCAGAACTCCTTTGGGCTCTCTGGTCATCATCCTTAGCCCGTGGCTTTCATTTTCTAAGGTGTCTCATGGGGGCTTTGAAGGTCTAAGTTGACGGCTAGTGCTCCAGCCATCATATACGTGTTCCAGGCAAGGAGGTGGAAGATGATGGAGCAAAAAATACTTGAGCACCTCCTCTGTGCTAAGCAGTGAGAATCCAGTGAAGAACCAAATAGACTTGCTCCCTGTCCTCCTAGAGTCTTGTGGTGGTGGTGTGGGGGGGTGGTGGGAGGGGTGGGTGGGTTGGGATTCAGGCTTTACAAATATCACCATACTGAAGTATATAATTACTAATTTGGATTAATGCTATGAAAGCAAATAACTGGGTTGTAGGAGAGAATGGCAGGGAACCTAATGTAGATGTGAGGTTAGGTCTTATTTCTCACAGCTTCTGGGCAGTTGGTTCCTCCAGGCTTCCAAGCAGCCATCTTTGAGTACTGAAGAGAGGATAGAAATCTCCATGGTCATCATTCACAAATACCCTTGGTGCTTCTGTTTGAGATGTCTGGGAATAAATTGTGATTGTTCTTATTTCAAGTCCAGCTGAGAAGAAGCATATTCTTCCCAGCCAGGACTGGATGAAGAGAAGAATGAAATCTACAGGGGTAAGTTTGATGTTTTGGTCAAACCTTTATGAGATTACTCTGTAGAATTTTGTTTTTCCTTTCAGGTACTTTCCCCCTTCCCCCATTCTTTTTAAATGAATAAAACTTGCAAAAGAAAACCCCTTTTAAGGAATAATTACCAAAGCATTTTCTATTGAGAGACTCTCTTCCCTACCCACTCCCTGTAGGAAGGTGAAGAGCATCTTGAAGAAAAGTTAGGAGGAAGCCTTGGATATTCAGGGGGAGTTTTTGACAAATTCCTGGTGTGATAGAAAGAGAGCTTCAGTGGACTAGGGGTTATAATGGACTTGGGTTTCTCATCCTTATGCCACCACTTATGGGTAAATGTAACCTTGGGTAAGTAACAGAGCTGGAAGGTTGCTACAACCATGAGAGTAGTGTCTTGGTCCACTTTGTTCATTGCTGAATCCCCAGTGTGAGCCCTGCACCTGGCACATAGTTGGCCAATAAATATTTGTTCAGTTTTGCTCAGTGAATGAATTAATAACCTTTTTGGGAAAAAAACCAAAGCAATGAATCCCTGTATGATCTGAATTCACCAATGGGGTGGGGAGCCAGAGAGGGAAAATATGGTGGCCTTCATAGTGCAAAGGAGGGGTTGCTGCTGGAGTGGGTCTGGAAACAGGGAGTTTGGCATGCCAGGGTTATGTTGGGAGGCTGGAATGTTGATGGGAAGGAGTGGCACTTTCCATTGTTGCTTTTCTAGAAAGACAATTTTCACTGTGGAAAGCGGAAAACAGAAACACAGCTGGGATCTCCAGGGATGATTGTGCCTCCCCCCTCACCAGTACACTTTTTTGAGCAACTAAACGCAGAGTCCATACCTTTCTGGAACCAATTTGACATGTTACCTAAGGATCTACTGAAGGAGTAAGTATCATGTAAGCCTGTGGGAGAGCCAGGGGACCTGCTCTTCTCTGAAGCAGAGAAGGCACTAAGTCGCATGCTCTTCCTGAGTAAGGAGGGGAGAAGAACTGTCCCCTCTGCTTGTTCAGTGAGTTCGGAGACTTACCAATGTACAGTGATGACGGTAATGACCACCATTTATCAAGTACTTACCACTTGCCAGACCTTGCGCTATAGAAGCACATTACGTCTATTCTCTTGTTTTGTTTTGTTTTTCAGATATACGGTCATCTTTATTATAATTCATAAATACATTATAAACAGACCTGGATCTTTAATAAGACACACTTAGGATCTGATAGGCTTCTGTTTTCCACTCAGTTATGTAGTTAGAAAACCCAGTTTACTTGAGAATGGTAGAAGTAGTGTCTTAGTTTCCTTAAGAGAAGTTTTCTCCTCATAGGCATTCTGGAATCTTTGGGCTTGTGGGTCAAAAGACCAGACTGTTTTAATAGACATGCCCATGTTCAGTGCTGTCTGCATTCCTCAAATTTCAATGGGCACCTGTCCTATAGAACATTCAACTTGTTCCCCAAATTTAGTATAAAGTGCAGTTTTAAAAAGGGGTCAAAGGGCGCCTGGGTGGCTCAGTCGTTAAGTGTCTGCCTTCGGCCCAGGTCATGACCCCAGGGTCCTGGGATCGAGCCCCGCATCGGGCTCCCTGCTCTGCGGGAAGCCTGCTTCTCCCTCTCCCACTCCCCCTTCTTGTGTTCCCTCTCTCGCTGTCTCTCTCTCTCTGTCAAATAAATAAATAAAATCCTTAAAAAAAATAATAAAAATAAAAAGGGTCAAATGTGCCCAAGCTTCCAAGCTTCCAGGCTTATCCTATAAAACAGCATTTATCATTCACTTTACCAACTCTCCCTGCCAAATAAAGGACCCCAAAGGATAAGTGTCAACCGCCAATGTTAGGTGAGGCTCCTCTTCTCTTCTCAAATCAATTTATTTGGAATCCTGAGCAATCACAGCCAACTTCAATGGAGGGCTGCAATCTCTCTCAAAAAGCCTATTTTCTTATTTGAACCTCTACTAGGCACTATTACTCTCTTCTTCTCCTTCTCCTCCTTCTCCTTTTTCTTTTTAAAGTAAGCTCTATGCTCAACAAGGGGCTTGAACTCATGACTCTGAGATCAAGAATTCCATACTCCGCTGACTGAGCCAGCCAGGAGCCTTCACTCTCTTCTTTTTATAAACGAGTTATGGATAAGTGGGAGGCAGAAGGGCAGTGTGGTTTGGAGTGAGAAAGCCTTTGGATTTTGCATTGAAACTTCCCAGTTTTGTGCATTTGGGTAATTTATCTAGCATCTTTATGCCTCATTCCCTCGTTTGCAAAATGGGGATAAGAACGCCTGTCCTCAGCTAATTGAAAGCTGTTGCCCGGTGAGCACCTATTGGCTTAGGCCTTTTTAGGCCCACAGTGGAAATTTATTCAAATTTGGAGCCCTTTCCATGCCTTTTTCCTCAGCCACGCTCTCCAAGAAGAACTGTTGCTGACTGGCTGTCTCTGTCCCCTCCAGCCTCTTACCTGATGAAGGGAAAACCATGCCTTCCCTGGAGATGAAGACACAATTGGCCATGATGAAGAAGAAAGCTCCCCTGGAAAAGAGCCGACCCGACAGTGCCATTTCTGCTAAGATGTTCTTATCCATACACCGTCTCACCCTGCAGGTGAGAGCTAGGGAGCCTCGGAGACAGAGGTCTAGATGCAAATCCAGACTCATTTCTCTTCAAGGCTGGAGGAGTTGACGTTCTCTTTCTTCTTTCTCTCTACCCTTCCACGCTGGACCCAAGCCTCACAGAAGGGCTGGGCTATATGTAGGCGAAAGCAAAGCACGGGAAGGGGTTTGAGGAACATTCTCTGTTTCTCCTGCACTTTGTTCCCCGCTCCGGTTCCTCTCTCCAGAGCCCTGCTACAACGCTGCGCGTACCTGGTTCTCAAACAGTGCTCATTGGCTATGTGGGTACCTACCTGCATTTGAAGGGTATGTCTTGGGAAAAGGAAACACCTTCAGTAGAGCTTTTCCTCTTCTTTGTCTTTTCTTTCTTTTTTTTCCCTCCAGAGACCAGCATTGAGATATCCTAGACATCTGAAGAAATTATATTACACCCCGAACATAGAAGGTAGGTTTTCTGGTGGATCTGGCCAGATCCTCAGGTACTGTCCCCCCCGTCAGCCCACAGTTCTCATACTTGGTCTGGGTCCCGGTTTGTTATGTTTGTGGCCACAGTCATGCAAGGTCCCGTGTAGAACTCGGGAAACTGCCGTTTCAGGAGGCAGCCCCCCTCCCCCACCACAAAAGGCTTGGTTCTGACAGAGTGGGTGTCACTGTTGTGGAGCAGGGCCCAGCAAGCAGCCCCCGGGGAAGGTGGGCAACGCCAGGGAGAAGAGGATTGAGCCTGTGCTCTGGTCACCAGGTCACAAGAAGCAGCAGCAGAGGAAGGTGAAAACCCCACCGAAGAGACAGGTAGAGTGGCCGTGAGGGAAGCCGGAGGACCGGCTGGGACGGGCCACGGGGTGCAGCCTGGAATGGGAAGGGGTGGAGGAGGTGCGAGTCTCCCTGTTCTCCGTCTGGTTCTAGATACAGAGTCTGCTTGCAGACACTAACTTCCTTCTTTTAGGCTCTTTTTGAAACATTTTCTTCACTTCCAAAGGTCCTAATTCAGTTCCTCCTCATGTGGGTTTCAGGAGGCTAAAAAGAAATCCAAGAGTGATCCAGGGAGCCAGGACATTTTGCATAAATGTTCGGGTGCCGTGGTGTGTGGCCCACGCTATGGTAAGGAGAATATGGGTTTGGGAGGGATGGGATCTCAGGACGTAGCTGAGGACGGGAAAAGCCGGACACGTCTGTCATTTTGGGACCTGCCTTCATTAGGCATTCACAGTTCTCCTCGGAATGTTCTGGCTTGGCTGGGCTGCCGTGCATCATCTTTCCATCAAATATTTACTAAGGAAGCAAGCTGGGCCAGATGTCTGCTTCATGTGGGTGTTTGAGAGATGACCATGAGCATGAGTCAGAGTCATTTTTCCTCAGGACTTACTTTAGGAAAGATGGAGTGGTTTGAGAATGAAGAGCAAGCCAGGAAGCAGGAAAGAGCCAGGGCCCCTGTCTGGCCCCAAGAGGGTTCTAAGGAAGCAGAGTCCAGGCTCCCTCGCTTCCCAGCCACAAGTTAGTTCCTGGAGGCTCAGGTTGAGGTCAGCACATTATCTAGACCCCTCTAGGAGGCAGGTGGCCAATTCTTGACAGGCAATTCTTTTCCTGTGGTGTTCATGCTGAAGACCAGAATAGGTAGCTCCCCTTTTTGGAATCCTAATCATGTGCCTGAGCTGAAAGATATCCTTACCCTGGTCCCTCTGATGTTGCTCAGTTTGAGCGCAGACAAAAAGAAAGAAAGAAAGGGAGGGAGAAAGAATCCTCCTAAACCTTAGGAGCTTCTTCGGCCCTACTCAGAGTGGACCTTGTTGACTGCTTCCTCATCAGAATTCGCTCTCCCCCTCCTAGGGCAGTGAGAGGGCTCAGGTGAGATGTTTCCTCAGAAGAATGCTCCTCTCTCGGTTTATTTCCCATCCCACTGAGCTCTCAGATGCCAACAGTGGCCCCTGACCTGCAGAACTAAGAAGCTTCCTGACATTCACATGGGGGGTAGACAAAACCAGGGCTGTAGCCCAGGGTGAGGCTGACAGGTCCAAGGTTAGCACTCCATCCAGGGTGATCAGCACTCCCTGAATTCATTCAGGTGCTTTTCATTCCTCTTCCTGATGTCTCCAATAGGAGCAGATTTGCTTGGGTGACTGGGGTACCTTTTTGAATTATGTTCTTGGAGCAGTGGCCTGTCCTCACTGGGTTGAGAAAGGCCTTATGAAGAGTTGATTTTTGCATTGGATCTGGAATGTGTGAGAGTCTTTCTGATACGGAAGAGAATTCCAGAAGTGGGAATAGCCTGTTTGGGCGCACCTAGGAGGAGCATGGCTGCACAGGGAACATGGTGGTCCATCGTGGCTGTGGGTTATGAAAGAGACGGTGATAAAGGGTCAGGCTGAAGAGGTAGGCAGTAGCTTGTATAGCTTGCTAAGATGTTTGACCATGGTCATGGTGCTCCACCCCCTGACCGCACACTGAAATCAACTGAGATTTTCTTTTTTTTCTGAGAAAGCGAGAGAGAGAGAGAGAGAGAGAGTATGAGAGTGTGAGCAGGGGCCAGAGGGAGAGGGAGAGAGAGAATCATAAGCAGGTTCCACGCCTCCAGCGCAGAGTCCAATGTGGGGCTCAATCTCATGACCCTGAGATCATGACCCTGAAATCATGACCTGACCTGAAGTCGAGTCAGATGCTTAACTGACTGAGCCACCCAAGTGCCCCAACTGAGGAGCTTTTAAAACCCAGATACCCAGGACGTACCCCACACCTATTCAATCAGAAGTTCTGGTGTTGGGACCCAGGCCTCAGTGTTTTCCAGAACTCCTAGTGCTTCAAGTGTGCAGCTAAGGTAAGAACCAGGCTGGTAGGGAGCCAACAGAAGTGTTCAGCAAGGGAGTTCCTCGACTGGCTTTGCCTTTTTGCATAACACCTCGGGTGGCAGCTTGGAGGATGTTCTCTTCTTTTTTTTTTTAAGATTGACTGATTGATTTGACACAGAGAGAGAGCCCAGGAGCACAAGCAGGGAGAGTGGCGGGCAGAGGGAGAGGGAGAAGCAGACTCCCCACAGAGCAGGGAGCCCGATGTGGGGCTCGATCCCAGAACCCCGGGATCATGACCTGAGCTGAAGGCAGACCCTTAACCGACTGAACCACCCAGGCGCCCCGGAAGATGTTCATTTAGAGAAAGGGAATTGAGAAAGGACAAGATGAGTGCATTTAAGGACTCGCTGGGGAAACCGCTGATGCAGAAGAATCAGAGAACTAGAACTTTTGGAAGGAAGGAGTTTCATTTTCAGAAGCCAGTATGGGGACATTAGGGTTGGTGCAAGAAGGTAAGAGGAGTCTTCATTAACCGAAAACATAGGGTCAGGGTTTCTTTTGCTGCTATGATGTGCAGATACCTGCCCCTTGGGTTTCTTGGAGGAACCCTAAGTCTTTTTTGTTTTTCCCTAAGTCTTTTAACATACCCTTGACCTTAATCTCAAATTCTGTGATAGATGTGGTCCCAGTCCCAGGTGAACAGAGCCACAAAGAGAACTCAGAGGCCCAACTCCCTTTCACCTCCTCTAACCTGTCTTGTCCAAGATGAGGAGTCACTTGTAGGCTAGGGGTCAACTAGAAGCCCAACAGTGGGATATGAAATAACAGTAAGAAGAGAATTGAATTGACTTCGTGGTCACTAGGTCACAGAACTCTACTAAGTCGGAAAACTGACAAAAAGCATCCACAGCGGACGAAGTCAGAAGGACCCAACTTGGAAAAGGTAAGAGCACCAGAACCATTCTGCTAGGGCCCTGATTCTGTTACCTGTTACTGTTTAACACACGACGTCAAAGCTGAAACCACAGTGGTTGGCCGTTCCTTGGGATTCTGAGGGGTGAGTGGACAGTTTTTCTGGTGTTGCTTGATGTCACTCATGCACCTACCTTCAGCTGGCGGCTGGGGTGGGGCTGTTAGCCAAATCGTCTTAGTTCTCTTCCATGAGGTCTCTTCATTGTGCCTTGTTTGGGTTTCTTGATAGTTTGGTAATCTCGTGGAAGCACTTCCTTGAGAGATGGGGCTGGAACTGGAACAATGTCACTTCTGCCACATTTCATTGGTCAAAAAACCACAAGTCCAGGGGTGCCTGGGTGGCTCAGTCATTAAGCGTCTGCCTTTGGCTCAGGTCGTGATCCCACGGTCCTGGGATAAACCCCACGTCGGGCTCCCTGCTCCGTGGGAAGCCTGCTTCTCCCTCTCCCGCTCCCCCTGCTTGTGTTCCCTCTCTCGCTGTTTCTCTCTCTGTCAAATAAATAAATAAAATCTTAAAAAAGAAAAAAAAAATCTTTTCTTTCTTAAAGTCTTGATTCAAGTTTCCTTACACTTACTCTAATGAATTTCAGGGTTCCACAAGGAGGCCACAGATGGAATACTCTGAGAATTATCTGGAGTCCTTCCCTGATAAGGATGGTAAGTTACTAGGGTGGAGGGACCTTAGTAAGTCACTCAGGCCAGTGAGAGCTGAACCTATGTTGACAAGGATGGTTCACCTCCCTGGAGGCCATAGTCCTCATCCCTCAGAAGGGTCTTAAAGACACCCAGCCCTTCCTTTTCTGTCCTCCATTTGTCACAGTTGGGAGAGGGCTGCAGGTGCAGTTAATGGCTGGGTCTTCTTTCAGATCCTGAGTTATCCAAGATAGAACCCTCTAACAAGGACATCAGCGCTCAGGAAGAGGTTGTGCCGGAATCCCGAGAGAGGAGCTCAGAGGACCTCTTAGACGATACATCTAGAAGAGGGTGGAACCCTGAGCTCAAACTCCTGAGGATTCTTCAGGCCACTGATGATGAGGATGAGGAGAACCAGCTCTGTGGGTCACAGAGTGAAGAGTCGTATGGGATTTCACAGGACAGTCTTACTCCAGAGCAGGATGCTTGGAATGCCAAGGACAGTGACCTTGGACATAAGGACAGAACGGAGAGGGGACTTCTGCTCCCGGGAGCCTTTACCAGGGCCTGACTGTAGGAATTCTGCTTTCTTCATTCACTTCTCCTTACCTCTAAAATCAGTGAGGGAGAAAAAGCCTCCCCCTTCTTAAACTGAGATTGTTTCTCTTTCATTAGGGACAGAATAATTTTAGTGATTAAACACAACTGCTTAAGGAAAAGACTCATTCTGTTTCTGGGAGGAGGGGAGAGATGTTTCTGCCATGTGTTTTCTGGGTCACTTTTGTCTCCCCTCTGAAGCTCTGAAAGGTTTCCAGTTACAGGAAGATGAGTTTTGGGGCACCCGGCTAGCTCATTTGGTAGAGTGTGCAATTCTTGATCTTGAGGTTGTGAGTTCCAGCCTCACATTGGGCATAGAGGTTACCGGAAAAAAAAAAGGGGGGGGCGGAGATGAGTTTGACCTGTGGGAACCCCTACTGTGTTCTAGATTTTCCTCTCATTCTCTGGAAATGGTTTTTTTGGGGTTGGCACCCAATAATCACTTTCAAATAGTATATGTATTAACCTGAAAGAGTCTAAAGCTCCAGCTTCTAAATTACTGAGTCTGTGGGAATGTTTCAGTGATGCTCATAAAGACTCAGAATTTCAGAGTCTCAGGGGACCTTGAATTTGGTTTTTGGAAGGATTTTTTCCCCGTGTTTTTGTCCTTAAAGTTTTTAATATAGAAAATTTTCAAAATTACCTAAAAGTCAGGAGAATAATATAGTGGAAATCTCAGGTACCCAGTAGCTTAGATGCGGGCAGTGAAGGCCCCTGCCCTGGGCCCCTGGTCCGTGAGCTGCTGTCAAAGCAGCTGGAGCCCATTATTCTCACCAGCTCTGCACCCAGGGTCAGGTCTCCTTCCCAGAAGTGGGAGCTGGGTGGAAGAAGAGAGCCCAGACCATTGGTGGTACTCACTAGCACTTAGCCTCAGCTACCAGCAGCTGGGGGAGGATGAGAAATGATGACATCCTGTCCTTCCTGAGGAGACCAGCCCTCTGCCTTGGAGCTGGGAGGGGGAGCCCTGTGTTCTTGGGCAGTAGCAGTCCGGAGTCGTTTCTGTCTCACCGAAACTGGGGTGGGGATGGGGAGAGCATGGCTCTAGGGTCACATAGCAGACTCAGTTCCTACCGAGCTTTTGTAGATTCTCTTAAACAATGTGCTGTATGCTCTTAGGGCCATTTTCAGAGACATAAACATATTTTTAAAAATAATTTTCACCAGTTTCATTGGACAGCAGTCTGCGAACGTCTTACACTCTTATGCCAGAAGTGAAACTCAGGACTGGGCCTGACATCTTTTTAATTTTTTTATTTTTTAAGATTTATCTATTCATTTAGAGAGAGAGCACACAAGCGGGGCGAGGGGCCGAAGGAGAGGGAGAGACTCCCAAGCTGACTCCTTGCTAAGCTCGGAGCATGGGGCTCCGTCTTTGTGAGATCATGACCCGAGCCAAAATCAAGGGTCGGCCGCTCAACCGACTGAGCCACCCAGGTGCCCCCCTGACATCTTTTTATAAGAGAAACTTATCCCTCATCAATTATTTGGTTCGGCTAAGTACAGTTTGTACAAGGAAAGCAGATTAAATGTTAAATCTTTTTTAACGTTGTCTCAAAACAGACCAAATTAGAAAGCTAAAACTGCTGCCTACTTGTTCCTTTCTCCCAAGCCAAATCAAAATTATATATGACATCATTTGTGTTACTAGACTGAACTATACTTAGCTGAATCTTGATAGTGAGAGGAATCCGAGAGGTGTCATCTGGGCTGTTTTTCTGCAAATAATTATGTCTCAAATGTACATTACATTGTAGAATGATTTGTGTGGGTTAACTTAAAAATGACACCTTTTTTCAA
Organism: Neomonachus schauinslandi; assembly: GCF_002201575.2. Lineage (NCBI taxonomy): Eukaryota > Metazoa > Chordata > Mammalia > Carnivora > Phocidae > Neomonachus > Neomonachus schauinslandi. The sequence goes on from NC_058415.1 coordinate 73,573,931, forward strand.
CTCCTTGGTCTTGCCTCAGACCTGTCCACTCAGGCAAACCCAATTTCCAGTGGTCAGTAGTGAGGCTGAGGAGGGGGCAGGGCTGAGCTTTCATTTGCTCATTTTATCTGAAGACTCAAAGAGAAATTCTATTACTGATACAACTACCTACTTAGTTAAGCAACTGTTAGAAATTGGCACATTCTTTTCAGTTTCGTTGATGAGTACAAAGTTACTTTTGAATCAGGACATATTTTGAATGAGAAGATGTTTGCTATTTGAACACTGGCCTTCGCAATCGCTTCTCGGCCTTTTGGCTAAGATCAAGTGTGAACACTGGCCTCTTGCTTCTGTTTTCGAAGGGAGGAAAACCATTTGTGGGCTGAAACCTGTTTCTCCTCTGTTATACCAATCCCTCAAATCGTAAACAGAATTTAGGACAATATAATCTGCATGCCACATTACAGTCTTCAAGGCAGTTTATACCCACTATTTTGGTTGGTTCTCTGGCCGACTCTATAGATAAATGTGGATTGTCTCCATTTTATAGATTAGAAGACTGAGGCTCAGAATTTAGGGCTGATGATAACTCATTCGGGGCCTTAGTGAATTAGAAAAAAAAAAAGGCATCCTTTAAGACACTTTACTACCTGTTGAAAATTCCCTCAAAACAAATCTACAATGATTACAATATGAGCGGCAACCCTAGAGTTGGTCCACAACCTTCACCATAGGACCTGGAGGGCTTACTGGAGAGGTGAAGTCATTTGCCAGAAATCTAAGGCCAGCAAGGGAAGGGGGCTGGGCTTAGAACCTGGCTCCTTGCTCCTCGCATCCACTGAACTCTGATGCCTCTCTGATTCCCTCTCTTTAATGCACGGCGGAGCCTGGGACAGTCTTCATCTGAAAGGAAGGATGAGACCACGTAGAAAAGAACTGACTGAGGGGAAGGAGCCCTCATGAACACTTTGCATTAGCCTCCCAATGTTCTGAGAGAAGAGGAGCCAGGTAACTGTTGCTAACTGCCATTTCCTCACCATCTGTGCCATGGGCATCAGGAGAACTAAGGCCCAACAGCCAGGAGGCTCTAGCTAGAGTTGCTTAGAGATCCGCTTTACACATTTAAGCAGACAAGAGGTCTTAGGACTTAGCTAGTTGGAAGATTGTCCTGGATCCTTATAAATGGCTCTGGCTTCTTTTCTTCTTTTCTATCGTTCTTTGTGATCCTTACTAGTGGTAGGCCACTGTGTTTGGGTCACCATGTTTTCTGAGCACACTTCCCCATGACACCTGGCTTGGTTTGACTTGTGTGTGAAAGCAAAGTAAGTGGAAGAGTCTTCAGACTGTCTGTGTCCACAGTCTCCTCCCTGTGGGGCCAGTGATTCCTTTGTTTAGGTATTGGTCCTGACATCTGGGCTAACAGACTCTGTTCTTCATTGTTTCTGGGTTACAGTAAACTCCCTTTGATGGGATGGAGTCAGGGTTTCAGCCAGGGTAGCAGTGACCCTTAAAAAAATCCATTTTGGGGTGCCTGGGTGCCTCAGTCATTAAGTGTCTGCCTTTGGCTCAGGTCATGATCCCAGGGTCCTGGGATCAAGCCCCACATCAGGCTCCCTGCTCAGTGGGAAGCCTGCTTCTCCCTCTCACACTCCCCCTGCTGTGTTCCCTCTCTCGCTGTTTCTCTCTGTCAAATAAATAAATAAATAAAATCTTTAAAAAAAATCCATTTATTAAAATGTGCTTAAAGGAATTGTTTGCTAAATTAAAGGCAGAAATACCTCTGGCTGTTGGATAAGAATGATTAGAGGCCCTTAGGAATCCAGGGCAATCTGGGAAAGACTTTCTAAATTGTCTCTTTCAGTTGCCAGAAGGTACCAGGGTATGAAATTATTTTGTCCTTCTGTTTATATATTTATTTAGTAAATACTGAATACCTATTTCGCGTTAGACAATCGACCCCTAGATTATCTTTATAGAGAAACAAAAATTTCTGGGGAGATGAAGAGTCATTCCCAGGAAGATAGAAATTTTTCTGGATCACTTGGTGAGGTTGTTTGGGACCACTAGGTGGTGATAGTACATTGTGAAAATGATCCTTTTCCAAAACTGGAGGCCTCTGGTTCTTATTCTGGGGCCAGAATAATAAGCCAGAGATTTCCTTGTTGAGTACATGGAAAAAAAAACCCCACGTTTCACCAACGAGATATATGATCCAATTTAAATGCTCTGATGAATGAATTAGTTGTGTTTTGTTTTTTGAGATTTTATTTATTTGACAGAGAGAGACACAGCAAGAGAGGGAACACAACCGGGGGGAGTGGGAGAGGGAGAAGCAGGCTTCCCGCGGAGCAGGGAGCCCGATGCGGGGCTCGATCCTAAGACCCTGGGATCATGACCTGAGCGGAAGGCAGACACTTAACGACTGAGCCACCCAGACGCCCCTGAATTAGTTTTTCAACAATTTAGAATGTCATTGGAAGAACTATTTCAAGAGTGTGACAAATTCTGGAACATGCCCAGGGGCCTAGGATTTGGGGAAGTTGGGAGCTATTGATGATCCTGACAGTCATCAGTTGGGCAGATACAGGGAGGCAGCATTTGATGGGTAGAAATATCAAAAATTATCTGAGGGCCTTATCCTGTTTTGCATCTCCTAAATTTATCTCTCTTTTTTTTTAAAGATTTTATTTATTTGACAGAGAGAGACACAGTGAGAGAGGGAACACAAGCAGGGCGAGTGGGAGAGGGAGAAGCAGACTCCCCACTGAGCAGGGAGCCCAATGCAGGGCTCGATCCCAGGACGCCGGGACCATGACCCGAGCCGAAGGCAGACGCTTAACGACTGAGCCACCCAGGCGCCCCCTCCTAAATTTATCTTGATCAGATTTTGCCTGTTTAAAAATTCAGGGAAGGTGAAACCAATAAATTCAGTTTGTTTGTTTGTTTTTGAGTCTATACTACTACTAAGGTTGGCCCTGCTTTGAAAGGGATCTCCACAGATAATTAAAACTCTCTCTTGGTCTCCGGATCAAACCCAACCCTTTTGCCTGTCTTATAAGCCTTACGAGGTAGGTTTGTGGCCTGGCTGGGCCCTGCTTGTCTCCCCAGTCATTGGTTCTAATGAGTCATGTCCTCTCTTATCTTCAGGCTTAAAAAAATTTTTTTTCCCTGTACTTTTTTTTCAACCTGTACAATTCTTTTCTTCCCCTTCTCCCTGACTACTTTCTACTCATTCTGTAGATCTCAGCTCACATGTTACTTATTTGGGGAAGCTTTTTCTGACCAGTGGCAGGGCGAGGTTCTCCTCTTTCACTTTTCCTCTCCTGGCCTGTGTGAAGTTCACAGCTTATCCGCCCCCACCTTCCATTGCCAAACCGTGAGTTCTGTGAGCGGCATCCATCTTCACTGCATATCTTCCGTACCTAGTTGAGTGCCTGGCACATTGTAGACGCTCAATAATATACACTGAATGAGCAGATGAATAAAAATCACATATGACACCTCTCTTTTCTTCAGGGTACATATTATGTAGTAGTGGGAGCTGAGTGGTACAGAGAAGGAGCTATAGTATAGCTACGAGAAGAAAGAGGGGCACTTTGGATGCTACCATCTGAGGCTACTAGGTTTTGGCAAGTGGAGACGTCTGTGGAGGTGGGCCTTTAGGTAGGTGGAGGGAAGTGATGCAGGTGAGAGAAGGTGGGGGGATAAGCAAGGAGTGTTGTGTTCCAGTCTGGAAAGAGGCGAAAGGAGGGCTGGAGACAGCTTGTGTCCCTGTTGTTCAGGACCCTGGATGCTGGGCTGGAAAGAGTGGGCTCTATGTGATAGCCATCAGTGGCTTTCGACTAAGGGAGTGATGGGACTGCAGTAGTGCTTTCGAAATTGTTAATCTGGGGTGCCTGGGTGGTGCAGTTGGTTGGACATCCGACTCTTGGTTTCGGCTTCGGACGTGATCTCAGGGTTGTGGGATCGAGCTCCGCATCGGGCTCCATGCTTAGCACAGAGTCTGCTTCAGATTCTCTCTCCCTCTCCCTTTGCCCCTCCTGCTTGTGCTCACGTGCGCACTCTCTCTCTAAAATAAATAAATAAATCTTTAAAAAAAAAGAATTTATTAATCTGATGGCAGCAAAACACAAATTGGAGAGAGACCAGCAAGCCCAACGAGAGCAGCTGGGAGGCTCTCGTAGAAGTCAAGATGGGAGGTGACCAGGGCCTGGAGTATGTGGGCGGCAACAGACCGGGGACAGAGGGGCCCGGCGCAAAGGGAAAACTAACAAGAACCTGGAAACTAGAAAGCAGGAGTGAGGGAGAGGGAGGAGCCAAGGAATTTTCAGCCCGATTCAGTGAGGTGCTGTCATTATTGGAAACCGGGAGGCCAAGAGGAAAAACCATGTTTAAGGAGAGAGAAGAGAATTCCTCCATCAAACCCTTACAATGGAGTTATGGCTTTGTATGCTTCTCATTTATGGAAGTTCGATCAATGTACAAGCAGAAAAATGAAACATAAGTGGGAAGAAGTGACAGGGAGTACAATGCAATGGGTGGGAGGCTGTTCCAGCTCTGGCACTCAGTGAAAAAACAGCCCAGAGGGAGTGCGAGATGGGGAAGGCACATTTGCCGTTTGCCATCTGGTTTACAATACCATGTGTGTTTTATGGGTGATGAAGGGCTTATTTGAAGGTAATTTGGTTATTCACAATTTATGCCTTACATGTTGATTTTAGAGCTGAATTTCCTGGCAAGATTTGACTTTTTAAAATGTGTGCCAGATGCTAGGGTGGGTAGTAGGCAGCTACTAAGAAGACCCATCTCGGGCATTGCATTAGCGTTGCGCACAGTCTAGTTGGGTAGAAAGATGTGGATGCAGACAATGAGGGCTAGTCGAGGTCAGCAGTCAGGGAGAGAGTGGATGCAGAGAGGAAGAAGAGGGTTGGTCAGCATGGCAAAGCAGAGGTGGCCCTGGGCCCAGGGTTGGAGAGAGATCGGAGTCCTCACCAGAACAGCTCAGAGTAGCGGCAGGAGAGGAGATCTTGGAGGGAGGGAATCTAGAGGTGGGAAGGGGATTAAAGGGTATGGCTGGGGAATACACCTCACTAGAAGGCAGGAAGTGCCACAGAATAGAGAAATTATCAGAGAAGTAAGAGGAAAACTATGGTGAGGTGGATGAGGACTGAGAATAGGCACATAATTTTCATAATTAGGAAGTCACTGGTGACCTCTGAGTGAACAGTTCCAGTAGAGTGGTGGGAGGCAGAAAAAGGGGTCCAAGAGTAATCAGTGAGGATCTGGAAGCAACGGGAATACATGCTCCTTCTCTCAGTTACAGCTCCAGTCAAACCCACTTAGATATATTCCCTAGCTCCCCGTGAAATTTCCCTGGAGAACTTTTGGGACCTCTGGATGCCATGACCTCTGTTCCTGGAGTTCTTCCCAGCATGCTCTGCTACTGTCCACTGGAAGGGTACTCCCCATCAGAGGACACTGATACAGAGGTAGGCTTTGCTCTACGTAAGCCTCCTGGTCCAGCTTGAGTGCAGTCCAGCTGAGACCCAGCCCTCAGCTGTGCTTGCTGCATTTCATACTCAACATATTTAACTGCTCCCTGCCCTAAGTAGGATCCACACTCCCACATGACTGCAAATGCTAACTTGCTAATTGCTCCCCTGGAGTTAGCTTCTTGCAATTACTTTGTCAGAATCTAGACAAGGCAATATAACAATTTATTCCAGGATGCAGGGAGCTCTGGATGTTTTTTAGTCAATGGTTCCTTATCCTAGTTATATTGTTCTTTCCAAGAGATTAAAATAGGAGGAAATGTATGGACCCACATAGTTTACCATTTCTAGTGTTCTCTGCATTCCTTTGTGCAGATCAGGACTTCCAGATGGTATCATTTTCCTGCTGCCTGGAAGACTTTAACATTTCTTGTGGTGCAGGTTTTGTTGATGATGAATTCATTCGGCTTTTGGAAGTCTGAGAAGATCTTCATTTTCGCCTTTGTTTTTGAAAGGTATTTTTGCTGGGTAAAATAGGTTGACAGTTTTTTTTCTTTCAATAAAGATGCTGTTTCACTGTCTGCTGGTGTGCATTTCTGATGAGAAGGCTAATATCATCTTTGTTCTTTGTTTGTAATCTGGGTTTTTTTCTTGGCTGCTTTCCAGACTCACTTTAATACTGGTTTTAGGCAATTTGATCATGATGTGCTTTGGTGTAGGTTTCTTCATATTTCTTTCACTTGGAATTCATTGAGCCTTGTGGATTTGTGGGTTTGAAATTTTCATCAGATTTGGGAAATTTTTACCCAGGATTTCCCCAAATATATTTCTGGCCCCTATCTCCTTCAGGATTCCAATTACATATGTATTAGGGTGCTGGACATTGTCCTGCGGCTCACTAATGCTCTTTTTGTTTATTTTTTGGGGGGTCCTTTTTCTCTGTATGTTTTATTTTGGTTGGTTTCTATTGCTGTATTTTCAAGTTCACTAATCTTTCTTTTTCCTGAAGTGTCTAATCTGCTGTTAATCCCATCCTGTGTATTTTTGCATCTCAGACATCATAGTTTTCACCTCTAGATGTTTGATTTGGTCTTTTTTTTAAAAATATTTTATTTATTTATTTGAGAGAGAGAGAGAAGGAGAGACAGCAAGAGAGTACAAGCAGGGAGGAGAGGGAGAAGCGGGCTCCCCACAGAGCAAGGAGCCTGATATGGGGCTTGATCCCAGGACACCGGGACCATGACCCGAGCCGAAGGCAGACGCTTAACGACTGAGTCACCCAGGCGCCCCTGATTTGGTCTTTTTTTTTATATTTTATACATTTCAACATGCTTTTAAAGTGCTTCTTGAGGGGCACCTGGGTGGCTCAGTCGGTTAAGCGTTTGCCTTCAGCTCAGGTCATGATCCCGGGGTCCTGGGATCGAGCCCCGCATCGGGCTCCCTCCTCCGCGGGAAGCCTGCTTCTCCCTCTCCCACTCCCCCTGCTTGTGTTCCCTCTCTCACTGCATCTCTATCTGTCAAATAAATAAATAAATAAATAAATCTTTAAAAAAAAATAAAGTGCTCCTTGAACATAAAAACACAGTTGTAATAACCATTATGATGTATTTGTCTACTAATTCTATCATCTGTGTCATTCCTGGGTTGGTTTCTATTGCTTGATTTTTCTCCTTACTATGGGTCACATTTTCCTGCTTCTTTGCATGCCTTGTAACTTTTTATCGGATACCAGCCATTGTGAATTTTACCCTGTTGGTTGTTGGGTGTTTTTGTATTCCTCTAAATATTCTTGAGCTTGTTATGTTACTTAGAAACATTTTGATCCTTTGGGGTCTTACTTTTAAGCTTTTTTGGATAGGACCAGAGTGTTATGTAATCCAGGGCTAATTATTCCTCACAACCGAAGCAAAACCCTTCTGAGTCCCTACCCAGTGCCCCATGAATTAGGAGGTCTTTCCAGTGTGGCTGATGAGTATAAGAACTATTCATGGCCCCGTGTAAGCCTCAAAGACTGTTCCCTCTAATTCGTTTGAGTGGTTCTTTCCCCAGCCTTGGGGTACTTTTCTCACACCCATGAGCTTATAAGCACTTATCTGAGGACTTGAGGGGAGACCCTCTACAGGTCTCTGGGGCTCTCTTTGGGCAGCTCTCCTCAACTCAGGGATTTGGAGTTGGCCTAGCTTCCCTTTCCCTTTTTGCAAGTCTCTCTGGGCACTAAGCTGAGACAATCATCGGGCTCACCTTGTTGGTTTTCTGTTTCTCAGAGATCACTGACCTTTTTGTTTGAGGTCTAATACCTTGAAAATCATTGTTTCACATTTTTTGTCCAGTCTTTTCGTTGTTTCAGGTGAGAGGGAAAATCCAGTCCCTTGATTGGATCCAGGCTGAAGATGTTACTCCATCTTGGCTGTAGGTAGAGTTTTATATTATTTAAGTTCAGAAGACTTTTTGAGGCCCTGTGGACCTCTTGACCGCCAGGCCAAGTTGCTTATTGTCAGGTCAGGAAAAGGCTGCCTCTTGAAGAGGACTTTCAACCTAACTACAAGGATACCGAGCCATTCTAGGAGAGACTGGGGACTCTGCTTTTTTTCTCTGGCCTTTGTCAAGTCTCTGGCTTTTATCTTTGGATTCAACGTACTATTGCACAATTCCCTGGCAGTGAGGGCTTTGGTCTCTTGTACTTTGAGAGCTTGTTTGGAAATTCTAGCAGGGGAACACAGCTACTCATATACCCCTGACTGAATCATGGTCCTCCTCTATCAAGGAAGGTGGTCCACTTAGACCAAGCGTGCAACTCTGGGGGGATGTGCATGGCACATGGAGCAGTTAGGGAGGAGGCGGACACCGGCCTAGCCAGCCAGACCAAGTGAATCAACCCTGGCGACCAGTGGGGTGACAGATGCCACAGCCAGATTGCCTTCACACCCTGGTCTCTTCTACTTTGAAACAACACCTCTCGGCTCACTTGGAATCTTGAGTTTTTTACTTGGTTCCCACTTAGACCCTGTTTGTGTATGTAGGTCACCAAAGGCTTCCCCATCTGAGGCAAATTACAGTTTCTCAGTGATACTTACAGCAACCAGCATCTGCTTTCATAGAGAACCACTAATTTAAAAGATCCTGTGTTCTACCTTGAAGATGAATTGCAGACATATGTTTAAAAAGCAAATCCTGCATTTCAAGGGTGAATAAAATACCACTTTACAAAGCATTCTAGCTGGTTAAATTTAGGACGAGAAGAAAACATGACCTAAGAATATTTCCTGGCTTTGAGCCCAGGGTATTTTTCCTTTTAGAGTGAATTTGGTACGTTTTCATTCATGTGGAGCTGTTGCCTCCCAGCATTTTATTCTGGGATGGAAGGTCAACAATGACTGCCTTGTTGCTAAATCCAATGGACACTTCTCAGTTATTAACCTACTTGACCTCTCAACAGTATTTGACGTGGTTGACAATTATTTCCTTCTTAATACACTCCCTGGCCTTCCTTCCCCCTCTTGTGCCTTTCTTCCCCTGCCTGTCTTTTCAGTTGGTGCTCTCATTGGTTCTTTCCTGAGCCTTCTTCTCACATTAAACATGCTCCTTGGACTCTCCTATCCATGCCCACAGCTTCCCTGGGAATTTCTACATCCATATGTCTAGCCTAAATATTTTTCCTGAGCTTCTTGTCTAGTATCTTTAGGGGCTCACTTGACATCTCCACTTGGGCAGCACGTGGTTCACTCAGTCTCACGCCAGCTCCTCTTCCCACATTCTCCATCTCTGTAAGGGGCACTTTTTTTTTTTAAGTTTATTTATTTATTTTTCTAGTAATCTCTACACCCAGAGTGGGGCTCGAACTCACAATCCCGAGATCAAGAACTGCATGTTCTCCCGAGTGAAACAGCCAGGCGCTCCTGTAAAGGGTACTTCTAAACATCAAATTTCTCAAGCCAGGATTCCATTTTGCATTTTTTCTTCCAATCAATCCCCAAGTCCTATTGATTCTACCTCTTTCCATGCCTTCCAGCCACCATCATCTTCTGCCTGGACTCCTGGAAAAGACTTCACCTAACAGGACTTTCTGTTTCTTTCTTTTTTTTTTTTTAGTACTTTCTGTTTCCATGTTTCTAACCCTCAGGCCACCCCTTTCCCCCATCATCCATTTTTTTCTCACTCTGGCCAGAGTGATCTTCCTAAAGCATGAATTAAAGCCTTTTCTGGAATCTTGCTTAAAATCTTTTGATGACTGCCCTGTGCTCTTAGGACAAAGCCCCAGCTCCTTTTTTTTTGGTTAAAATATACAAAAACTCTTTGTTGTAAATTCCACATAGTGAATTGATTCTCACAGGATGCCTCCACTGATTTTTTCCTAGCTCTTGTATCCACAGCCAACCTATAGTTTTAATTAAATGGTGTTTTGACAAATAGAGTTGCATCCTAATCTAGACAATCAATCAACAAGCCAAACGAAGCCCTGATTTGTAGTACTTGCTGATTTCTTTAGTGCAAATACACCCACCATGGTTTCTTTCCAGCTACCAGTGTGACATCACCGCACAGAATTGGGGAGAGTTGCACGGTAGTGTGTGGATAATAATAAAAAATGGTAAAATAATTAGGAAGTGATGAGTTTTGAGAGTTTATTTTGAGTTTAATGTTAGTTTATATAATATAACTTTAATAATGGCTGTGTTTAACAATTAGCTTGCAAAATCCTGAAAATTTCACTATCTGCCCTCATAGGCCTGTATGAATTGGCTCCAGCACATCATTGGATTCACATTATAAATAAGTATTTCCTAATATGGGTTGAAGTTAGAAAGATGAAAACTGGGGCGCCTGGGTGGCTCAGTCGTTACGCGTCTGCCTTCGGCTCAGGTCATGGTCCCAGGGTCCTGGGATCGAGCCCCGCATCGGGCTCCCTGCTCCGCGGGAAGCCTGCTTCTCCCTCTCCCACTCCCCCTGCTTGTGTTCCCTCTCTCGCTGTGTCTCTCTCTGTCGAAAAAATAAATAAAATCTTAAAAAAAAAAAAAGATGAAAACTGCTCTAGAGACCTATAATTTTTAGGCCTGGGTTTAACCCAGTCTTTAAAAATCTCTGGGGATGAAGTTACATAGTCTCACATGGGACAAACCCATTTCCTTTCTACAGAAATATGAATTCTGAAACTTTTCAGGAGGTTCATTTTTGATAGTTCCTCTGGGTGATGTCTACAGTTTCTGCTCACCCAGCACCCTTTCTGCTTTTCTTGGGGTGGGGGATCAGCCTCTGATTTTCATCTGGGGAACCACCTTCCAAGCTTCTTGTAATAACACATGTTGCTGGTATGGTGTTTACCTTCTTGCATATTACTTCCACACCCACACTCTTAAGTTCCCTGCCCGCCCCTTCCCATTGTTGAGCTCCTCAAACAATGCTTCTCACTCCTTTGTGGACCTTTGGGTGTTTTGTTCTCTCTGCCTGTAACCCTTTCTTCTTTCTGACTGTAACCCTTCCTTCTTTCTGACTGTAACCCTTCCTTCACTTCCTTTGCTTAGCTAAATCATTCTTCAGGTTGCTTTCTTTGCAAAGTCCTCTCTGACTTCCTTTACCATCTCAGCCCGCCCCAGCTCCCCTGACTGAAAGAGACGTTAATCTGTATTGCCACAGGTCAATGGGATGGTTCCTCTATTGTAATACCCATCCAATCTCTCACTAGATCATACGCTCCACCTTGTTCACTTCTAGAACCCCGGCGACAAGTGTAAGGCTCAGCACAAAATAGTGTTTAGCTTCATAAACATGGGTTGGATTTTATTATTATTATTTTTTTTTTAAAGATTTTATTTTTTGACAGAGAGAGACACAGCGAGAGACAGAACACAAACAGGGGGAGTGGGAGAGGGAGAAGCAGACTTCCGGCTGAGCAGGGAGCCCAATGTGGGGCTCGATCCCAGGACCCTGGGATCATGACCTGAGCGGAAGGCAGACGCTTAACGACTGAGCCACACAAGCACCCCTATATTTTAAAGATTTTATTTATTTATTTGAGAGAGCACAGCAGGGGAAGGGGCAGAAGGAGAGGGGCAAGCAGACTCCCTGCCGAGCAGGGAGCCCGAAGCCAGGACCCTGAGATCATGACCTGAGCCAAAGTCAGACACTTAACCGACTGAGCCACCCAGGGGCTCCTTGAATTGAATATTATTTTATTTTTTAAGATTTGTATTTATTCATTAGAGAGAGAGAGAGAACACAAGCAAGGGGAGTGGCAGGCCGAGGGAGGGGGAGAAGCAGGCTCCCCACTGAGCAAGGAGCCCAATGTTGGGACTTGATCCCAGGACCCCGGGATCATGGCCTGAGCTGAAGGCAGACGCTTAACCAACTGAGCCACCCAGGTGCCACCCTTGAACTGAATTTTAATGCGTCAGTAGCCACAGAGGTCTTAGTCCCCTTGTTTATAACCTAGTCATTCTGAGTAGGAGGACTGGTAGGAAAGACAACATGGTACAGTGATTCTTTGGCTGAATTATGATTTCTCCACTGTTTACTTACTGCTTTGGCAACCTGATTCAGTTTAACAACTCTGACCCTTAGTTGCCTCATTAACAGAAATGCTTGAACTTCCTGGAGGCAGATGAATTTTTTTCTTTTTTATTTCTCTGGTTTACCAGTATTTTATGCATTATTAGTCAATTACACTGCCCCTCTTGTGTGATGATTATTCATGTTTTTTGGTACATTTATATTTTACTGATTTGTGAGATACTTGATTCATATATATATAATATTTGCCATGTGTTTTATAAATATTTTGAATTAATTTTTAATTTAAAAAATTTTTATGGCCATAGAAAACCTTTTAATTTTTTTTCAACCATTTTAAAATGTAAAATCCATTCTTAGTCCATTTGTACAAAAATAGGGAGGGGGCCAGATTTGGCCTGTAGGCATAGTTTGCCAACCTCTACACTAATATGCTCATTAAATTTGAATGATCTTTGTATTCCTGGAATAAATACCACTTGATCATGAATATACTGCCAGTTTTTTGTTCTTTTTAAAAGACTTTATTTATTTATTTGACAGAGCAGGAGAGCACAAATAGGGGGAGCAGCAGGAGAGGAAGAAGCAGGCACCCCACTGAGCAGGGAGCCCCCTGGGACCCTGGGATCATGACCTGAGCCTAAGGCAGAGGCTTAACCAACTGAGCCACCCAAGCACCCCATACTGCCAGCTTTGATTTGCTAACATTTTAGTTAGGAATTTTGTGTCTATATTCATAAATCAGATTGGTCTAGCAGAGATTTCAAACTAGTTACAGGGCAGAGATATATTTTACTTGGCCTACAAAATATTTTATTATGATTTTTTTAATGAATTGCCCATATTAAAAAATTGGGAAGTATGAAAATGAAAAATTCAAGATTTTTGGCTTTTCTTTAAAAAAAGGAATGTGGCAAAACTGGGAGAATGTGGGCGCAATTTTGTCACATTTTTAATAGAGCTCCTCTACGAATGTTTTGTATTTCATTAATTTCTACCCTTATTTTTTTAAGATTTTTTTTTTTTTTATTTGAGAGCGAGAGCGAGAGAGAGAGAACATGAGAGGGGGTAAGGTCAGAGGGAGAAGCAGACTCCCTGCTGAGCAGGGAGCCCGATGTGGGACTCGATCCCGGGACTCCAGGATCATGACCTGAGCCGAAGGCAGTCGCTTAACCAACTGAGCCACCCAGGCGCCCTCTACCCTTATTTTTTTAAAGGTTTTATTTATTTATTTATTTGAGAGAGAGAGAGAAGGAGCAGGAGGAGGGGGAGGGGCAGAGGAAGAGGGAGAAGCAGACTTCCTGCTGAGCAGGGAGCCTGCCACGGAGCTCTATCCCAGGACCCTGGGATCACCACCAGAGCAGAAGGCAGGTGCTTAACCGACTGAGCCACCCAGGTGCCCCGTATATGATGTATTTGTGCACGTGTGTACATGGGAAGTGTTATGGTATGTATGTGTATGTGTGTGGAGTGTGTGCAACGTGTTTGTGTTGTGTCTGTAGTACACACCGTACGTGTGTAGTGTGAGTGAGGTGTGAGGGAGACACTGAGGCCCACAGCCCTGGCGTGCGAGAGTGCTCAGGGCCTGCCACAAAGACAGGCTTGGTCAGCAAACTCGCCTGCCTTCTTGGGGAAAGCAGGGCCATAACCGAGACCCTTCCTGGATGTCCCCTTTGGACAGTGTGGGTGAACAGGCCCAGTTTCTCCTGCATCGCCACTGCCCAGGCTCCCACTCACTTCTGTCCTCCCTCTCCTGAGAAAAGAGTGACCTCCCTCTTTAAGAGAAGGAAGTGTCCCGTGTTCTACTAAGTAAAGAGGCCTTACTGTTGATGGTGAAGGTGGTGGAGATGGTGCCACTAGAGGGGTCAGCGCGGGATCAGAATGGCATTGAGTTCTCCCAACTGAATAGGTTAGCTGCTGAGTGGGCCTTTATCCTGAGTGGGGGAGAGGAGCTGGTGTGGGCTTCAGTCTTTCTCCCCAGGCGACATTCAGATAATGCAGCTCTGTCCTGCTCTTCTGGGTCCCAGCCTCCTGAGGGTGCTTCTGCACTTTGCTCACAGCCTCCAGAGCCCAGATTGTCTTCCCCAGTACAGGCTCCACAGTGGTCCCTGGCAGAGCTGTGAAGGGGCCACCACCATCTTGGGCACATCACTGTCCCTTTCCCCGTAGACTTTCCTTTGCCTTGGCTCCGGAATGCCATGCTTTCTAACTCCTACTGGGAATAAACACCCCTCTCAGGGGGCATCGTCAGGTCATGCCTAACTCATGTTCCCATCTTGTTCCTGCAGGTCTAGAACACCTCCAGCCTCAGTGTCCTTTCTGCATCCTGTGGCTTGAGCCTGAGGTTGCCCATTATCCCTGGCTGGATGGAATGGCAGGGCCAGCATACCTCCCTACCCAGAAAGGATGCCTGGACGCAGACTCCCCCAGCCAGGAGGAGAATCAGGCAAGCTCAAGTCCAGGGTGCAGGTAAGTCCACCTGTCATTGGTTGGGGCGAGGCTGCTATGGGCAGTGCTCACGGTATGGGGGCTGGTATGGGAAAGGGCAGAGCAGGGCTTCACAGAGGGCCCGGTTTCAAACAATCCACTGGCCTTTATGTGACTCATTTGCACTTGACCACTAGTTTGCTGATTTCGGGGCTCCTTCTCTAGCTTCTGCTCCCTGCTGGTAGCCAGCTGGCCCTGTGGCTTCAAGTTTCCTTACCTGCTTCAAGAAGGCAAGTCTGCAGCCTACACTTGCTGTTGGCCATGGGGCAGGATGGAGGCCAAAGAACGGACGGAGGATGGCCTTTGGGGCAGGCAGGCCTGGGTTCAAATTTCAGCTCTGCCAACCTTGGACAAGTCATCTACCCTCTCTGCCTGAAGTTCAGATTTATCCCTGGTAAATTGAGGCTGATACTTCCTAGGATCACCGTGAAGATTAAATGAGATGATACATGTAAATTGCCCAGCTCAGCCCCTGGCACCTGGTACTCAATACATACAACTTTTCTCCCCACTTTCTCTCTTGCATCCTCCAACCTCCTCTTGAGTGGATCCCTGGGCCAGATATCCATCTGGCAACTTCCAACACCTCCCATTTTTAGATTTACGTAAGACCAGCAGCTTTCCCTCCCACAGCAGCAACAGTCGGAGATTTGCAGAGCAGATGTCTTGGTGTGAAACTGTTCCCAGGAGGTGTCCCACGAATGTTTGCTGACAAAGCAGTGCAGGGACTGACCTTCCTTCCAGCTCTGCCTCCTGACACCTGGCTCTGGAGACTGAAAGCGCCTACCCTCCCCGCATCTTGTGTGTTTCTGTCCCCTCGGATGCTGAGGGCCTGCGTTCCTGTTTCACGGCTGCAGATGGGGCGCTGTGAGGTTGGCTGGAGCAAGCTGCTTTGGCCCGGACCTGTGCCGGGCTGCTCCCATCCAAGGGGCAGATGGCGAGGGCAGAGTTGGGAAGGGGCTGCAGCCTGGTGGGGGCAGCCAGTCCAAGCATGAAGAACACTTTTCCAAACCCCACTGCACTGGGCCGGGAGGATGCTCCTTTGCGCTTGCTTGGGTCTGGTGATTACAGGTCTGAGCTTCAAAGCATGTTACAAACCTGGCTAATTGCTGGCCTGGGGGAGCTGAGCGAGCAGGCCAAGCCCGCTTGCGTGGACACGCCAGGGGCCGCGGGCCTCACCTGGGGCTGGCACTTCCAGCCTGGAGCCAGGAGCCCTGGTGTGGCGGCCCGGTCCTTCTGGCTCCTCGGGGAGGACTACCGACGGGAGCGCGGAGGAGGGACCCGCCCCCTCCCCCGGCTGCAGCCGCGGCCCCTGCGGTCGTGGTTGGGGCGCGGGCGCCTCCTCCCCCGGGGCCGGCGTCCGATCGGTCAGGTGGAAACCTCCCCATTCAAACTGGCGCGGGCCAATCAGGGCCCGGCGCGCCGGCTCATTCGAACGCGCTCCGCAGCCGGCCTCCCGCTCCCGCCTCCGGGACACTGGCGCGGGGCGGGGGCGGCTGAGCCTGCTGCCTCGGTTACAGGGGAGCAACACAGACGCCTCGGGTTGCAGGCGGGCCTGGCCGGGCCGCAGCGGGGCCGCCATGGAGCGCTCCCTGCACCGCGTCTCCCTCGGGAGCCGGCGTGCCCACCCGGACTCGTCCTTCTACCTCACCACCTTTGGTAAGTGCCCGCGACGGCTGGCTGCCAGGGCTGCTTCACCCCACTCCGGCGCCCGGACGGGGCCGCCCCCCACCTCCGTGATAGGTGGGGCTGGCAGCAGCGGGTCCCTCCTCTGGTCCCTTCCTCCTGGGGGTGCCCAGGAGGAGGGGCCCAGGGCGCACGGACCCAGGCTGAGCAAGCCGCGGGGCACCACCTGCTGCCGGCCAGTGGTGCCAAGTGCAGCCGCTTCTGCCTCGCTTGGCTGGAATAATCACAACCCGGTTAATCTTTCAGAGACCCGGTCGGCACCACTAGAGTTTCCCATTAGCCAGCCGCTCAGGGTTGAAGCACGGTCTTGTTACTACATCTCGAGATTTCCTCCCCATCCTCTTTCCTTTGGCTCAGGGACAGGACAGGTGCGGGGTCAGCTCACCTTGGAGACTGCAGAGTGGCTGCGCCAGCGGCTGGCGGACCCACAGAGGACGTGGGAGGCTTCTCTTCTCCAGCAGAGACCGGGCTCTCAGGAGGGTCACAGGCCTGTCCTGGGGGCTTGAGATAGAAGGAAATGGGCAGTAGGCCCCTGCTCCCAAACCCCTTGCTGGCTCGCCTGGGTTCCCCCAAATAACAGCTGGGCAGCCTCTGCCCCAGGGGTCTGGGCAAATCCAGCCTTTCAAGTAGCCATAGTAGAGATGAGAGTCCTGTCCCAGGGCACGGCCCATCACAGCTCTGTGTTTCCTCTGCAACTCCCTGTGCATCGCGGGTAGTATTTCCTCTGTGGAGACTTGAGATCCAGAGAGAGAAAGGTTGCCCAGTGAGCCAGTGCCAGACTTGGTACCTGAGCTCAAGCCTTTTGAGATGACTTGTCCAGCACTTTTTTTTTTTTTTAATTTGTATACAATTTTCTTTATAAAGGTTGGGGTAGTTACTGCAACATGCAGGACTTTGCCCAGATTTCATGGACAGAACAGCCCAGGAGTTAGGCCCTCCCTGGGCTTCTGGCTCTCCTTTTCTCAGGCTTACCTCTATCAGCACACTTGGTTCCTCACAGACTGCCTTTTCTCTAAGAGCAGAGGGAGTGATAGAAAAGAGGTGGCTTGGCCCCTAGCAATGGCCTGTGGTCTGGCATCCTGGAATTCGCTGGTCCAGTTGGTGGACGTAACAATGGGAGTAATGAGGTGGCCGCCATTTGCTGAACGCTTACCATGTGCCATGCCTTGTGTCAAGTGCTTTATCTCATTTACTCTCCCCAGCCCTTGGAAGCAGTTCCTGTTAACCCCACGGGGATGTGGGAGTCTACCAGACAAGGGAGGTCTCCAGGGTGACCTGAATTGGTGGGGCTGGGGTGGTCAGGAAAGAGTGTCAAGGAGCTTTGAGGTTCTATTACCTTAGCTGTGTCCTGATTTAAAAGTAAAAATATAGGGGCGCCTGGGTGGCTCAGTCGGTTAAGCGTCTGCCTTCAGCTCAGGTCATGATCCCGGAGTCCTGGGATCGAGCCCCACGTCTGGCTCCCTGCTCAGCGGGGAGTCTGCTTCTCCCTCTCCCACTTGTGCTCTCTTGCTTACTCACTTGCTCAATCTCTCAAATGAATAAATAAAACCTTTTTTTAAAAAAGGTAAAAATATAGCTCATTGTTTTTTCCTCCTTACTATCACTGTAAGATGACTTCATTGTTGAAAACTTAGTGAAAAGAAGAAAGTGAAAAATCACCTGTACTCTGACTCCTAGAAAAGACCGTTGTGAGTCAGTATTTTGTTCATATCCTTCCAGACTTGTGTGTGTGTGTAGAGGTGTGCTATAATTTGAAAAGAATGGAGACCATATTGTATGTACAGTTTTAGAATCCATTTCTTTTCCTTACTGGTGTAGTGTGACTGTTTCCTAGCATCAGTCCATATTCTTCTATTGAATTAATCATCCTGCCAGATCTGGGAAGTTGGGGAGTGTCCAGACCAGCTGGGACTGGATCCTTTGCCCCGCCGTGGCCTCAGGGCTGTGTCGGATGGTTATCTGGGAGGGTTACTTTTTGAACCAGTGACTGACCTGAGTGTGCAGCGGGCAGGCAGGAACCTGGTGGGGTGGGGGCCTCCTGCTCTTATACAGTCTCTTCTCAGGGCTCTCGGAGGACACAGATCCGACACTGGAAAGTTCTGCCCTCTTTCCTGCTTCAATCCTCTTTCCTTGAAAAATGCTGCCCCTCTTTGAGGCTGCTGCTTTTCTTCATGCAAGGATTGGTCTTTGCTTGTCTGCTCATGAATGAAGATTTGTATCAGTGGTTACCAGACCTGGTCGCTTGGCAGAAGCACCTGGCGAGTCTATTAAAAACACAGATTCCTGGGGCCCCTGGGTGGCGCAGTTGGTTAGGCAACTGACTCTTGGTTTCGACTCAGGTCATGATCTCAGGGTTGTGAGATCAAGCCCTGTGTGGGGCTCTGTGCTCAGCATGGAGTCTGCTTAAGAATCCCTCTCCCTCTGCCTCTCCCCCACTGCTCTCTCTTTCTCCCTCTCCCTCAAAATAAATAAATAAGTCTTAAAAAAACCAACAACAACATAGATTCTTAGGATCTTGATAAGTCTAGGGTGTAGCGTGAGAATCTGTAATTGTAAGAAGCCACAGAAGTATTTTGATGATCAGCCAGGTTTGGAAGCTATGGATTTCGTTAGCTTTGGTAGCCACTGTGAACTCCCTTAACATGAAGGTCTTTGCTAAGTTTACCCCAGTTCGCTGGCCTTTCCCCAGCATGGCAGGTAGCCCCTGGCCTTCAGGAGTGGGCCTTGCCCTGGTAGAACCAGATGAAAGTGGTGCCTAGTTGGTGGTTTACCCCAAGCACAAACATTTAAAGGATCTCTGGAATTCTATTTTTTGTTGTTGTTGTTTTTCTTTTTTTTTTTTTTTTAAGATTTTATTTGACAGAGAGAGATACAGCAAGAGAGGGAACACAAGCAGGGGGAGTGGGATTGGGAGAAGCAGACTTCCTGCGATGCAGGGAGCCCTTTGCGGGACTCGATCCCAGGACCCCGGGATCATGACCTGAGCCCAACGACTGAGCCACCCAGGCGCCCCGGATCTCTGGAATTCTAAAGAGACAAAATTGTTTTCCTTCCAGGGAGAGTAGTGTGTATGTGTGTATGCGTGCACCTGGGTACAAAGCCTTGTCCCCCATTAGTTGACCACATGGAAGTGTTCTGGCTTCAGGAGAGGGGAGTATGTAAACTGGGCCTAGAACCCAGCTCCTCCAGAGATGACAAATGTGTTTTCTGTGGAACAGATGCCAGCCAGCTGCTCGGCCTGCTGGGCAGTGAGAAGCGAGGCCCCGAGCCCGAGGCTGCGATCTGGCCCCGCGAGCTGCCCCTGGCTGGCCGTGCCGCTCAGCGCCCAGGCCACACCCTGGGCTTGGCCTGGAAGCCCCGCCGAAGACTTCTCAGGGGCCCATCATTTGCTGGTCGGGGTCCTCAGCATTCACTGGCTTTCCTGTCATTTAGGGTCTGTTTGCTTGGGAGTGTTCGGAAATTCTCAGGTTCTGACCTGTCGAGAGTCCTTTTGTTCTCTTTTCCAATTCTGCTCTATTTTTTTTTTTAATTTATTTATTTGACAGAGAGAGACACAGCGAGAGAGGGAACACAAGCAGGGCGAGTGGGAGAAGGAGAAGCAGGCTTCCCGCCAAGCAGGGAGCCTGATGTGGGGCTCGATCCCAGGACCCTGGGATCATGACCTGAGTGGAAGTCAGATGCTTAACGACTGAGCCACCCAGGCGCCCCAGTTCAAAATAGTTTCTAATTTTCATAGTCCTACTTTCTCAAGTCTTTAGGTGATTTGGAAGTGTATTTCTTAATTTCCAAATAGTGGGGATTTTCTGTTAATATTTTTATTCTTTGTTTTCTATTTTGGTCAGAGAATATACTCTGCATCCTTTCACTCCTTTGATGGCCCAGGATATGGTCAGTTTTTATAAATGTTCTGTGTGTACTTGAAAAGTTCTGCAGTAGTTGGGTGTAGTGTTCTTTTGTATATGTCAGATTTTGGTCAAGTTTACTAATTATGTTGTCCAAATGTTCTGCATCCTTGCTGATATCCCCCCTCTCCCCCAATTTGTTCTATCAGTTACCAAGAGAGGTATGTTAAAATTCCTACTGTGGTTGGACATTTGTCTCTTTATCATTAGAGTTGTCTTTCTTTTATATATTTTGAAGCGATTGTAAGAGCATACAAATTTAGAACTATTTATCTTAGTAGTGAATTGAAACTTTTATTATTATGAAGCCTTTTCTTTATTTCTAGTGGAGAGAAAGTCTACTTTTCCTGACGTTAACATAGCTACCCAGCCTTCTTTTGGTTAACAATGAATTGCCTGGCATATCTTTTTCCATCTTATTTCTGTCAATCTTTCTGTTTCTTTATGTTCTAGGCGTGCTGTGTCTCTTACAAATGGCAGGCACAGAGTTGTTATTTTGCTTCTTGGTGCAGACCTAGGATGATATCTTCCTTCAAAAAAATATTTGCTTTGGGTGTTTGGGTGGCTTAGTTGGTTGAGCGTCTGCCTTCGGCTCAGGTCATGATCACAGGGTCCTGGGATCAAGTCCCACATCGTCAGGCTTCTTGCTCAGTGGGGAGTCTGCTTCTCCCTCTGCCTCTGCCCCCCCCACTCCTTCTCTCTCTCTCTCATATAAATAAATAAAATCTTTAAAAAAAAAGCTATTAGCTTTTTTCAGGTGCTTGAGGTCACTAGCGATCTGGGATAATCTAGATGTTAGGCATTGGGATTATCTGAGATTGTGCTGCAGTCCCTTGAACTGCCTCTCATCACAGCTCATGTATTTCTGAGGAACAACCCTTTAGGGTTCTGACCCAAAAGGTCAGGGCTCAGAAGGACCCCACTCTTTTTTTTTTTTAAACATTTTATTTATTTATTTGACAGAGAGAGACACAGCGAGAGAGGGAACACAAGCAGGGGGAGTGGGAGAGGGAGAAGCAGGCTTCCCGCTGAGCAGGGAGCCCGATGCAGGGCTCGATCCCAGGACCCCGGGATCATGACCTGAGCTGAAGGCAGACGCTTAATGACTGAGCCACCCGGGCATCCCAGAAGGACCCCACTCTTGACAGACCCTGGTCTCCAACTCCTGTTCCTCTTGCCCTGTGAGGCAGACAGAAACTCTGCTCAGCCTCTCAGCTTCTCCGTCATCTCTCTGGAATTTGAAAACACCCCAAGGAGAAAATTAGCCCAGGAAAACATTAAACTTCATTCCACGGACCTCCCTGCCCCCAGAGCCTGCTCCGTAGTTCCTCCGTAGTCTTGCTGTATCTCCAAGAAGCTGCTTTTAAATATTTTGTCCAGCTCTTCTAGATTTCCTCGGTGGGTCTGTCATCCCAGAAATAGAAGTCCCCTATGTGTGTTTTCTAATTTTTCTGAGACATTTTTACTTTTCATCTCCTCTCCTTTCCTCCCTCTTTCCCTTCCTTCCACCTTTCCATCCTTCCTTCCCTACATCCTCCCTTTTGTCCTATCAGTGGGAGTGCTTACTATTTGCCAGGCTCTCCGTGTATGTTAGTTCTCAGTTTTACAAGAGCCCCCCCCCCCCCCCAGAACTGTATGATTCTTCTTCTTTCCTTTGTACAGATGAGGAGACGAAGATGTAGTGATTCAGCATCATCAGTGGTGGACCGAGGATCAAAGCCAGGTCTTATTGACTCCAAAACCCACGCTTTGCTCATGGTTCCTTCTGGGCTTCCTCCTTTGTGTTTTCCGTATTAGACTTGTTCTGCTGGAAAACTTTGATAGTGAAAAAAGTAACTGTAAGACATAATGAAAATAAATCACTGATTTCATGGTGTGGCTTAAAGCCATCAGCAAGGATGTAACAGGTGCTCATCATTATAACATAACATATTTATGGAGAAAAAGTCTGTAATATGAAATAGGTAAGAGTGGCAAGTCATTTTTAAAACGTGGCAAAACTGACAGTTTTGGAATTAAAATCATTATAATAAAATCTAAAGGAAAATCGCGAAAGGGAAGAATAACGTGAATTTTCTATATATTGTGGTATTGTACACGTATGTGTGTAGAAGAAAACCATTTGCTCTGCGGGTGAAGCATTTTCGTGAATGTGCTGGGCCGTCAGTGGGTTAATGTGGGACAATTCCAGATTTCACGGTTGAATTGGTAATGAGTCTGGTTTGAATCTATCACAGTTCTTTAGGGAGAACAATGAAGGACCTCACAGATGGAAGGCCTTTTGTTTCCTTAGTCGTAATACAGTGATTTATCTTAGAACTGTATTTTCTTAACGATTTTAAAAATTGAAAAGTTGTCCCAGCGCTGAGATCAGGTTTATGTCACCTGGTTGTGGAGGCAATATGGCTCTGTATTTTTTTTTTTTTTTTTTTTTGAGAGAGAGAGAGTGAGAGAGAGAGAGCACAAGAGGGGGGAGCGGGAGAGGGAGAAGCAGACTCCCTGCCGAGCAGGGAGCCCGATGCGGGACTCGATCCCGGGACTCCAGGATCATGACCTGAGCCGAAGGCAGTCGCTTAACCAACTGAGCCACCCAGGCGCCCATGGCTCCGTATTAATTACCTCTTGCTTCATGACAAAGTTCCCCAATACTTATTGGCTTAAAAAAACCAAACATTTAGTATGTCCCGGTTTCTGTGAGTCAGGAATTTGGGAATGGCTTCGCTGGGTGGTTTTTGCTCAGGGTCTCTGCTGCCAAGAAGTTAGCTGACATGTGCTGGCGAGAGTAATCTATTCCTGGAAGGAAAAACCGCTTGGGAAGCCACATTAATATCAGGTTACACAGGAAGTGGAGAATCAGAAGAGAGGAGTCACACTGACCCTCATCATCTTTATCTCACCACTCAGCCCCCTGCCTCCCTGGGCTCTGCAGGCCTCCTTCCGCCAGCAGGCACCAGCATCAGCCAGGCTGTTTCTCCAAATGGAACTCAAGATTCTCCCTCTTCAAAAGAACAGTCACTTGAAAGGCTCCACAGGGCTGCATCCCCAGAGCTGGATGGCTCCCATTCCCCCAACACTCCTGCAGCCTGCCATTTCTCCTTCAGAGGGCAGAAAGTGCAATCAGTAAACATACATACCCCTCTCTGAGCCTTGGTCGGGCTGCCCTGTGGGTCAGGCAGCCCAGGATCACAGAGAGAGGGGTGCCTCACAGCTGGGTGCCTCCCTCCCACTCTCCTGCACACACCGCTTGAGGTACAGATTCGTCCCCACAAATGGAGGGGAAATCTGTGAGTGTTGGTGGCTGCCCAGGCTCCATGGAGACCCGGCCTCCTTTGTACATTTGTCCTGACATCCTCCCCGTTCCTGTGGCTTTCAACACATGGTAACTCCTGACTGGGGAATTGCTTTTGAGGTGAACTGGGTTTTGGGTTGACCATGGCTTCATGCCAGCCAGGCAGGTCCCTCATAGGGGTATTCTCTGCATACCCCAGGGTTCCATGAGCTCCCTCTAGGATCCCTGAGTCCAGCTGTGGTGTGCAGCCCCCAGCTTCTTGCTTTGTGTTTTGAGTATGTCTCTCCCCAGCTGTGTCCTGAGAGTCAGAGTTCATCTTCCTGTGGTCCTCTGCAGAGCAGGGTCTGCCAGACTGAATTTCTTTAGCTGGCTTCCATGCCCTTTTTTTCTACGGGGCCCAGTGAGTCTGAATCCCCCTAGGTCCTGTGCCAGCAGAATCTGGGTTCAGGGCCTTCTCTGTGCCTTCTGAAGCTCACTCTTACCCAGTGTTTTTCCTGTCACGTGTGGCCCGTCTCTTCTCCCTTTGTCTCTGGGCCCTGGCTCCCACGTACTTCTGCAGCCTCTCTGGGTCCTACCTCCCTTTGCAGACAGAGTGCCCAACTGCAGCTCCATGGGAATTGGGGGGCATGCCCTCTCCACGGCCCTTGAATACCCCAGTGAGGATGGCTTCAGGCCCTTTAGCCTGGACATTCCTGGGCACTCTCATAGGCCATTCCCTGGCCCTGGGCAGAAAGTGGGGCTATTGACAAGATCAGAGATTGGAGGGGCAGATGAGGGGCTTGGTTACTTAGATCGGCTGAAGGCCCCAGGGATTCATTCTGACTTCCCCCTTACCCAGTGGTTTATTTCTTTAGACTTGGGGACATTTCTTTGAGCCTGCCCTCTTTTTGGCTTCTTCTTGGCTTCCGAAGCAAAGCTGTGGCACCTGGTCCTGTGCCTGATGGCTCTCTCTGCTCCCGAACCCCAGGGTTGCATTGGCAGATGCAGGAGTGCACATTAATGGTCTGGAAGACAGGCTCGGTGTACAGGCCAGAGTGCTGGAGTTGGGGCAGCATTCTGGTATCTCGTTCTGGGCTGCCTTACCCGGGTCACTCTGGGCCAAGGGCAAGTCACCTTCCGTATCTGGGCATGACTCTTCTGGCTTCCAGTTGAGGAGGCTGGGCAAGATGACTTCAGGGCCCTTGAGACACATTCATTCGATGGAATGGGCTAAGGAGGGGGGGAAGGCAGAAGGGACAGGAGTGGCCAAATGGGTTGGGGCGTGGGGACTCATTCTTCATTTTGCCCTTATCTGTGAGTCCACGGATGGGCTGGGGGAGGGTGTGTCCCTCACTGGGGGCCTGAGTCTGGTCTGCTGGGCTTGGTTTCTCTCCTGTAACTGGGTAGAGGGCACGCTGGCTCTCCCCGAGGAGGAGAGGATCTGCAAGGGGAGTTAGGCAGACTCCTCAGATTTCCGAGTCAGTCTTTGCTCCAGGCCCATCCTGTGCTCCAGTTCTACTTTTTAGCCTTGCCCATGCTCCTGCCCTAGTCATTGGGCTGTGTGTTCCTGGCCGGCAGGCACCCGGCCATTCAGATCTGTCGTTCCTGACTCAGGGCCCCATGCAGGTGCCTGGCTAACGTTTGTCGAGTGGAACTAGCGACCATTTGTGCTGGGAGATGTCTCCATCCTGATTTTTTTTTTTCCTTTTTTTAAAAAAATTAACATATAATGTATTATTGGTTTCAGAGGAACAGGTCTGTAATTCATCAGTCTTATGTAACACCCAGTGCTCATTACATCACATGCCCTCCTTAATGTCCATCACCCAATTACCCCATCCCTCTACCCGTCTCCTCTCCAGCAACCCTCAGTTTGTTTCCTGTGACCAAGAGTCTCTTATGGTTTGTCTCCCTCTCTGGTTTTGTCTTGTTTAATTTTTTTCCTCTCTTCCCCTACGACCCTCTGTTTTGTTTCTCAAATTCCACATTTCAGTGAGATCATATGATAATTGTCTTTCTCTGATTGACTTATTTTGTTTAGCATAATACCCTCTAGTTCCATCCACGTCATTACAAATGGCAAGATTTCATTTCTTTTTTGATGGCTGAGTAATATTCCATTGTGTGTATATGTGTGTATATGTGTGTGTACACACCATATTTTCTTTATCCATTCATCTGTCGATGGACATCTGGGCTCTTTCCACAGTTTGGCTATTGTGGACATTGCTGCTATAAACATCGGGGTTCACGTACCCCTTCAGGTCACTACATTTATATCTTTGGGGTAAATACCCAGTAGTGCAATTGCTGGATCATAGGGTAGCTCTATTTTCAACTTTTTGAGGAACCTCCCTACTCTTTTCCAGAGTGGCTGCACCAGCTTGCATTCCCACCAGCAGCGTAGGAGGGTCCCCCTTTCTCTGCATCCTCGCCAACATCTGTCGTTCCCTGACTTGTTCATTTTAGCCATTCTGACTGGTGGGAGGTGGGATCTCATTGTGGTTTTGATCTGTGTTTCCCTGTCCATCCTGATTTCTGTGAACAAGCCGTCAGGTAGATGATGGTGTCGTGTGGCTCCGTGGCCCCCATGGCTTCGGAAAGCCAAATATGTTCAGGCCAAAGCTGCCTTTGCACTCATAATAGATTCAGAAAAAATGTTTGGGTTTAAACAGTTGCCTTTGGGTTCATGAGATTGAATCTGTGACTGCTAGCCATTTTTGTCTTTCAAAGCCTTCTCCTACCCCACACTGGATCCGGCACAGTTTTTTGTAGGAGAGTTCTCAGCTCTAGAGGGGCCCATAGTGGTAATTGCTCAGATCTTGAGCTAATTTTCTTGGCGCCTTTCATGCAAGGACCTCCTCACCCTCCAGCATTATCTGATTCACACACAGCTTGGCAAGTGCAGTACCCCTGTTATTAGCCCCACCTTGCAGCCAGGGGACAATGTGGCTCTGAGATAGAGGACAGTAGTCAGGGTTTGGAACTGGAACAGGCCTCCGGGCTTCTGAGATCTGTGTTCTGGGCAGGAGAGCAGCAGGAATTTCTGATGGGTGAAGAGCTGGACAAGGGTTTGCTGGAGTCTGGATTGCCTGGGTTTACAGTTTAAACACCCCCAAAGTGTGAGGAGCAAGTGGCTTCCAGGTCCCAGGGGTTGGGGAACTGCTCAGAATTTCCCTCCTTTCTGTTCTCTGAACCCTGCCTGGCCTTCCTCCAGCCAGCAGCAATGCACAAGCCCCAGCCACAGTCCCAGTTTCATGGGGCCTGTCCAGAAATAAACAGTTGGGATGATGAAGGGACGTCTCACTGTGCCACAAGGAGTGGCAGATTTCAGGCTTGAAATCTAGAGGAGAGAGCCCAGAGACTGACAGCAGAACCATGTCTGGGCAATAAAAGTTACTGAGAGGCCACTTCTGGCTCAGTATAAGATGGAGCATTGAACAGTCAGAGCTATTGCAAAAGAAAAAGGGCTCCCATTGTAGGAAGTGAGCTCCCCATCACCAGAGGTGATCAAGCAGAGGCTGATGACTGTAAGACAGGGTTGTCATGGATGCAAGGGCTTTCTGGTCGCTGTGTGGGGTTGCTGCAGGCTGGGAGGCCCTGCCCCATCCTCCTTGCCTCCCTAGTACATGTCCACCAGGTGGATTGAGTTCAGTGGTTTGTTTTTTTGTTTTTTTGTTTTTAAAGATTTTATTTATTTGAGAGAGAGACACAGCGAGAGAGGGAACACAAGCAGGGGGAGTGGGAGAGGGAGAAGCAGGCTTCCCGTGGGGCAGTGAGCCGTTGCGGGGCTTGATCCCAGGACCCTGGGATCATGACCTGAGCGGAAGGCAGACGCTCAACGACTGAGCCACCCAGGTGCCCCAAGTTCATTGGTTTCTTGAGGTTCCAGGAAGAGTCCACTGGACTGAGGAAAGATCTTCAACATGTCACCGAGGAAGAAGAGTATGATCCTTCTCTCTTCTGTCCGTGCTGAAGGGCCACTGGGCATCTGTGAGGATGACTTGATGTTTTGTTTTGTTTTTATATTGTTTTCAAAAAAATTAGAAAAGCCAGGGGAAAAACTCCTCATTCTTCACATGCTTTCCAGCCCTGGCCCTTCCGTTATGTTCACACTTCCCCCACCCTCCCTCTCTTCCTCCTCTCTTCTCCTCCCCCCTTCCCTTCTTTTTTCATTTCCTCTTCATATTTTTAATTTAATTTTTATTTTTTAAAAGATTTTATTTATTAATAAAGTGAGAGTGGGGGGGAGGGGCCAAGGGAGAGGGAGACAGAATCTCAAGCAGACTCCCCACTGAGTGCGGAGCCAGACTTGGGGTTCCATCTCATGACCACAAGATCATGACCTGAGCTGAAATCTGGAGTTGGATGCTTAACTGACTGAGCCACCCAGGCACTCCACCTCTTCTTATTTTTAATTATAGAAGTGCTATAGTTCATATAATTTGTATTGTTGAAACAACAATAGCGATAGATTTAAATTCCTCTTGACTTCCCTCCCTCCAATTCTAGAGGCAATCCCTGTTTTTCCTTTGGCATCCTTTCAGAACACACACACACACGCGCATGCGCACACACGTAGAAATATATGTCATCTGTATTGTTCTGCAATTTGCTTGTTTCTCTTAAAAACTTATCACAATGTTCCCCCTGCCTGGACATACAGAGTTCCCCCATTTTTTTGGTATCAGCCCCTACTATTCCAAGCACAGCTAGAGATGGCCCATTTAACCATTTTCATACTGATGGCCCTTTCAGGTGTTTCCAGTTTGTCCTCATTTTATTTTTTTTTTTATTTTTATTTTTTTATTTTATTTTTTTTAAAGATTTTATTTATTTATTTGACAGAGAAAGACACAGCGAGAGAGGGAACACAAACGGGGAGTGGGAGAGGGAGAAACAGACTCCCCGCCGAGCAGGGAGCCCGATGCGGGACTCGATCCCAGGACTCCAGGATCATGACCTGAGCCGAAGGCAGTCGCTTAACCGACTGAACCACCCAGGCGCCCCCTGATTTCTTTTCTTTTGCTTTTCCCCCAAATCATTTGTTCCCTGCCCTTGTGTTGTTATTGTCTTTCCAGAACACAACTAGCTGTCTGTCACAGTGGAGGACTTGCCCTGACCTCCCCCTTGACCCCCTGACCCCCAAGGACTGCTGACCAAGACCCAGGATCCTTAACTCTCCAATCTGGGCTTGCCTTGATGTGGATGCAACAACTTTTCCAACTGTCCAACAGAGAGAGCTCCCCAGCATTAACCTGGGCTGCCTTGTAAAGTAGTGAGCTCCGCATCACCAGAGGGGTATAAGCCCAGGGTGGAGAGCCACTGCTGGAGGTATTACAGAAGGGACTCCCGATGTTATGAGGAGGCTGAACTAAGTGGCTTCCGAGCTCCCTCCCAACTCAGAGACCCTATGGATGTTTGAATCACTTCACATGAACAAAAGAGCATTCCCATCACTGCTACCCCATCTTTCACCCAACAAAAGATGAGGTGAAGTTGCTTCTGTTGTTGTCTCCTTAGGTCAGCTGAAGCTGTCAATCGATGCCCAGGACCGGGTTCTGCTGCTCCACAGTGAGTATGGGGCCAGGCGGTGAAGGTTCCCATGGGCCACCCAGAGGATTTTACACTTTACCTGTCCATTTATCCATTTGTTTGTCCTTCCACCCAGCACACACATAGTTACTGAGCTTCTATCGTGGTCTTTGCTGCCTGGACTCTTCTGTTTAGCCCAGCAGGCCCTGCCTATCTCTCCAGCCTGTGTGGCCCTTGCTGTTAAAGTCTCCCTGCACTCCCCCCTCTTTTCTTTTTTTTAAAGATTTTATTTATTTGAGAGAGAGAGAGTGAGAGAGAGAGTGTACGAGAGGGGGGAGGGTCAGAGGGAGAAACAGACTCCCCGCCGAGCAGGGAGCCCGATGCGGACTCGATCCTGGGACTCCAGGATCGTGACCTGAGCCGAAGGCAGTCGCTTAACCGACTGAGCCATCCAGGCGCCCCCCCCCCTTTTTTTTTAAAGATTTTATTTATTGGATAGAGAGAGACAGAGAGGGAACACAAGAAGGGGGCGTGGGAGAGGGAGAAGCAGGCTTCCCGCCGAGCAGGGAGCCCGATGTGGGGCTCGATCCCAGGACCCTGGCATCATGACCAGAGCCAAAGGCAGACACTTAACGACTGAGCCACCCAGGTGCCCCTCTGCACTCCCTTTTCTGTCCAGTTACATGCACCCCCTTGAGGACATCATGCTTGCTCATGCCTCTGAGCCTCTGCACCCCACTGTCTCTTGTGCCTGGAGTCGCCTGCCTTCTTTTTGAATTCCTTTTGAAAAATAACTCTCCCTCCCTCTGATTTTGCAAGAAATGTGCCTGCCTTCATCATCATTAAGGCTCAGGAAGGAAGGCTCACTTTGCTTCATTTTTTTCCCCCTTCAGGAATCACCCCCCTGACCTACCTGAGTATGTTGCTTCCTCCTCTGTGTCCTTCACACAGCCCTGACTATGCTGCGTCACTCTGGGCTGTCCCGGAATGCAGTGGGGCAGGAACCATGTCTGCCGCACCTGCTCGGGCAGGGGGGAGGGTGGGCAGGGAGACCCGGGGTTTCCTCAGGCCGGGAACCTGCCCCCCCCCCCGTGACCACGCCCTCAAGAGGAAGGACGCACACAGGACTGGTAGCTAGGACACCAGGCAGCATAGACCAGCAGGCGCCTGGGGTCCTCCGGTCCTGGCCTTGGGGGGCCCAAGGTGACGTTCCCAAGGACCAGCAGAGGAGGGTTCTTTGCGGGCCAGAGCCTGACTCCAGCTGTGCAAACAGATTTTGCAAAATGCATCTTGGCCTCCACCACTTCATTTGTCCTGCATGGTTTGCTTTGGCTTCACCCCAGTCGTAGGGCTCTTCATCCCTTCCAGCCTGTTCTCTCTCCCCTTTGGCTTCACAGGCTTCATGCCTCAGACTACAGGAGCCCCGTCCAAGCCAAACCCTAGGCCTCAATCCCCACTGAACAGAAAAGAAAAGAGCAAAGAGGCTCCGCTTCTGTCTGATTTCTGCAGACCGCAGGCAAATGCTTACATTCAGGATCAGGCCTGCACCTCACCTGCCACCTATCCCTTGCCTTTATTATTTTTTCTCTAGCAAACCTTCTTTCAGCAATTACGTGCTTGCCAGGCCCTCTCCTCAGCACTTTAGACACATCATCTCATTCAGCCAGCACACCTTCATGTGAAGTGGGTGTCGTGATCCCTGACCCATTACGATCATTCCTCCATTGAAAAATAGCGAATTCAGTGGCAGAGAGACGAAGCTGCTTGCTCACACTGTCCCGTCTAGTAAGTGTCGGAGCTGGTATTTGTGTGGGTCTGCGGCCCCAGGGCCCCGGGCCCGTCTCTGGACCCAGGCTTCTGCCTGCTCTGCCATACCGTCCCGCAGTCCCAGTGCAGCCAACAGGGCAGGGTAAGTTCTCCAGCCTGGCCCGTCCATCCCAGGAGGTGGACTCGGGTGGAGGAGGGAGCACCGGACTGGGAGTCAGGAGATAGGGATTCAAACCCAGCCCTGGCTTACCCATCGCTCTGATTGCTCTGTGACTTTGGGCACGTTTCTTACTATCTCTGGGTCCCCCTACAGTCTCATCTTTCCCATTAAAAGAGGGGTTAAACTCGATAAATTTGATGTTCTTTCAGCTGTAAGTTTCAAGGAATTGAATGCGCCCTGCAATATCTCAGTGAGGGTGCCGCCTGTGTATGGGAGATGGTGGGAATGGACTAGACCAGAGGGGCTTAATAGCCAATGGCTGTTACGCACATTAGGGGCTAATGATAATCCTTCCTGCCCAGGCACCCACCCCAACATTTCCATTCTCTCTTTAGTTATAGAAGGCAAAGGCCTGATGAGCAGAGAGCCTGGCATCTGTGATCCCTACGTGAAGGTATATGATGAGCTGGAGGTAGGGAGGTGTGTGGGTGGGGGTGATGAGGGGCCATGTCACTAGACTGTGTCCCAAGGTCTCAGCACATCTGTGGGCTTGGGGCCACTCGAGGTGGCAGGGACCACCTCATTATTTGGTCATTAGGCATTTATTAGATCCAGTGATGAGGTGCTGAGCTAGGATAGGCCCTTCCCTTAGCCCAGCTTGGTCCCTGAGGCTTCCTGCAAGAGCGGGAATCTTGTGGGTGATCTTGGTCATCCACACAGGTGAGCACTGTGAACGTGTGGGTGACAGAAATCCACAGATGATCCCAAGCCCTCTCATGAAAAGCAATATTCTCACCCCTCTCCCTGGCAAAACCAGAAGCAAGATGGCCAGGTTTGGGTGGTGGAGGGGAGAGAGTGTCTCTGAGGCCTAGAAGATCCATCTGAGTGGGGCCATTGCAGTGAAGACAGAGGCCCCACAGGGCAGAGGGCCTACTTCCAGCCAGAACCAAAGGCCAGGCACTTCCCAGAGTGTGGCAGCTGGGATGCACCCCTCTCTTCTCTCCCAAAGCCCCCAGGCTGGTCATAGGCCCCTGTGGGTGAGGACTTGGGCAGGAGCAGAGGTGGGGGATGAGCAGCTCAAGGGCGAGAACATGGATTTGGGGCCTTGGCAGAGGGAGCCTCTGGTGAAGGGAGCACCGAGCAGCTGCGGGGAACTTAGGAGAGAGGCCAGTGCTGAGAGGAAGACCAGAGATGGCTGAAGTACACCCCATCTACGGCTGGGCCTGTGGCTACCTTGGTGGTGGCACCCACTGTGGGGCCTTCTCCCGGCCTCCCGGCCCCCCGGCCCCGCATCTGATTCTAGCGCCTCGGCGGGGGCTTCTGTTTGTCTCCCGGCCTCTGACTGAGGACTGCAGTCTGTCCTCTGCAGAGGCTGGTTTGAAGGACACCGGGGAGGCCTTTCACCTGGGGGCTGGGCAGTCAGCTGCTGGGCTTCGGTGATTCCGGAGCCACGAGCCATCATCTCATGCTTCCTTTTCTCCAATTCAAGATTTCTTTGATCCCTGAAGATAATCGACTACGTCGCCAGAAGACGCAGACCATCCCAGACTGCAGAGAGCCGGTCTTCCGTGAGCACTTCTTTTTGTAAGAGTCTGGTGCCCTCGAGGGGAGAGGGAAGGAGTGTTTATCTGGAACCAGCTCCGTTTGCCAAATCCAGAAGTAGATCTAAGCAGAAAAACAGTGACTTCTAAAGGATGTCTGTGTTTTCTCGTTCACTTGTGTCCTTGCATCCCTGGCACCCGGCCCGGCAGCGAGGTCCACAGTGATAAGGTGTCACTTGGCTGGTTCTCACAACCAAAATGCCCAGCCTGAGGCTGGCAGCCCCTGACGAGGAGGCATTTTCCCACAGGGCCTCGGGCCAAGCCTTCTCTTTCAGTAGAAGAAATTTTCCAAGCTGAGGGATTCCCCCCACCTTGTAAAACTTGCTAACCACCCCGGGCCTCAGCTTCCATCGTTGTAAAATGGGCTGATGAGAGTACTGACCTCGGAGAACTGACCTGTGAATGAAACCGTGTAATGCGATGTCAGCTGTTTGTTATTATTATTATTAATTATTATTATTATTTCCCCCCCCCTCTCTGAACTCTGGGGCCAATGGGAAGGAAATGGCCATTTGGTATTCTGTTACTGAAAATTAAGAACACTTTGTTTTTTTTCAAACTAATTTGCTTATTGTAGAAAAACAGATTAGCAAAGAGAAGAAAAGAGAAAACCCCTCGAGCCCTACTACTTATGACATGTCTCGGCTTATTTCTTTTCAGGTCTTTGATTTGTGTGGGTGTGTATGTCTGTGTGTGTGTAGGTGTTTACAAAAATGGAATTGTTCTGTAATATTATGTGGTAACCTCCCTTTTGTCCTGAACAAGGTAATTGAAACTCTTTTATGTATGTGAATACTCACCTCCCACCCTATTGGTGCTTGAGTTTCTTTAACCAGCTCCTTATGGTTGTTAGGTTATTTCTAAATTTTGCAATTGTGATGAACTCTGTGGGTCCAGCCTGGAGCTCGGCCCTACTAACACTCTGACCGTCTGGTTTGCTTTGCAGTCTCATCCAAGAGGAAGATGAACAGAAGCGCCTTCTGGTCACTGTGTGGAATAGGGCGGGTGACTCCAGGTGAGGGGAAGCACTGAGCTGGAGGGGAGAGCCTGTTCTCGGCCCCCAGGGGGCAGCCAGGCGGCCAGCAGGCACCAGTTAAAGCCTGTGGGATGAATGAGTAGTAGTGGAAACACTAAATCTGAGAGGCCGCCACTCGCCTGAGTCCCCGTCGCTCCAGACAGTGTGGAGGACTGTGTTATCAGGTAGCATTTGCTGTGCCCTTGGTATCAACAAGGCTTTGCTTTGGCCCCCGGGGACGCCAGCCAGCCTGCCTGTGGCTTCTGCTCTCAAGGTGCCCACTTGTAGGAAGGGACACCAGGTGCTGCCTAGACACCGATTACAGTAACAATACACACACGCTCAGTTCCACAGGAGTAGAAGCTCCTAGAAAAATAGGCCCATTTCTTTTTTAGTCATCACTGTACCCAATGCCTAGCACATAGATGTTCTGTAAATATTGTTTGAATGGATAAAAGACTGAATGAGTAATAAGGACAGTAAGTATGGGAAGAGGGAAGTTCCTTGTGGGCCGAGGTGATCAAGGAAGGCTTCCTGGAAGAAATGGGATTGTGAACTTGGGGCAGAGATCAAGAATAAGACAAGGAGAGAAGGTTTTGCATGAGCAAAGGCAAGAGGCAGGAATATGCATGCTGGGCTCAGGCTGCCATGAGGAGGCAGCGTGGGAGGTGCAGAGGTTTTATGTGGGAATAGCCAAACAGGCTGGTCTTGCATGCTGCGCGGGACGCGGGTGGCCGGATGTGGTCCTTAGCATGGGGTTTAGTCCAGCACAGGGGAGGAGTGCTGAGTGAGGGGGAGAATTGGCTGCTCAGCAGAGGGGGTAAGAGCAACTGGACTGAGTGCCGTGCCCGCTGTGAGCAGCAGGGGCTCATTCACCTGGGGCAGCCGAAGGAATCTGGGGGACCCTGTGGCCATACATTTGTCAAGCCATCATAGAACCAAGTGGTAATTGGAAAAGTGCCTCAGTGAATGAAAATCCGCTCCATTCACCAGCTTAGACTGGGAAAATATTTTGGGGTTGAATGCTTCTTAGTATCTTAAATTTTATAGCTGGTATGCTTTTTAAAATTGAGCCTTATTCATAAGGAAGAATATTTCTTTTAATGGAGCATTGACTTTTTCTCATGGAACTTACGGTGCTGTAGGCCTCATTCATTCAGCTGCCATTTCCTGGGTACCAATGTGACAACATTGGTCTAGATGCTGGGGACACATGGGGTCAATCAGAGACTCTCCTGCTCTCGAGAAGATCACTGATAGGGACTTGGGGGTGTGGGTGAGAAGGAGGACATCACATTGATAATAAGCAACCATTTACTGGGTGTTGACCACAAGCCAGGGGTTGACAGTGCATTATCTCATTTAATTCATAACTCTTAAGAGGAGTATGTTTTTTGCCTAAGTTTTCAGAAGAGGAAATGGAGGGTAAGAAAGGGAGTCACTTGCCCAAGGTCACATGGTCAGTAGGCAGTAGAGCCGGGATGGGGATCCAGGCAGTTAGACCCCAGATTTTCACTCTCAACACTATACTGCTTCCTGGGGTGCAAGCAAAAGGATAGAAGAAAGAACCAGCAGAGTATAGAGGGCAGGGCAGGGCAGAAGTGGGGAGGGGTCTCCAAACTCCCTGGCATTGCAGGAGGGTCAAGTACAAAGTAGGGGCCAGCTAGAGATAAGATGAAGAGGTTGGTGTAAGCCAAATCAGATGATTCTGTAGGTGTTCTTTGGAGCGTGGGCTGCCTCCTAAGGCCAGTGGTTCTCAGCCCTGGAGTTGCATCAGAATCCCTGGAATGCTTGCAGAGAACATAGATTCCCAGGTGACATGTCAGATGGATTCAGTCCCATCTTCATGGGCAGGGCTGAGGGAGCTACATTTATATAAGTTCTCAGGGGAACCTCATGCCGTCAGCTTGGTGTTTGGGAAGCTGGCGGTGAAGAGATACTGAGGGGTGTTGAGCAGGGGAGAGGCAGACGCGTGTTCTAGATCTATCATCCTGGTAGGGCTTTGGAAGGCTGGGGAGGAGCTAGGAGATCGTTGCAGTGATCGGTGAGAGAGATGCTTTAGGGATGGAGAGGAGGGAGGCAGACCTAGGACAGATTTAGGAGATTAGATTAATGGTACTTAGTGGTGGTTTGGCTGTGAGAGCGGCGGGTGAAGTCAGGGGTCATTCCTGGGCATCAGGTGGTGTCCCCAACCAAACCAGCATGCCCTGGAGGGGAAGGGAACCAGCTTTGGGTCCCCCGAGAAGGAGGGGCTGGAGAGCAGTCGGATGGGAGCTGTGTAGGGGTGCCTTGCTGACACAGAGCCCAGAGGGAGAGAGAGCTCTGTGCCAAGGTACGGACGTGGGAGCCATGACCAAGGCGGTGGGTGAAGGAGGGTGGACTGCCCAGGATGACAGTGGGTGACAAGCCTCAAGGGTCAGAATCCCATCTTGGCAGGAAAGC
The DNA here is from genome assembly GCF_002201575.2 of Neomonachus schauinslandi. Taxonomy (NCBI): domain Eukaryota; kingdom Metazoa; phylum Chordata; class Mammalia; order Carnivora; family Phocidae; genus Neomonachus; species Neomonachus schauinslandi. The sequence continues at coordinate 73,609,769 of NC_058415.1, forward strand.
CTGAAGAAGCCCGAAGAGGAGTGCCAGAGAGACGGAGGGCGTCTGGGGAGTCCACGGGACGGAGGCAAGGAGGGGGGCAGGTGCTAGAGGCATGCGCTGTGCTGGGACCCGCCACAGAGGTCTGCCCTCCTGTGAGACCAGGGCGAGCCCAGCAGAGGGCAGTTCACGGGTTTTGCAAAAGAAAGTGAGGCCAGGGGGGAAAGTGAGTCAGCACCCTGCGGGGCAGTGCGACGGAGGCTGTGTCTCCACTTGTTGCCTATTTTGGGAAAGTGAGATTCCTTATTAAACCCAGCACAGTGGAGCTCGTGGTCACAGTCCCGATCCAAAGCTCAAGAGGGACAGAGCAGGCTCAGGCAGGCCTGCTTTGGAGCAGGTGGCCCCTCCGAGGCCGCCAGCGCCACGCAGGGACACGTAGTGTCGATCCCTCTCCGAGCCAGAAGGCCTCGGAGCGGGGGGAGGCCGACGGAGCAATTGCAGGAAACTTCCGCCCTACGGAACGCTCTCACTTCGCGTTGTGCTTCTCCAAAGGACGGACATGCAGCTTAGCAACATCAAAGACCAGTACAGGAGGAAGGAAACAAACATTTACTGAACTCTTCTCTCTGCCAGGCCCGTTACATACATTATTTCATTTCATCCTCATAAGCAACCTTGGGATGATGTAGGAATTATTACTGTCCCTCCCTTCGGAGAAGAAGAAACCGAGGCTTATAAAGGTGAAGGAACTTGTGTGAGGTTATTAAACCCTGAATGTCCACTGTGTGTGGACCTTGCATAGCATATTCCATGCATTGTCTAATTTAATCCTCACAACGCTGTGTAAGTAGGTAATAGGGCTGTCGCTCTCTGGCAGGTGAGGACACAGAGGCACAGAGAGGTTAAGTAACTTGCCCGAGCTAATGCAGCTAGGAGGTGGTGGAAACAGGATTCAAATCCAGGCAGCCTGGGAGTTGACTGTCCTCATGCAGGCAATAAATGACTCCAAAGCTATACTCCTTCTGTGACGCACTGTGTCAGTACCCTTGTTCCTTGGGGCCTGGGCTGCTTCCTCTGGGCTGTTTCCCAACAGAAACAGATGTGGTTTTACATAAATCATCCAGGTGAATGTGTGGCAGTTACATTTTGTAACTGATAGGAGATAAAAGGGAAGCCTCTGTTTCATGACTTCTCACGATCCTTCCAGTGATGGCTGTAAACTCGTCTTAGGGGGACAAGGTGGTCTACAAAGACGTTCTGGGGGAAACGCTGGGGGATGTCACCTCATCGTGGTGACAAGAGTGGGTGCTGAGGGGAACCAGGCCTCAGGGCAGGAGATTTGGCTTAACGCCAACGTTGCTACGAGACCTTAGGTAAGTCTCTTCCCCACTCCAGGCTTCAGTTTCAACTGTGAAATGCAGGAGAGATGCTAAGATTTCTTTCAGCTTTCGGGTTCTGTGAATTTTCAAGAAATTTTTAAACAAAAAAAGCAAAAAAAAAAAAAATTTTCAAACATACGTAAAGGTAGAAGATGTCATATAATAAGCCCTCATATATTCATAGTCCAGCTTCATCCATCAGCTATATGGCCAATTTTATTCCCTCCATGCCCCCACGCATTCTCCCCTCCCTCCTCCAGTGGATTATCTTAAAGCCAATCCCAGACATCATCTCATCTCCTCTCTATATATCTCTCTAAAAGATGGCTTAAAAAGACAACCACAACGCCATTATCATGCTTGACAATTAAGAGTAACTCCTTAATATCATTGACTATGGAACTCAGCTATTTAAAAGTTTTGTTTGATGATACGGTGAAGGCCACACTGAAGCTTCTAGTATCAATGATAGCACTTTCAGAACCTGTGGCCAGAGAACAGTCTTAGGATTGTAAGGTCACACACCACGCTAAAAAAAGAACAAAACACACATAGCTTGAAACACATAATCTTTTATGCGAAGAGTAGGAACATTTATGGAGAGTCTGCTTGCTGTGTGTCATACCCTGTCCTGGGCATTCCAAGTCTTCTCTCGCCTTTGATCTACTTTCCAAACGGGACCTCAGTGCGAAGCACAGCGCCATCTTTGTTAGAAAGCTTGTGACCCAACACAGGGAAAGAAAAAAAAAACAAATGGAAAAATATGTGTTCAATTTAAGCCATCAAAGTAAAAATAAGTGGAGATTAAATGCTGTAACCCTGCAGCAGAAATAGTTTAAGGCCCCTGAGAAGAATGCATTTTCTTCTGAAAGTTCCCTGAAAAGAATGCATTTTCATTTTGCAGTGGGTCTCTTACCCTCTGCTCAAAAGGTAACCGAGCCCAGTACTCTTCGCCACAAGTGTTCCATGAAGCCTTACCTCTGAGTCCTTGTACTGGCTGTTCCCTCTGCCCGCAGTGCTCTTCCTTTTCCTCTCTCTGGCTTAGCTCTTCAGGCCCTCTTCCGGCATCTCAGCCCTCCCAGAGCTTTCAGCGTTTGTTGCCTGCACTGTCCATCTGTCTGTCAATCTCGCCCTGTCAGTGATATCCCTTGTATCGCTCTCTCGAATTGCTATTTACATTCCTGCAAATCCGTCTGCTTTCCTTAATGCTGCGGCTCCTTGCCCAGGGCCTGCCAACCCATTACGGGCATGATGGGTTCCTGCATTTGTCAAGCCTTCACTGAGTGCGGAGCCCTGAGCTCAGGGTTTAGTATTGAGAAGTCACCAAGGCTTGGCCCCTGAGACTTCGTGCTCGTGCGGTTCTCAGGCAGCCTCCAGGGTAAGCACTAGTTTCCAAGTTTATAGGCTGACCGACCGGTACATTGCCGGGTACTCAGATTATGTGTAAAAGAAGTCTTTCTTCCTCCAAAGATTTTTCAAAAGCAGGCTTAAGGAGTAGCTAATTGAAGAACACTTAGAGAGCGTTTCCTGCTTATGGACATTAATTGTGACAATTTACTTGGCCTGAATTAGCATGAAGTCATTGGAGGCCCCTTAGCAGGAAGCAAAGCTCATGTGGGCTATTAACCATTTAGCATTCTCTAAGCCCCAGGGAATGAAAATTCCACTTATTGGAGAGCAGCGGGGAGAGGCAGCCTTTATTACAGCTAAAGCATCCCGCTTGGAGATTTAGAAAGTTAGAGCCATACCCGGTGTGATAGGAAAAGTGTGCAACAAGGAAGTGTGAGCACCTGGATACCAGCCAGGTTGCCCTTGAAGGTGTTGAAAAATAGAATCAAATTGGTGGTAAGGACTTTGGCGAAATCTTGACAAGGCTTTTCTGGAATGGCAACTCAGGCCAGGGTCTGCCGCTCGTGATGGTCACTGTGGCTGGCCACTTCCCAGGAGGGAGGAGTGTTGTTTCTAGGGGTGGGCTGGGGAGATGGATGTGGAAGGGTCTCTTTACTGGGGGTGAGCGCACTGTTCTCTTTGGGTAGATTATTATTATTTTTTTTTATTTTTTTTTTGAAGATTTTATTTATTTGACAGAGAGAAACACAGCGAAAGAGGGAACACAAGCAGGGGGAGTGGAAGAGGGAGAAGCAGGCTTCCCGCGGAGCAGGGGGCCCGATGTGGGACTTGATCCCAGGACGCTGGGATCATGACCTGAGCTGAAGACAGACGCTTAACGACTGAGCCACCCAGGTGCCCCTCTTTGGGTAGATTATTAATATGGCCTTGTCTGATGGGAGGGGGCAAGGAAGAGGGGGAGCCGTAGTGCCCAGGCCACAGGAAATGAGGGCAGGGGAGGGAGCAGGGGGAGTAGCCGAGTGACAGGAGGTGGGGAGGCACTGTCAGGTGCAGAGTGTGCCTTTGGGGGGCAGGGGCACCAGTTCCGAGGATCAGTCTCTAGTGCTCGGCAGCCCCGCCCCTCACTTGACTTGGCTGCCTATGAGAAGCCAGTTTTGTTTTGCTTGGGACTGTCGGGTGGTAAGCTGCCACTCTTTCCGGAGAATGCAAACAATATTTATTTACAGAGACCTGGTCCACGGGTGCCCTGCAGGAGTCCTGGGATAGCTTTCTCTAGACTCACAGGTCTGGATCCCACCTCGGACTTTCTGTGTCCGGTCCCCAGGGGCAGGCTCTGGGGCACAGGATTTGGGTGGGCTCTTCAGAGGGTTCTGTGGTGCACCCTCAGCTAGAGCCCCTGGCCTCACTCAGGCCGCCCTGGACCAGGTTCTGGGGAGGCACACCTCCAGGGTGTTCACTACCCGTGTGGGCGGCTCATTCCATCTTTGGCTTTGCTCTTGTGTCTTCTACAGTATTTGCTTAATCTCTCCTCTATGTGGGTCCCTCAGATACTGAAGGATTATGCTTCCGTCTAAATACTCACGTTGTTTCTTGGTTAACAGCTATTAAACCAGTCTCTGGGGCGGTCTGAGTTGGGGATGCGCTAAGAAAGAGGACAATAGAAAAATGAAAAAGCGACTCTAGTGCTAAGATAGAGAAAGATATGGTAGAATAGAAGTATTTGCAAATATAAAGATATAAATACTGTTTTTCTTTTCTGATTACAAAAGTAGTGCTTGGGGCGCCTGGGTGGCTCAGTTGGTTAAGCGACTGCCTTCGGCTCAGGTCGTGATCCTGGAGTCCCGGGATCGAGTCCCACATTGGGCTCCCTGCTCAGTGGGGGGTCTGCTTCTCCCTCTGACCCTCCTCCCTCTCATGCTCTCTGTCTCTCATTCTCTCTCTCTCAAATAAATAAATAAAATCTTTAAACAAAACAAAACAAAAGTAGTGCTTGTTCCCCGTGAACACTTGAAAACACTGAAAACCCAAAGAAGAAAACAAAAACCCCTCAAATCCCACCTACCGGAGACAACCATTGTTAATATTTTCGTGGGTGTCTTTCTCATTAAACTACAAATTTGTAAACTACTTCCTTTTCTCTCCCAGTGACAAGATTATTTTTTTGAATTTCATTAACATTAGCCCATGCCATCCTTACTGAAAGCTGCCTTATATCAGTCAGTCCCAGATTAGACGCTGGGACTCAATGGTGATCAGTCTTCCGGAACTTTGAATTACTCTTAGTCATGGGGGACCCGACTGAACTCAGCCTCTTGCCACAGTGTGACACCCCCCCCGCTCCCCGCCAAGTCCTGACTCTGGCTCATGCCTACTTGTCCAGGTCCAGTGAGTCTCAACAACTTTTGTGTTGATTGGGACTTTGATCTGAACCCGTCCAGGAACTGCGAAGGTCCTGCCTGTACCTGAGAAGAGCTTCTTGAACTTGAGGTCCCACAACTTTTCAGTTGAGCATCAACCCACTGATATGGGTGCTGAAATTCCCTGCGGGGCCTGCCTCTTCAGATCTCCCCAGTACTAGAACAGTTAATGCTGAGTGAAATAAATCAGGCAGTGAAAGACAAATACCGTATGATTTCACTCCTATGTGGAATTAAGAGACAATACAAATGAGCAAATAAAGAAGAAGAAGGAGGAAAAAAAAGGACAAACAAAAAACCCAGACTCTTAAGTACAGAGAACAAACTGGTTGCCAGAGGAGAGGTGAGGGCAAGGGAGGGGAGACAGTACCCTATCTTGAGGAGCACTGAGAAATGTAGAGTTGTTGAATCATTATACTGTACACCTGAAACTAATATAACCCAGTATGTTAATTCTACTAAAAAAAAAAAAGAAAAGAAAGAAAAAATCCCCAAAGCCTATGGGTAGCCCTAAGCTTCTGTGGTCAGTGGAGGGAGAACTGTTTTCCAATCTAGGGTGCATGGCTTTCCCACAGGACCTTACTACTAACCCGGTTTGTGACCTTGGGAAGGAGACCAACTCTGAGCCTCAGCCTTTTCCTCCATGAAATGGGGAGACTTAGCCCTCTCCAGCCTAACTCACAAAGTTGGAAGGATCAAATGAGACAACGCGGGTCAAAGTGCTTTGTAAACCGCAGTGAATCAGGCAAACCTATGTTGCACGGGATAATTGGCCTCCCCATAGAGCCCGGCGAGAAGGTGCTGACTTAAGCCTCTGTTGTTCTCCCAGACAGCGTGGACTCATTGGCTGCATGAGCTTTGGGGTGAAGTCCCTCCTGACTCCGGACAAGGTGGGTCCCAGGGACGCTTCTGGCAGGATCATCCCACCAAGGCCAGGGCTAGCACGGGCAGAGGCCTTTGTCTGGAAGCCCTTGGATGGAGCTTCTGTCTCGCATGCTTCACGACCTGAAGAACAACACTGTTATCGTCCGAGCGACCAAGGCTTTGGGTCTTCTTCTTGGGTTTGTGCTTGTCAGAGATCAGTTGTCAGGCAGCCCCTAGGCCTTCCAGGGGGCTCTGGGCCTGGTGTCTGGCACACCAGGACGCTGGCAGATCCCCCGGAGTTCTGAGCACTCCTGGGCTTGCCCCGGAGGAGGAGGGCTAGGTGGTTCTCATCCTCTTGACATTATCTACCAGGTCTCATGTTTTTGGGTCTAGCGAGTGCTCAGGGATGGAGTGAGCAGCACCATCCTCTATGGAGCTTTACTTTAGGCTGAGTGAGGACTCTCTGGAATCCAGAGACCCCTCCCTCTGGGTAGCCAGTTCCTTATCCACCTCTGCATTCCCCCCCCACCCCGGCCCCAAACTGGAGGCTTTTGAGCAGGGGAGGTGGAGACACTCCTTTCACACACACCCCTAGAGATGTCCTGGTGGCCTCTGCATGGAGTTGCCAGGTGGTCTGCCACTTTGTGTTCTAGAAGTGAAGTCTGGGATAGGTGGTGAGGACCCTTTATCCTGCATGTAGGTCCCAAATAGCTTCTCTGGCCTGCGGCGCTGGCTTCATTCCCTCTTGGGAGATGCTCCCTGCATGGGGACTGCTCAGGAGCCTTAGGATGCCCACCTTCTGGCCTCTCCATCCCTCTTTCACTCCCTCCCTTCTGTTCTGTCAACATTCATTGGGCTCCTACTGTATACCAGGCACATTGCTAGGCCCATCGGAGAGCCTATGCACAGCCCAGTGGGGAGGCAGGCATGCAAGCAGACCGTTGTTCTCCAGGGACAACAGGCTGTGGGAACTCAGCAGAGAGGACGAGCAGCTCTGCCTGGAGCATCAGGGAAAGCTTCCTGGAGGTGTAGGCGTGGCAGCTCCCTCTGGGGCAGGGCAGCTGAAGGGTCTGTCTCTGCAGAGATGATGCTCTTGAGGGAGGCTCTCCAGGGGCTGCTTTTTGAGGGGGGGCTGGTAGCCGCCTGACCTGTGTCCTCTGCCTCTGTCTGAGCATGTCACGCCTTCCCTTGTGACAGGAAATCAGCGGCTGGTACTACCTTCTGGGGGAACACCTGGGCCGGACCAAGCACCTGAAGGTGGCCAGGCGGCGGCTGCGGGCCCTGAGAGGTGGGTGCGCCCCGCCTTCGGCTTCTGCCCAGATGCGCTGCTCCACCCACCCCCTTGCCTTCCCCCTTCCCTCCCTTCCTGAGGAGTAGCATTGCCCCTGTGTTTTGTGGCATCTGTCACCCCTCGCTGCAGTCAGGTCGGGGTCCAGGGGCTTCTCACGAGCACCTGCTGGAATGCAGGCTGCAGGCAGCATTTGCCCACAACACCTTGTTTTTGTGGTTGGACTTTCCTCGGAGAGGATTATAGGCCTGACCCTATGTGGTTCAGCTCCCTCGACTCTAGCTTATGGAGGTCTGGGTTTCAGGAGCTTCCTGCCTGGCTCCTCTGTGATGTCAGGATCTGCCCCAGGTTGCCTTGCTGGCCTTGGGGAGTCCACCTCGATAGGCAGGGCAAGTGGGCCCTGCCATGAGTCCTGAGGCTCAGGTCTCGGATTCTGTGTTCCCTTCTGTTCTGTCCTTCTCACACGCAGACCTGGCTCCTGATACCCTGCTGAGCCTGAGCTCAGGCACCCCCACATCTTGGAGGCCGGCAGTGACCACATGGGCCCGGCATCCTGACCTCGTCCTCTGGGTGGTCTCTGGAATGGACTCCTATGTGCCAACAGAAACTTTTTGACTCTGCTCTGTCATCTTACAGACCCGCTGCTGAGAACGCCAGGAGGTGGGGACACTGAGAATGGGGAGGAATTCAAGGTAGGTGGGGACAGGCCTGGGTGGGACTCACAGGCCTGGGCCCTGCCCTGGGCTCTAACTTGCTCCTGGTCCGTCCGTTGGCCCAGGAGACCCCTAAACAGGACTGCATTTGGGGCCCGAGACTCAGGTTCACTTGGAGCTTGGAAATTTAGCAAGTCATGCATTTTTAAGGGGTTATTTCTTATGCTTTTCTCAGTTTACTCATGGTTACGGCAGCAGTGGTGAGAGAGCCAGGCCCCGGCCCCTGGGGATGGATCTTACTGACCTTCAGTCTCTTGAATCCAACTCTCCCCTTCCCCCCCGGCCCCCTCGGACCGCTTGCTTCCCCTGGCACTGTGGCCGAATCACCCTCTGCTTAGGCCTGCTTGAGGTCAGGGAGCAGCCATGAGGCTGAACCTGAGACCCATGGGCTCTTACTCCACTAGGGCTTTGAATCAAGAGAGGAACCTTCACAAAGGGATTTGGGGGCATTCCCCCAAGTTCATTCCGTCTCTTTGCGGGACCTGGTTTTCTCTAACAACTAAGAGAGGGAGAAACAACCTGCCCCTGACTGAGACGCCCCTCTGTGCCAAGTGCTGCTATTCCCCACTTTAACCCTCACTCCCTTCTCTGTGGCGGTCCTTACTTCCCTATCTCACAGAAATCAGGTTCAGAGAGGTTAGGTCACTCTCCTGAGTACCCTGAGCCACACTGCCTCCTGCACGCGGCCTACTTGGGAAGATACGGTGGTGCTGTTTCCCCTGATAATATCTTCCATAGAGGTGTATTATATCCTACAAAATGTTTTCTCTTTCATTTACTCCGTTCGTTCGTTCACTCACTCACTCACTCACTCACTCACTGTTGATTAAACATTCTCAGGGGCCAGACCCTGTGCTGGGTGCTGGGATATAGCCATGAGCAAATTGACGTTGTCCTCTCTGTGCAATGTGGTAGTCACTAGCCACTAGCTCTTGAGCCCTTGAAATGTTGTTAACGTGACCGAGGACCTGACTTTTTCATTTTATTTCACTTGAATTAATTCAGATTTATGTTGCACATGTCTTGTCACTACCCTGTTGGATAGCACAGTTATTAAGTTATTAAAATAACTTGCTGGTTACTGTATTCTATGGCTTCATTTGAAGCTTAAAATCTTCTAGCTTCAAGGGCACCTGGGTGGCTCAGTCGGTTAAGCGTCGAACTCATGATTTCGGCTCAGGTCATGATCTTGGGGTCGTGGGATCAAGCCCCGCATCGGGCTCCACCCTCAGCGTGGAGCCTGGTTGAGATTCTCTCTCTTTGTCTCCCTCTGCCCCTCCCCCTTCTTGCTCTCTCTCTCTCTCTCTCAAATAAAGAAATATATCTTTTAAAAAACCTTCTAGCTTCACTGGAGTTGCTGCAAATACCTTCCTCCCTCTCTCCCTACTTCCTGAGCACAGGGAGGACAGTGACTAGAGAGCCCTGGTGATTGTGGGAGTGACATGACATGGACATCAACACTGCAAGTTTCTGGGCGGCTTCATTCTGGATCTGCACACAGGCCCTGACCCGTGGGCACACTCTTCTGAGGCCCATTTGATTTTCCTGGGCTTGCACACTCAGAGATGTCCATGGGACCCAGCACAGTGGGGGTGCTTGTCAGAAGGTGACTTAGTTGGACTGAGGGAGAGCCCCCAGAGGTCCTACTAAACTTCCCCATGGTGCACATGGGGTGATGGAGTCCCAGAAACCTGCGTGACCTGCCCACTGTCATAGCAACCAAAGCTGGGCTGTACCGAGGGCCACTCTCTGGCCTCAAGGACAGGAGTGGCTGTGGGTTTCCCCAGGGATGGTAAGGTGGGTATAAGGGGCGCTGGGCTCACCAGGTACCGCTCTACAAGGCAGGGAACAAGACTGGGGCTCTGGTCCCAGCTCTGCGTACCCTGCTATGTGACCTTAACCATTGTGGTCCCCAGCTTCTTGAAGGGTAGAATGAGGAGGCTGGGTCATCTGGTGACTGGAATTCCCTTCCTGATTTGCCTTTATGGTCTGCATGTCATCAGATGCCTAATGCTATTGCCTGGCTAAAGAAACTGACTTTTAAGTAGCTTGTGAATGGCAGGCTGTTCTCAGACCCACATGTTTCATGTTCTCCCTTTTGAGATGGGGTGTCTGTGAGTGCAACCCCCTAAGGTGTCCGTGGATTCTTTAGATGGTGTTAGTCCTCTGGATTTGCTACCGGGGACGCTGGGATTTGCAGGGGGCGGTGGCGTTGTTATAGAGGGGGCCGTGTTTTCTGCCTGGGTTCTCTTCCAGCCAGGGGTGTTTGTGAGAACACTGGAATCACAAAGTGGCCCATGGCGGAGAATGCAGCCAGAACAAAGGCGCCCTCTCCCCGCCGGGGCCGGGGGAATACTAACTAGTTGACAGGAATTTTAATATAAAACTCTCCCTCTTCCTTGTCATTCTGAGGTTTCAGGAAGCCTTCGGGCTTATCGTGCAGAGGCACACAGCACAGACAGGGCTTGGGGAGGTGAGAGGTGATTTCCTGCCATTCTTCTGCGGGGCGGGCTTCCCAGGGCGGTCATGCCAGGCTGACGGGGCGCAGTGCGGGCTCCCGCTGCTGGGGAGAGAGCTGGGATTTCATGGGGCGGCAGCCGAGACAGGACCCGCAGCCATGAACCGCTTCAATGGGCTCTGCAAGGTGTGCTCGGAGCGCCGCTACCGTCAGGTGGGTGCTTGGCCCTTTCGGGGCGCCCGGGCTGTCACTGGGGGTCGGGGCTGGGGGCTCACCTGAGCAGGACTTCTCTCCCCACGAGGGCTTCCTTGCCTCTTCCTGCTCCTTGTAGGTTCATTTCAATCTGGGGGGAGGACAGAGGCCGGAGCTGGCCCAAGGTCCACCCTTTACCTACGGCCCCTCTCTAGGGGCAGACCAGGCCCAGCTCTGCATCATCCTAACCACGGACATGGTGGTGTCCTTGGTGAGGTTATCTAGTTGATTCTCTGTTTGTTTTTTTTTAATCTGGGGGCAATGTGGGTTTCAAAAAAGCATCTCAAGCCTGAGATTTGAAGTGGCTGAGCAGCTGGGTTTTGTGTTTTTCCTAACTTTATACTTTCACGAATTTTCCCTACTTCTGATGGGACAGGAATGCCTTGTCCTGCACTGTATGTGTGTGACTCTGTGTGTTCACATGTGTTGGCATGCACTTCTTTGTGAGATGGGATGTTTCCGTGTATACGTGCGTACACATGATTTCCTCCCTGGTAGCTGCCATGCCTTGAGGTGGCTCCAGAGCCCATCCTCACAGAGAGGGCTCTGCCTCTCAGCCTCCAGTTCTGGGATGTGGGGCAGGGTGGGAGTGATGATCCCGTGGCCTCAAGGCTTTTCTGGAACTGTGTTGGGCACTTTTTCTTATAAACAAGGAAGGGGGTCAGGGAGGGTGAAGGCAAGGGATGTCCAGATTTTGGGACTGTCCAAGCTGATGGGAGCTCAGGAGTGGTTCTGATTTTAAAAGTATAGGAAAGCCCCTCTGTGTATTGTAATGGCCAGACTGAAATGTGGGTCCTGACTCCTGCAGACAGGCAGCCTTAGGGTCTAGGGAGATGCCCAGAGTGGCCTCCTGCACCTTGGCTTGCCGCCATTGGACCCTAGCACCCTGGGACCCACCTGTTCTCCCTGGCATCCTTTCCAGCTCTCAGGGCCCCTCCTGTCCTCCCGGCCCTCCTGGAGCCCAGCAGAACAGCTCCCATGACACCAGCAGCTGGGTGTAGGGTGGTGGGGCGGAGGGCGCTGTTTAGGAGGTGAAGTGTTTGGTCACCTTGGGCCTGTGGGCCAGAAGACAGGCACGCAGGCTGTCAGAACGGAGCTGGGCATGAGTGCGGGCGGGGCTTGGGGCTCTGGGACTGAAGTTCAAGACAGATCCTATGCTAGGAACCAGCCCAGGGTTTTGAGCACCAGCTTTTTGCCCTTCTTTAGCTGTGGCATTTGAGCATGTCACTAGACCTCTCTGAGCCTCAGTATCCTCGTCAGTGGAGTAGGGATGGTAATGTCCAGTGATGGTGCTCTGCGGGACACGGAATGCTGTGTACAAAGTACCTGCTGCAAGGCCTGGGATGTACATATAGGACATGTTCAGTTAGGGATGGGGATGGAAGCCTAGACATGACAGAGGAGCAGAAAGCAGGCAGGAGGGCAGAGGTGAGATGCCGGCCTGGGTGAAATCTGGGAGCGGTGACAGTCCCTGCCCTGGACAGGAAAGAGCAGGGACCACCCCCAGGGAGGACAGCCTCTGCCAGGAGCTGCCAAGATCTCAGAGTCTGGGCCAGGCTGCTCCCCTTACCTCCTAACCCTGATGCCCCGGGTCACGGAGGAGGGCTGAGAGCTGGGGGCTGCCACTTCCTCTCTTTAGGCCTCGGCTTCCTTCTCTGTGAAATGGGCATATTAAAGCCAGTCCTGCATTCCCCTCAGGGCGGCAGCGATGATCCAGTTCTTTGGGCACTCTCCTCTCAATGCAGTGAGTCTAGTGATGGACAGATCGTAATTCTGCTTCCTTTATGAGGTCCCACCCCTCACACAGAGCCAGGAGGGGACCTTGCTTCCTGGCACCCTTTCCTCTTCCCTTCCTTCCCAGCCCCCAGCTGACTTGGACTCTTGTCTGGGCTGGTTCTTCTTACTGAGGCTGGTGCCTTGGAAGGCAGAAGGGGCTTGGGCCCACAGTCCCGCCTGGACGAGGGGACCAGGGTGTGGGAGGGGGAAACTGTTTTTGCGGGAGTATATTTCTTCTCTCCAGATTCAGCTCTGGGGGCCAGTCCCCAAACTGCTAGCCCTGAGCCCATGGGTGCTAAGTCCTGTTTGCAGAGCCGGCATCCCAGGCAGGGCGGCTGTGGCCCTTGCTGGGGTAGGACGGGGTCTAGAAAGGTCTAGAAAGCCTCTGGAATCCCACCTTCTGCCTGGGCTGAGGGTGGGTTGAGAGGCCCCGTGAAGTCCTCACTGGTCGCACAGAGTGGACCGGGCTCCTGACGGCTTCCCTCAGTCTCAGCCTGGGCTTTCCACACTCACTCCACAGTTTGTTTTTCTTTCTTTCTTTCCATTTTTTTCTCTTCCTGTCTTAGCTGCATGTTTTCCCAGAATTCTTATGGGAACAGGGTATTTTCCTGCCCCCTCCCCCTTCCCCTTGTCTGTCAGATTTCCTGTTTTACAAACTCGCTTTGAATCCAGGCCCAGGGCTGGTGGGAAGCAGAGCCTCAGGGACCTCCCCGACAGCCTCCAAGGGCCTTGGTCACCCTGGGTCCCCCGGCCCTCCCCTTCCTCATGCCTGGCCTCTGGGACAGCTGGTAGGTGAATGCCAGGCACCTAGCCTTGAAGAGACAGCCCCTAAAGGAAGGAGACCGGAGTCTCCTGACAAGGCCTCTGGCCCTTGACCTTTTCCAGCTTGCTGAGCTGGCTTCTTCCTCAACTTGCCTGGGACACCCTCCCTTGTGCCTCACCAGGGCCCCCTCCGTGTCCACTTCTCCTAGGGACTCTCTTGGGACCCCAGTGAACCCTTCTTCTGACTTTTCCTCCCTTAGGCCTGTCACTTTCACACACCTGCTCTGAGCAGCCTGGAATCACTCGTTGGGCAGGCAGGGTCTGGGCCTCCTGTACCCAACCCACAGCCGAATGGGCAGTGCACAGAGGGGCCACGTAGCAAGGCTGAACTGAACCGAGCCAGCAGACGGCACTGTACCCTAATAGTTTCCTGCTGCGGATGGGACGGTGCTGGGCTGTCCTCGCGAAGCACTTGCTCAGTTCCTGCCGTGCACCCAGCCTGCCATCCAAAGTCAAACACAAAGAACTGTTCCCAACTCAGTTCTCGTACTTTGCTCCAGGGCACTCTAGTACAGTGCTCCTTTGCTTTGGAGAGATCTGCAGATTCTTGTGGCCCTCTAGGAGCCAGAGATCAAGCCCTCATGCCTCCATACCTCAGCAGAACCTGGCATGCATGCTAGGAGCTTGATAATTGTGTGTTGCTTTGAAAAGAGATCCAGGTGGCAGGGCCCTTTCAGGCGACTTCTGGAAGTAGGGTTGTGGATCTGCCATGCAGCAGGCACTGCGAGGTCAGTGGCTAGTTCAGGTTTTGCCAGGAGGCCTGTCTGTGCCCTTACGTGCCCTCTCCCCTGGGAGTCTTCACTGGATGCCTTGAGGCCCCAGTGATGGACTGCCCTGAGAACCTAGCACTTGTTCCCTGGCCCTCGTCCTAAGGTTTTATGTGCGTCCCTGTCTTCCCTCCCCTGTGCTCTGGGAAGGCAGCACCCAGGTGGGTTTTGTCTGTGGGCCCTCAGCACAGGGCCAGCCCTGGGCCGATGCTCTGTGAACCCCTGGGAGGAAGAAGCAAGAGACCGAGAGTCAGTGGATCACAGGCAAGGTGGAGGCGGGCAGGTCCAGGGGGCTCTTTGGACTGGCCCATGTGTCTGCGGGGTCTGAGGAAGACGAGGCTTACCCTTCCAAGGCTCTGTCCGTGCTGAGCCCTTCTGCATCAGCCTGGATTTACCTCCTGAGCTCCCAGCCTTCCTGCTTGGCCCACAACCCAGTGCTTAAGATGCCTGGGCCAAGATAGGGACAGCAAGGGCTGGCCAGCCTCCTTCTTGGCTCTAGCTCCCTTGGAGAGGAGGATGGCTCTGGGGCAGGGCCTGTGGGCTTCCCGACCCTGGAGCAGAGGCAGCTGCCTTGTGGCTTCTGGGAGTAACGGCGCAGGGCTCTGTCCTAGATCACCATCCCGAGGGGGAAGGATGGCTTTGGCTTCACCATCTGCTGTGACTCTCCGGTTCGAGTCCAGGCTGTGGATTCTGGTAAGTGAGCATCTCGGTGGATGCCAGCCCCACTTGCCTGCCATGTGCCTGGCTTCATGTGGGATCTGGAAGGGGAGCCCCAAACTGGAGCAGTGTCCTGGTTTTTCAAAACAAAAGAATAATATTTTTAAATGACCACAGATGAAACGGAGGTTTATGAAAATATATCCACATTTTTTTTTGTTTTTATCAAAATGAAAATAGATTTTTTTTCTATTTTGTTTCCCAATCACGTTAACAGGAACTAAACCTACATTTTCAGTAAGGGTTGCATGGGAAAATGAGAGTCATTTATGGACTTCATTGGGAATGGGTATTTTATTCTATTCCAAGCCTGATTAGCACTTAAAAATAGGCATTCCCCTCCCTATTTTTCACAAAGACTTCTCCTTATCGTGGAGGAGAAGCCAGGGTTTGGTGATCTGGGTGTTCCCCCATCCCCCTGCCCCCCTGTGCCTGCATGGGGACGGGCATAGGACTGGCGCTCAGTGAACGGTGTTGAAGGAATGAATGAAGTGTGTGAGCCTGGCAACAAGGAAGGATTCTCTAGGGGGTGGGAGGCCCTGGGGAGAGTGAGGTGGGACCTGGCTGGAAGGACGGATAGCTGAAGAGTGAGCAGGCAGAGGAGCTGAGGGTGAAGGGGTGCCTCCCTTCAAGGCCCCTGAGAGCCACCAAGGTCGGCCCCGCATTTCGCAGATGAGGGAACAGAGGGGCAGGGCAGTGTGCCCCTTTTTGAGGTCACTGTGGAAGCCATGACTGTAGGCCCCTGGACAGTGTCATGAGCTCCACGGGAGCCCTTGGGTGGCTTTTCTCTGTCCCTGCAGGAGGTCCGGCCGAGCGGGCAGGGCTGCAGCAGCTGGACACGGTGCTGCAGCTGAATGAGAGGCCCGTGGAGCACTGGAAATGCGTGGAGCTGGCCCATGAGATCCGGTGACAGGGGCAGCGGTGGGGGGGCGGGGTGGGGGGGAGGCGGGGAGGCTTTGGGCCTCAGGCTAATGGCACAGCTGCCCCCTGCCCCCTGCCTTGGGCACAAGGCCTCACCCTCCCCTCCTCGGCGCAGCTGTGAGCAATTCACTCTGCTCCTCAGGGACTCAGTGTCTTGGCCTGCAAATGGAAGGTTCAGGCTCAGAGCAATCTTGGATTGCCCGGAGCAAACAGCGGCCAAGACGCTCTCAAACGGACCCTACGGTTCCTGTTGCGGCTCCAGGGTGGCCCTTTCTACTCCAGCTCATTATTTCTGTGACTTCAGAGCTAAGCCCGTTGTTTTTAAAGGATGTGTAGATGTTGCAAATGTTTCAAGTACATACTTGAAAAATTATTCTTTAGAATGTTTGGGTCCCCTAAGTTTTGGCCCGCTGGAGTGAAACTCTCATGACCATTTTAGGTATACTTCTAGAATGACTGGACGTGGGGTTGCACAGAGGTGGCTTGCTCGCTCCTCCTTGCTTAGACTCTGCCCGTGGCCGACATCACTAGTAGAGTCTGGTACTCTTGGTTAACCTGGCCTTGGCCTCAGGGTCCTTCTCAGCCACTGCCAGTCAGCTAGAGTTGACTGATCTAAGGAACACTTTTGCTGTCTCAGCTTGAGATGGCCCCTTACCTCCCTTCCTGCCCGACTACTGGGGGCTTCTCTCCCCTCCCCCACCCTTCTTCTCTGCCCCGTAGGCCCCTGCCCTGGCTGACGTTCCCCAAACTCAACTTCTTTGTGTCACCCCCGCCCCCCTCCCCACCCCACCCCCCAACCCCCCAACTGTAGGAACTGCTCCAGTGAGATCATCCTGCTCGTGTGGCGCATGGTCCCCCAGGTCAAGCCGGGGCCAGACGGCGGGGTCCTGCGGCGGGCCTCCTGCAAGTCGACGCACGACCTCCAGTCCCCCCCCAATAAGCGGGAGAAGAACTGCACCCACGGGGCCCAGGCGCGGCCTGAACAGCGCCACAGCTGCCACCTGGTGTGCGACAGTTCCGACGGGCTGCTCCTCGGGGGCTGGGAGCGCTATACAGAGGTGGCCAAGCGCGGGGGCCAGCACACCCTGCCCGCGCTGTCCCGCGCCACCACCTCCACTGACCCCAACTACATCATCCTGGCCCCACTGAACCCTGGGAGCCAGGTATGGGCAGCCGGTCTCGGGGGAAGGCGGAGGGTATGGGCCCCTGGCCTCGCACTACAGGTGTAGGGAGGAGCCTGCAAGGGGCTGGAAGTGTTCAGGGAGGAGGCGGGGTATGTGTCAGCTTCCCGCCAGAGATGGCTGTTCTGGGGAGAGAGAGCAGATGGGTACCTGCGGCCCAGGGCACAGATCCAGGCCCACGGGATGTCACAGGGAGGAAGATTTCACCTCAAAAGAAGGAAGACCTTTCTGCCAGTCTCTGCTTTTTCTACAGTGTGGAGTGGGCTGTGGTGAGAGGGCTGTTCCCCCTGTCACGGGTGGGAACCCAGGCACCGCCAGATGGCACGGTGGGCCGAGGAGTACACGCACCAAAACGTTGGTCCCATGGGACACTCTGGGGGAAAAGTGTCCCAAGGTCAAAAAAGCTTGAGAAATACCCCAAACTCTCCTCCTCTTCTGGGAGATTCCCAGTGCACAGTAGCCTACTCGAGGCTCTGGGGGTGTCTTGCGGGGGAGGATGGTTTCACCCAGCATTTCCCCAATTCCCCTGACGGCACACCCTTTGTGGCGGGCCTGGTAGTGACCCATGGCGCCACTGTCGCCTGGAACGCACTTTGGAACAAGCCACCATCAAGAAAGCTGGGGACACGGCCAAGGGGTTACACTGGATGAACGTTAAGGCTCTGTCCAACTCTTAACATTCTAGAGGATTCTGGAATCTGTAATCCCTCCAAGCACCACCCTCTGCTCCTTAGCCAGGGCTGCTGGGTCTTGTGCCCTGAGGTGCTCCCTTCCTATGGCTAGGCTGCGGGTGAGCAGCCTGCCTAGTTGTCCCTCCCCGTTCCTGGGGCTGAGGTGATTCTTCTGTCTTCTTTTGCAGCTGCTGCGGCCTGTGTACCAGGAGGATGCCATCCCCGAAGGTGGGTCTGTCCTCCGCTGCTGTGCCCTCCAAGCCCCAGAGAGATGTGAGGTCAGCCGTCCGGAACCCCGCACATTGACACGGACTCTCTTTCCCCTCCATACCCGTTCTCCCTCCCTGAACCAGTATCTTTCCTCCTTGGAGCCTGAACTGAGCAGGAAGAAGGGGTCTTCCCACAGCAGTCTAGGAGGTGGTGTTCAGGATTCCGGCATTCGATTGGGACTCATTCCATTTTACTGAGCAACCGATATGTGTTAGGTGCCGTACCTGGTCGGGCCCGCTCAAAACAGGGGCATGGAGGGCTCAACTCGGAGTTGCATGATTGTGAACAATCCACGTCCCCTCCCTGAGCCTCAGGGAGTTCAGTTTCTTCATCTATAAACTGGGGCTGACAGTTCCCACCTCAGAGAGTTGTCGGGAGGGGTAAAGGAGAGACTAACTGTGAGTAGGGAGTGTGCCCATGGAGGGAGGCTACACAGAAGATGGCTGTCCTTGAACTGCAAGGGCGTCTCTGTACCCGTTCTTCTCCTTTGGCCTTTGAATCTTGGCCCTGTGTTTTAAGAGCCAAGGGGAGAAGCTGAGCTCAAAACCAGGGCCCCCTCAGGACGCCTGAGATACCAGTCTTGGTGCTGGAACTGGTAGGGCATTCTGGAAGGCCCTCCACGTGCCTGCTGGGGTCCAGCCGACTCAAGTCCAGCTGGTATCTGGAAGGTGGGGACCAGCCTTGCCTGGTGGTCCTATGCTCGAGCCTTTTCTCTAGTGCCTACAGAATGCCTGGTGACTTCCTTCCTTGAGAGGGGCCTTTTCCCAGCCGCTTGCAGACTCACTTCCTTGCCGCCCTCCCCATCTGTGGTGTGAAGTCGATGCTGGCTTGTAGCGGGTACTTGGAAGAATGCCTGGGCCTTTGGGGGGTGGGGGGAAAGGGCTCCCATCAGGCCCAGAGCTGCTGATGGAAGGCATCTGCATTCCCTCTAGGGTAGGCCATTTGGATGGATGAGCCTGGTCTGTTGGAAATGCATCTGTGTTCCTTCTGGAGAGGAGTCTGATAGTTATTCAACACTGAGTTCTTAAAAAGCTTTTAGTCAGCGCATTAGGTTAGAGTGGGGTGTCACTGCTAAACGGTGACTTCATTAAGGCAGGGCCTCGGCCGGCTCATCTCTGAGGACCCGGTGCTGGCCCTGGGGTGTGGCAGACAGCAGGTACTCAGTAGAATTTCAGCCGAGTGACCGAGTGAAGGAGAATGACCCTGGCTGGTTGCTGCTGGGCTTTGAAGGCTGGTCACGGAGCTCAGGAGCTGGAGAGCCTGCTGCTCGCGGTGGGCCGGTGATGTGGAATCGAGTCCTTCTCGGCCTGACACGTGCCTCTCGGAGCCCTCCCATCCGGGGTCCACGTTTTGATTCCCCTCTGAGAATACAGTATTGAGTGAACCAAGGACATAGTCATCTAGGCCACGGAGAGAGAGGGACAAGTAAGGAGATGTGACAGTGTCCACAACAGTGGTAGCTTTTCGAAGGCATTGGATTAAGAACTTGACCTTCCTTCATTTGCTCTTCACAGTAATGGCTGTTTTTGGTATGCAAAGATATCTTGGCTCTTTATCAGCGATCAAGTCTTCACAGCTCCCAGTCCTGGAGTTCAGAGGAAGGGGTGGGACTGAACCTTCCCTTAAACACACTCGGGGTTCTCCAGAGGCCCAGGGCGGTCACCATGGTGTTGACTTCTGCCTCCTCCTCTGGCTGGGCCGCCTGACCTCCTTTTGCAGGGGCAGGTTGAGCCATCCAGAGTTGAGCGGTGTCTGGTGCCCTTCTGAGGCCTAGGGCGCTTGCTGCTTGTAGTTGACATGTTCCCTGGGGCCGCTGGTGCCCTCAGCATTGTCCCCTGCGCTGCGACGGGGCCGAGCCTCAGATTCTCCAGGACCAGAGCCGGATGGCTGCCAGGGCTCGCCTTGTAAGCCGGAGCAAAGCTGAGTAATTATTGTGTTTGGTCAGTGGAGCAGATGATGTGGGGGTTTGGACCAGGGGATGTTAAGGTGGGAAGTCAAGGAGTTTGACTTCACAGAGCTCAGTAGCTGGGTTGCAACCCGGGCTGGTTTTAAAAAAAGGTACTTCAGAAAATCCATTTTGGAGAGCCACGCCCACTTGCCACAAATTATCCAGGGGTGTGTGGAGATGGGGCTCTCAGGCGTGACCGCTGCATACGTTGGGTCCATCTTGCTTTATACCTTATACTGGTCGAGTGTCCTCGGGCAGGTCACCCAGTGCTCAAATTCAAGTGTCTTGTCCAGCTCAAATCCAGGGCAGGTCTGGAGACACAGGATGGGTTCTTTCAGCAAAGAGGAGAGGCCTGGCAGCACACACACCCCTCTGGGGCTGAGGTCGGGGGCCAGATCAGAGGAGGGGCTGTGGAAATGCTTCCATGCATCCATCCTCCCCGGTGCCCCGCTCCCTTCCCCAGCCCGTGGGCTCACATTCTTTCTACTCTTCTCTAAGCCACTGCTTGAAGAGGCAGGAAGTGGTTTAAGTTATTATGGTTTGAGTCCTGCCCTAAGATACGGCTGTGATGGCTGTGATCGGTGGTCACTTGTGATGGGGATCTGGCTTGTTTTTCTCACCCGGCTCGGTGAGAAGGGGCATGTGGTGGGCGGAGGAAGTAAGTGTGAGATCTTCTGAGCTGAGTTTTTCCTCTGAGGCCAGGGACCTCGCGTTGGTGGGGAGCTTCCTCCGAGATGTAGCTGGACTCGGACCACCTGTTCACCCCCTGGCTGCTGGGCCTCGGGGGGTGGTGGAAGGATGCCTGGGTCCTGGGACGTAGGCCAGGCATTGGGGTCAGTTGCCCACCTAGCAGCAGGAGCCCCCCCAGAGGCGGCCCAGGTATTTACGGAGCCCGAATGCGATGCACTTGGCCTCCTACCTGCTTGCACCCAAGAATCCCTGACTTTTTAGCTACTCTGTGTCTTGCTCCTCTGCTCAGTGGACAGGACCCGATAAAAACCTGCATGCTATCTCTTGTTCAGCGTGGGGTTTGTGTCCAGCAGCATCCCCTTAAAGAGGAACCCCAGCCATGCAGCCTTCTGCTCTCTTCCCTGAAGTGTTTCTCTCTCTCTCTGTCCTTTTTCTGATTAGAATAGAGTGTGAGTTGGCCAACCAGAGTACCTTCTGACTTCAGTGAAGCCTAGGATTTTCAGAGTCTGTGGGGCACCTGATTAACTTGCTTTTCCGAGTAGAGGACCACAACAACAAGAGCCACATTAAGTTAGCAGCTAACCTTTGTTGTGCACGTACCAGATCCCAGGCGTTGTTCTAGGGCTTTCCTTGAGCATCTCCCTGAATCCTCACAGCAACCCAATGAACTTGGTACTGTTACTGCAGCTGAGGAAACCAAGACTCTAAGGGGGGGAAGTGAGTGGCTGAAGGTCACCAAGCTAGTAAGCAGAGGAGTGGGGACTGGGCACAGCCATACGGCCTCAGAGCTCGTGTTCTTTCCCGAGAACTGGGCTAGCAGGTGCCACTCCTTATTTTAGACTGACGTAGGTGGAGCCAGGCCGCCCTGTGGCTAATAGAGGGCAGGCTCCAGTACAGCCTAGGAAAGTCCTCTGTCTCTGCTACCACTGGACCTCCAGGCCCTCTGTCCGTGGGACCTGGAAGGCGAGGGAACAGGTGAGCTACACTGGGCACGCAGAGGGAGCCGTGGGGCTTGGTGTCGGCGTGTCTGACACCCAGGGCTGTCCAACCGACCGATTGTTCTATGTGGGACTGTGGGTCCGGTGAGGTCAGATCTTCTGATTTCTCAAATATGAGAGAAATTTCCTGATTTTGAAAAGCACGAGGCCAAACTGATAGGTCTGACTCGGGCACCAGACACGAGACGGGGACTGCTGCCTCCATCCTAGTTGGTGGTTCCTGGCTCCATCTGAGTCCCAGAGTCGCTTCTTTATGGGTCAGTAACTCCCACTAGAGTGTGAGGGATTTCCCTGCCTGGCATGTAGCATACACGGGCTGGCTGTGTCTGTGTTCTCTCTTTCTGCAGAGGGGATGCCTTTACGTGGAAATGCCTCATGGTCCCCCATTTCTGTTCCCCAGAACCAGGTAGTCCCAGTAAAGGGAAGTCCTACGCAGGCCTGGGGAAGAAGTCCCGGCTGATGAAGACAGTGCAGACCATGAAGGGCCACGGCAACTACCAGAACTGCCCGGTCATGAGGCCGCACACCCCACACTCAAGCTATGGCACCTACGTCACCCTGGCCCCCAAGGTCCTGGTGTTCCCGGTCTTTGTTCAGGTGAGCTAGTGGTTGGCTAGTTGGAGATGAGAAAGAGGAAGGTCCTTCACCCCAGGATCATTCCAGAAGGGTTCCCTTTGGGGAAAGAAATGACTTCAGGTGCTCAGGCTTCTGGGGGTTATACTGAGGGAGCAGAGGTTTCCAGGGGAGGACCAGGAGAGCGGGGGCAGGGAAGCCGAGCAAAGAGGGGCTCTTCTCCCTGCCCCCTCTCCCAGTTTTCCCTTCCTCTGGGGACAGGGCAGGCTCACTACAGTTCCTAGTTGGCATTACCATGGAGCCTGCTTGCTGAGGCTTCTGCTCTCTGGCCCATCCAGTGGTTTGTTGTTTGGAAATGACCGAGGGAGAGCCTTGAAGTCGGGCGTCTTGTCTGGTCTCCTCGGTCTTAGCAAACGTGTCTGGCCAGTATTAGCTGGTGGCCTGAGACTCATTTCCATCCCCCTCCCCTACTTCTCCCTCTGCTTCTTCCTTCTCTTCCTCTCCATTTCCAAACCTCTGTGGCTTCCATCCCCCAGACGCCATTAGTGTGAACACATAGGTGTCTTTTCTGTGTGCATGTACACACTTCAGAAGGAAAACCGAGCAGCCTCCTAGTGCACTTTTTCTATCCTTTTGCCTTTTTTAAATGAAAGTTGCAGCAGGAACGTTCCCCGCGTATACTAAATACTCTCCGAGCCTTTGATCTGTAGCAGCTGCACACTACTCTAGCTCACGGACATGTGTTTATTTAACTAGCTCTCTGTTCAGATAGACTTCTGTCTCCTTCCTTTGCTATTGCAAACAACTCTGTGATGAAAATCCTTGTGCATGAATTGCCCCTTTGATTATTTTCCTTGGGAGAGAGGCCTGGAAGTGACATGACAGTGTCATGCATCATAAACATGTCAAAGGCTCTTTATATATATTGACAAATGGCTTTCCAGAAAGACTGTGTTAGTTGGTCCTCTCATCAGCAACCTAGAGGAGACACAGTCCCAGGGGCTTAATTTCTGACCACGCCTTCCCTCTGCATGAACCTCTGGTGGGTGACACCCCTTTCCTCAGATGGCTCCCGCCTTTCTTTTGGTCTCTTCTCTTTCTCAGGACGGGACCACAAAGCTCTTGGCATCCACAGGAGTTATTTTTCATTTTCCTTTTAAAATCTTTACAGAAAATGAAAACTCGTTTTCAGAAAGTTATAATAATGTTTAAATTGTAAAGTACATAAACCCAAAACGGCCTAACAAATACACAGTTGAACCAATTGTTGTAAAGCGGGTGTCCACTGAGATAAAGCTGTAGGCCGTGGCTGCCACTCCAGAGGTCAAACGTTTCCTCCCGATCCCAGTGCCCTCCTCCCTGCTGCGCCTACCCACGAGCTCGACTCCCTGATAGTCATTTCCTTGCTTCCCTTTACTTTGATCACCTCTGTGTGCTTTCCTGGAGAACGTGTTTTGTTTGGCCTCTTCTGGGACCTTGCTTCTTTCACCTCACATTCTTCGTGAGATCCATCCAGAGGCTTGTACGTAGTGGACATTTGCTTCATTATCTTTCTTCCAGCACCTTGCTTGGTGTCGGGTACCTAGAAGCCATGTTATAAATATGCATTCACCCAGGATAAGCCCTGCTGGGTCATCCAGATCTTAGGGAGCTTTCTCTGGGCTGGGCAGGGGGCAGGGGCTCCTGAGCGGGGTCGGGGGAGGATGATAGGGTGGGTGAGAAGTTTGGGTGAGAATTGGTCCCTGGGGACTGCTTGCTGGGAAGGAGTCCCTTAACTCAAGCGTGTTATGCATGTAGAGCAGGGACCGGCCTGGCTCTGAAGGGACCAAAGTGACCATATCTGGCATGAGGCTCTCAGGATCTGGGGCCTGGCAGCAGGGACTTTCCCCGTGAGGCTGGAATGGGACAGATGGAGGAGAGTGGGGGCTGGGGGGGGCCCCCGGAGCCCAGCGGAGTCGGGGAGCTCGGGGGAGGACTGTGAGTGCCTAAACGTGTGGTTGGACTTCCTGCCAGAGCCTGGCTCTTACAGTGGGGCTTGGTGGGGAAGGTGGCAGCGACAGTTCCGGCCAGGACAAGAGCATCTGTCTTTCTGTTTCCACCTGTGTGTGAGGGGGTGTGTGGGCTCTCGGGGTGGTGGCGGGGGGTGGTGCTGGAGGCTTCTTTCAGTCAGTGGAGAGGGTTCTCTGTGGCTGGCTCTGGCAAGCTGCCTCCCCCCACACCCCATCTCCACTGGGCCTCTCTGAACTGCCTGCGTTGTGTTCAGCCTTTAGATCTCTGTAACCCTGCCCGGACTCTCCTGTTGTCTGAGGAGCTGCGGCTGTACGAGGGGAGGAACAAGGCTGTCGAGGTAAGGCTTACACGTGTGGCTTCACCGACATCCTCCAGGCCCCTAACTTTTCTCTTCCTCACGGTCTTAGAATTGTACAGTCTCAGGGTAGAAAAATCCTGAAGTCTTCCACCTCCATCCCCGTCCATCCCCCTCCTTACCAAATGGCCACCCATCTTGTTTTTGTACATTTCCAGGGATGGGGAGCTCACCACCTCTCAAAGCTCTAACCATCTTTGATGGTTAGAAAGTTTCCCCAGCCCCACAAGACATCGCATTGTTTATCCCAACTTCCTCTAAGGAGCAGGGTAGTTTACCCTGGCTGTGATGAATGACTTCGTAGGTAAGAAGATTGGAGCTATTAGCCAAAGAGAATTTTTGAAGGAGCATCAGTTACTCAGGTTTTCCGGGTCTGTATTAACCCAAATCCCAAATCCTCTTCTAAGGAATAAGTCTGTGATTTCTTCTGGGCTCTCGCTCTGCCAGCAGAGGCCTGGGTGTGGAGATCACGCCGTTCTGCCTGGGAGCTGGCCTCTGTTCATCTCTAACTGGGGGAATTTCCCTCCCCCCACAATCCCCAGAGTTGGCTCGGGCCTGTGGAATCTACTTGGCACCAAAGTTGGAGCCCTGGGATCTGACTGGCCTATCTGGGGGCTTGCTGCTGATCAGGCCGGCCGTGGGGCTTGGCTGAGCTGAGTGGCAGCTTGTGGGTAGTGCAATGATCTGGTTTGTTCTCCTCTGAGCCAGTGGTGGTGTGTGTCTTTGAGGCAGCTGAGGTTAGCTGATCTCTAAGGGCCCGTTCAGCCTCAGCGTTCTGGGACCTTCTGTGTAATTGTGGCTAAGCAGGAGGCTGCTTTTGTTTTTTCTCGACAAGGGGACCAGAACTCGTGTGTTGCAAAGGAGCATTCTCTCTTTCTCCCCGGGGAGACTGCATGCTTATTTCTACCACATGGGCATTGCTCACTACATTTCTGGACTTCCTCTTGAGGAGCTTTCTTAGGAACTTTGGCATATCTTCTGAGTTGCCTCTGAGAGAGTAAAACTTCATCTTGGTGAGGTGGTTTGAGTTTTAGGAACAAGAAGTCCCTTGGAGCCGGGCTTGATGAGTAAGTGTGTGATGGAGCTAAGTCAGGTGGCCAAGGGTCAGAAAATGAGGTGTGGCTACAAATTCACAAGACCTAGAAGAAGGCAGAAATGGCAGCGATCCTGAAATACACACGTCTGCCTAAATTTGCTCTTTTGTTTGTCCTCTCACCATTAGGTGCTCAAACACCGAGCACTTACTGTGTATTCTCACGGCGCATGCATTTTACATAGTACATCTTAAATTAGCTCCTGCAGCATCCTCATGAGAGGCCCGGTTGTCCCCATTCTACAGATGAGGAAGCTGAGGCTCCAGTGAGATTAACTGGAACCTAAGGGTCTCAAGGCTCATCAGGGACAGAGCCAACTTTAGCAGTTGGATCTCTGGCTCAGCACTGCTTTCTCACGCTGCCTCTGGCATGTTTGTTGAAAAACAGACTGGCAAGCACAGACTGGAGCCATAGCCTGATTATATTTACAATCTGTCCAAAAAATCTTTGTTTAGTGGATCTTTGGAGTCTTAGAACTAAGATATCCCTTTTGAGGATTGAAGGAAGTGATTTGAAGACAAAGTAAATATATTTTTTTCTTTTTTTTAAGATTTTATTTATTCATTTGAGACACAGAGATACAGAGAGAGAGAGAGAAAGCATGAGCAGGGAGAGAGGCAGAGGGAGAGGGAGAAGCAGGCTCCTTGCTGAGCCAGGAGCCCGATGTGGGGCTCGATCCCAGGACCCTGGGATCATGACCTGAGCTGAAGGCAGACGCTGAACCATCTGAGCCACCCAGGTGCCCCAATATATTTCTTTTTCATGAAATATGCTGGGAAGCCAGTACATGGATCTTGGTACCTTCAGGTCAAAAATATGAACCAATTCAAGAGGTACTTGGATAAGTTTGTAGGATTGCAGTATTGGTTGGGCCCTCTGAAGTCGTCCGTTCTGACTGCTTCTCTGTAACTTTCCAGCTGAAGGTTTTCCAGCCAGTTTTTGATCTGCAGAGGCAGCCCCTCCAGGCATAGGTTTTGTTACTTGGAGAGGGCTAAATTGTCGAAAGTTCTCCCTTACCCGTAAACAGAAATCTTTATTCCTGGAATGTTCTCCCCTTGTTCTTCTTCCCATCTCTTCTCCAAGCATGCTCCAGTTGGCTAATGTCTGTGAGCTGATGCAGTCTCACACTGGGTTGCCCCACATCATACCCCCTCCCAGAAGTCACACACTTGAGTAACGTGCCCTGAGATCAAATCAGCATTATGGCGGAGCCTCGCTTACACATTCGAACAATAGCTGTTGAGTATCTACCATGTAGCCAGGCCCTGCACTCAAGGTCACAGGGGAACTATGGGGCACAAGATAGACACACCCTTACTTTATGCACTGACTCACTGAGTTTACCATTAACTAAGGCACCAAGGTCTGCCTTTAGGCAAGATCTCCAGAGAAAGCTCAGTTAGGGCTACCTGGGAGAAGTGAACCTCCAAGTTGCAAGGATTTCCTAACCAAGCAAAACCCTTGAGCCTCTGGGAAAGCAGATGTATCCTTGGAGCAGGTGTGGGGCAGACACCTGGCGGCTCCCATGGCCTATTGTGGAAGTCAGCAGGTAACTGGGCCTTGGAGATGGGCATCACTCCCCTGTGGGCCGCTGCAGCTCCTTCTGGATGCTGGTGACAAGGGAGAGGGGCCCACCTGGCACGCTTGCCCCTCTGCCCTGCCTCCAGCTGTGTGCCATCTCTGTCCTTTCCCTGACCCGACCCTCGGGAAATTCTTCATTCATGCCTTAATCACTTCCTGTCTAGACCACATTCTCAGCTCTGGGAATTGGGGCCAGAGCGGTGGCCTGCAGCTTTTCTCACCTTGCCCATGGTTCTTCCCTGGTTGCCATCCACCTAGCTCTCTTGGAGCCTGGGACATTTTTTGACATTTTACGTTCCTGACAGCCTGCCCGCCGCCGACCCTTCCCTGGCCAGCTTCCCTATGGGTCCGGAGGTGACCACCAGATTTCTTCTGAGTGGGAAAGCCTGCAGGTTTGCTCAGAGAGTCAACCCCTCAGATCCTTCTCAGCTCTCAGATCATTTTCTTCCCCTCCCTTAGCTTTACTTTGGGTCTCCTTTGCTTTTCTGTTTTGGTCCCTGCTTGGATTCTTTCACATTCAGGGGCAGGACGGCTGTAGGCTGCAGCCACACC